>NW_008360323.1:1181403-1182297 GCF_000622305.1 Nannospalax galili | reverse complement strand
ACCAGTGTCCAGTCTACAAAGAGGAGGGTCAACACAGATGAAACATTTCCTCCATGCTTCCAAGTGAAGCCAGCCATGGTTGAGCAGGACCATTGACTTATCTTCCCATAGACGGAACTGGTAAAAGAAAGGAGCCAGGGGCCTTAAGAGTAAAAGTAAATTGGTTTATCTGGGCCAACTGTATGGCCTTAAACACCCAAAAGGAAAGTATAACCAAAGATTAAATGGACCAATAAAATTTTTTAAGAGTCCATATATATTGCTAAAGGCTTTATAACAAGAAACAATTCCAGATAGGAAATACCTTCTTTTGAGTTGTTGGCCAGAGTGGCCCAAGAGACTCCCAGATAGTTATCCAGAATAAAACTTGGAAAATGAACAGCAGACCCCAATCTTACCTAAAAGAATATTGACAACTGATTGCTGCTAGAAGAGGAACAGCTGACCCTCCTAAAACAAAGACCTCTAGATAGGCTGCCTAGATTCACCAGAAGGGTAAGTAGTGGGGAATGACTGGGGGTGCCGACAACACAGCAGACAGCAGCAAGAGAGTAAAAGGACTCCAGTGGGGGGGGGTATGGGAGGGTGCCATCTGGGAAGTGGGTATATAGATGAATAAGATTGTGTGGGATGTTCTGTGTGATTTACACACACACACAAATTAACAATTTTAAAAAATGAGTTATATTTGAGGAGGAAACAAAAATTTATGCCATGTTAATTAGTAGAGGTGATAAACATTACCATTGAAATCTACCTGATGACTTTATATTCATATACAGGTGCCAAGGATCCGAATGTGACGGGCCATGACTGGTAATAATCAGATACATATAGATTAGAGATGCATGCACCAACATCTAAGTGTTATTAGCAAAACCTATAGATTTCTTA
>NW_008360323.1:1161959-1181369 GCF_000622305.1 Nannospalax galili | reverse complement strand
TATTGTATAACTGTATTAATTCAACAGTGAACCTAAAGATTTTATAGCCACTTTTGAAAGAGATGTATCTTTGCTCTGGAAATTGTTATTGGGTATCTTAAAGCTGTAATGAAATGCTTCTCCTAAAAAATGAAAATATATTAAAATTTAAAAAAAGAAAGAAAAGAAAAAAATTAGAATTATTCTATTTGACTTGGGAGCATTTCTGTGAAACATTGGAGTGAAAAACACATAGTGCTGAAAGTTTATGAATACTTTCTACTGCTAAAGACCCACTCTTAGGACATGTGTCAGTGTGCTAGGGAGTATGGAGCAAGAAATACATAGGATGGCTATGATATTTTAGCACTTTAAGGATAGGAGATGGGGAGGCCCAAAAGAAACAAAAGACTGCAGTATCCCCCCATATTTGTGACATGGTTCAAATTTTAAACTTTTAAAAAAGTTTTTATTATTTTTATTTTATGTGTATGCATGTATTGATTGCATGTAGGTAAGTACACCCGTGTCGTGCAATGCCCGCAGAGGTCGGAAGAGGCTGTCGGATCCCCTAGGACTGGAGTTACAGATAGTTGTTAGCTGCCATGTGGGTGCTGGGATTCAAACTCGGGCCTTCTCCAAGAACAACCAATGTTCTTAACCGCTTAGCCATCCCTCCAGCCCCGACATGGTTCATTTTTCTTTTTTTGTTTTGTCTTTTTGAAGCAAAAAGGTCTCCCTGTAGCTCCAGCTGTCCTGGAACTCACTAGGTAGACCAAGCTGGCCTTGAACTCACAGAGACCCACCTGCCTCTGCCTCCTGAGTGCTGGGATTAAAGGCGTGCGCCACCACATCCGGCTATGGTTCAATTTTTAATTGTAAAATTGATTCGTACATCTTTTTATATACTTTCATGTGATGCGAGATTAACTGGTTGAAATAAGAGAAATTAACATAAATAATGATTTTCAGAAGTATGCTAATTCTATCTTGAATTTATAAAATGCTTTTCTTTCAGAGAAGCCGTAATGTCTGATGCATCCCACTCATTGCATCCTCTGGGTTTTCCTGGGAGCTGTGACCTTTAAATGTCCAACCCTGCAGGGTTCTCTGCCTGGCTCCGGTGACAGACATCTGGAGAGATAGCATGGAACAGTCCTGTCTTCTTTTCTGCATGTGACAGTAGTTTGGAGATGGATTTGCTCCTGGGCTCTGCCTGCCTGCAAGGCTATAGGTTTTTCCAAGTGCCTTGCCGACCCCTCCAAACATGATTTGCCCTTATGAGTGGAAGGGGATCTTCAAGCCTTCCCTGGATGCAGGTTGTAGAATCTTAAAATTGCACAAGTTAAAAGAAAGCAGTCAAGGAATACCCTGAGGAACACCTTTTAGGACATAGTAAGAACACGTGTGAGAAAACTAGTTCTGCTAAGCAGTAGATGCCCTGCTCAGCTCAGTCAGTGGAAGCTGATGACAATCATGGCTTTGGCCTAGAGAGATGACCTAGTGGTTAAGAGCGTTTGCTTCTTTCCCAGAGGACCCAAGTTTTGTTTCCAGCACCCACATTGGACTGTTCACAACCACCTGTAATTCCAGCTCCAGGGGATTCAATGCTCTCTTCTGGTCCCTATGGGCATCTGTACACATGTGATAGACATACAGACATACACATATACACATAAAGAAAAAAATCATGGATTTGGCCTTCTACCTTTATGATTTTGGGGGAAATTATTTAATATTTCTGGGCTTGCAAACCAAATCCTCTCCAAATAACACTCATTTACTAGATTATTATAAGGATTAACTAAAGTAATAACTATAAAACATCTACCACCTGCCTGGAACACAGGAGGACATTTGCCAGCAGGTGGGCAGAAAGCAGTGCATTGAAAACCTGTTTAGGTTTGGCCTGTGTCAGCTCTGTTTCTCCTGTGCTGTATCTCACTTTGTTTCAGACATTTATTGAGTAAGAATTATGTTGTAGCCTAATGAAAGAGATGGAGAAGGAAGCACAGACTTAGCAGTCGGACAGAGGCTTTCAACTGTGTTCTGTACAGTTTTCCGGGAATGAATGGGAGAATATCTGACCCCACAGGTATGTGTTATCCAGGAAAGACAGCAGAAAAATTAGTGTTTGAGAATTCACCTGGTTGACCAAGGCTTGGAGACTAAACTGTAGTGGGTATGTGTTGCTGGGAAGAAAAACTATAGGCAGGAAGACAGATATGCAAAAATATCTAAAGGTGAAAACCCACTTATATTTATGGCTACTATTTTTGGCATAAAAATTAACCTAATTTGACAAGTGATTGTGTGTGACTGCTGTTGCCCATGTTAGAATGGTTTAGGTGCAGCAAGACTGAAGGGAGGAGATATTTCAGTAGATCAGAAGAGGTGATGGTTTATCTTTACTATCAACTTGACTGGGTTTGGAACATCTGTGTGGTTACCAGAGGAAGGAAGAACCATCCCGAACGTGGGCTGTACCATCAAATGGACTGGGGTCTTGGACTGGATGAAAAAGAGAAAAGGGGGGCTGGAGAGATGGCTCAGGGCTTTAGAGTACTGACTGTTCTTTAGAGGACCAGGTTTCAAGTCCCAGCACTCACATGGTGGCTAACAACTGTCCATAACTCCAGTTCCAAGAGAATCTGATGCTGTCTCTGGCCTCTGCATTGCACAGCATGGGTACACTTACATATGTGCAGGCAATACACTCATACACATAAAATAAAAATAATAAACATTTAAAAAATAGAAAAGGATAAAACAAGCTGAAGAGAAATAGTCATCTCTCTCTGTTTCCTGACTGTGGGTGTAATGTGAGCACTTGCCCCACCCTCCTGACACTATACCTTCCCCAGCATGATGAACTGTACCCTCAAAATGTGACCCAAAATAAGCCCTTTCTTCCTTAAGTTGTTTTTGTTATTTCTTTTCTCAGTATAATGTGAAAAGTAATACAGAAGAATGAATGGACAAGGTATTATTTCTAATGTTAAAACATTTTCTATTGAGCTTTTGCACATTTCATACAATAGTTCTTAATCAAAATCGGACCTCCTCCTCCACGTAAACTTGTGTCAATGGTGGCATCGAGCACAGGACCCATGCCAACTCAATCAGACAAGAGCCCAGAGTGGAGCAAGGGAAATGGGTAGGGGGTCGGTCCCGGTCTGGGAACTATTGGAGACTGATTACTTCTGGGTGACGGAGTAGGCCTTACCAGTGATCTCTAGATAGACTGTCTGGACTCCAGTGGATGAATTTTCAGCCAAGGAAAAGGTATTTTAAAATCAAGCTGTGCTAGTCATCCTTCAGATAGCTAGGTCTCGAGGATCCCTGCCTCCTGGGTTTTGGACCCTGGCATAAATTCCCTTTGAGAGTGTACCAGGATTGGTTTGTGTGATCAACAGCACAGCAAAGATGCCATGGCATGTTACTTCTGAGATGAAGTCTACAACTTTGTGACTCTCTCTTGATCTCTCTTTGTCTCTCTAGGATCATTCATTCTGGGGGAAAGCCAGTTATCAAGCTGTAAGGGCACTCAGGCAGGCTTTGCAGGGCCCATGTGGGGAAGGAATGAGGCTGCCAACCCCTGTGGGAGTGAGCTGGAAAGCACACCCTCTGGCTATGGAGCCTCAGAAGACTACAGCTCTGACTGTCAGCCAGACTGAACGCACACTCATAAGATCCAGAGTCGGAGCAACACCTGAGCTGCGAGTAGATTCCTGACCCATAGAAACTGTGAGATAATAAACATTTGGTGCTCTGTCATTTAAAAATTCATCAATAGATACCATTTCAAATTCTTTTAAAATATTTTATTTATTTTTTTATGTGTATGAGTGTATGCCTACACGTATGTAAGTGCACCCATATTGTGCAGTGCCTGTGGAGGTCAGAAGAGGATGTCGGATCCCCTGGAACTTGAGTTATGGATGATTGTTGGTCACCATGTGGTGCTGGAAATCAAATCCCAGTCCTCTGCAAGGAGCAGTCAGTGCTCTTAACCACTGAGCCAAATCTCCAGCCCCCCATTTCTGATTTTTTATCTTTCTCTGCATCAATGACCCATGTGGGTTTCTCTGGTAGGTGCCTTCTCAGATGAAGTTCATTATGGAATACTAAAGTTTTCTCATAAGGGAGGTAGAATACATATCCTTGCTTTGCTGTGTTGAACTGGCCATGGAACTTGTTTTTACCTCTGGAATATGTATAGAGATGATAGCATATCTTTCTACTAGGTATCTAGACCTTAAGATGTATAACACACTTCTATTCACCTTTCAAGAAGCTTCCATCCTCCATGATGAAGAGCTGGTAGCTAGTGTTCTAGTAGCTGATGTTTCTTTAGCCTGAGCTCCCTAAGGCATACTCATCAGCAGAGCGGATTCATCCATCCCTCAGCTGGATAGCCTGAGAATGCACTGCTGAGCTCAGGGCCATTGGCAGTGACAAGGAGAGGGCAAGGCTCAGCTATGAAATTGTCTCCTGAAGCAATCTGTCCTGTTCAAAGACATGTATGAGGAGAGAGTCTCCCATTACAGACTTAAGCCTGTTAACACAGGCTTAAGTCTGGGAGCAGAAGTTGGCAGAGCTGGATTAACTTGATTCAATTCTCTGGCAGATCCCATCAACCACACCTCTCAGATCTAAGGAAGAAGTGCAAATTACTCCATTGGATCTTGGGCAAATCCAAAGCCTAAATGCTTGCCAAAGGACATGTGAGTCTAAAGTAAATGCCCAAGATCCATCTTGCTTTCCCCTTGAACTCACACAGAGTATTTCTTTTCCTCTCCTTGATTGACTCTACTTCTGCCATTTATTTCAAAGGCAGAAGAGTCTGGCTTAGATGTGGGCCTTTCTAGTGAATTCTCAGATGTTCATTGGCTATTGGGAATGCAGCCAAAGCTTCCCGAGACAGCCATTGTTCCTACTACTAAATCTGATTTAAGATGCATATTCCAAGCAGGATAGGTTTGGAAGACATTTTTTTTTCATTCTAAAGTCACAAATTTGGCTAGTACAATTTGAATCCATCTGGCATTTTCTACATATTAGCATATTAGCTTGGAACAATTTAGTATTATTGCATAAGAGTACCACAGGCTATTGTGATTATTTTTACTACATGTTGGTACAAAAATGTGTAGTATTTCTAGCAAGTGGGTGAATGCTAATGCTAAGGAAAGCCCAATAAATGCCTTTTGATATGTAGTGCTCATGGAATGACATCAGCTGGTTCCTATCTCTCTGGTGGTAGAATTACTAGGTGCCATCCTTGGCTGTGATGAGTTTGGGAATTTGGGAGTAGATCAGGGATTTCCAAGTGTGAAGGACTTAGAGAATACCATGTCTTATGATCTAGGCTCAGGCCAATCTGTGATGGCAGCCAGTAAAAGCTAATTCATGGACTTGGTGTCTTAGGATTGTTACATGGGAAAACCGTTTCCTATAGAAATTTTCCTACTGGTCTCCTGAGAAAGTAGCAGCATTTTCAGGGAACCTAGGAAAACCTTTGAATAAATACCAGAGAACAGTTAAAAGAGGGCCCATTCCTCTAAGTTAAAGGAGTATAGTTTAGTTGTTGGATCTCTTTGATGAGTAAACTTTGAAGCTTGGGTCCAAAGAGATTAGGAATAGTATTTTTGACATGGTGTGAAGTCACAGAGCTTAGCACTCGTGGTGAGATTCAGGATCTCTATCATCCGGGAGACTGATAGGGCTTCAGCAGAGGCTTGAGCAAGGGAGAAGAAGCTGAAGATGAAAGGCCTGCTCTGAAACCACAACCACCTGCTACCCTGAGCATCACAGCAAAGATGTCTTTGCCGTCATCTTCTTTGGAAACAGGGCCGTTAAGTCAACAAGGGCTGCCAGAATCTGTGTTGGCTGAGACCACAGTAGCCTTAGTGATAAGGATTCAGGGTCTGTTAGTGCTGGATGTGGTTGCTCTGAGAGCTAAACAGAGCATCTCTAACAAACCATAGGCAAACATTGGGATTCGTTGGGATTTAGAAATATTATTTTTCTCTTATGTTTCTTATCTAGATCTAGTGGCTCTGCCAGGGCTAGGAAGGTGGAAGCCAACCAGGTAGTTTGTGGGTGAGTTGGAGCCCAGCACCGGGTTTTCTAACAGCTAATTTGTGGATTATTTCCATTGCTTTGCAGTTTTTATCCTTGATCCTTCATGGTATATATTTGACTTTGATCCCCAAAGAAGCCATTTACTTTCAATGAAGAGGAAAGTGAAACGGCTGCCAATGTCATTCATCTCCCCCAAACTCCAAGAAGAGCTCTGTCCATCTTGGGGTTCTCCTTTTCTTTTCTTTCTTTTTTTTTTTTGAGCTGAGGACTGAACCCAGGGCCTTGCGCTTGCTAGGCAAGTGCTATACCATGGAGCTAAATACCCAACCCCATGGGATTCTCCTTTTCTAACCCAACTGGGTCTGATCTTTCCCCTCCACACACTTTCCTACCCTCCCCCAAGCCTTCCATCAGTCCCAGAAAAATATCTCCCACCTGTATTTTATGTCATCCAACCCATTTTAGTATAAATACTGAGAGGATGGTTAATGGTAGAAAATGGGCATTAAGTGCCAGGTGTGCTGGACATGCCTGGAATCCCAGGATTCTGGAAGCCAAGGCAGAATATCAAGAGCTTGACACCAATCTGGGCCCCATAGTGAGAACCTGTCTTAGAAAACCAAGGACTGGTAGGTATCTGTCCTAGTTTGTTTCTCTGTTGCTGTGACAAAACACTCTGACCACTACCAACTTGAGGAGGAAAGGGTTTATTTTATCTCATATCTCCTGGATCACAGTTCATCAGGGAGCCCAAGGTAAGAACTCAGGGCGGGAACCTGGAGGCAGGAGCTGGAGCATAGGCCATGGAGGAACCCTGCTTACTGGCTTGCTCCGTGGCTCCTGCTTAGCATGCTTTCTTATGCAGCACAGGACCACCTGCCCAGGGGTGGCAACACTCACAGTGGGCTGGGCCCTCCCACATCACTCATCAAGAAGATGCCCCTCAGACATGGCCACAGGCCAGTCCAATAGAGGTAATTCCCCAGTTGAGGCTCTCTCAACCCAGGTGTGTCAAGTTGACACTAAAGCTATCCAGCACAGTACCTCCTTGGCAAAACACTTGCTTAGCGTATGCAAGCTCTTGAGTTCTATTGCCAGCATGGCAGGGGAGGAGGGGAATAAAAGTAAAGCAGGGGCTTGGGGTGTTCAGTTGTAACAGGTTGATTTTCAGTTGCTCCTGAAAAGTATGCCTTGTAGATGGCTGTTTTGGACATGCTTTGATACAAATAAATTAGTAGTACTATAGTGCTGATTCTGTGACATATTAAGACATAACTACAGATAGAGGTAGGCACCATTGACATGACTCATTGCCTATGGCAAAATGTCAAGAAAGTTAGAACACAATGTTAATATCTTGACCCCTATTTTGCAAATATCAAGTAGTTAAATGGGGGGTGATAAACTCTCTTCAACGTAACTGTAACTTGCTTATAGATTATTACAACAGAGAATAACTGGGCATTTTGTAGTATCCATCTTTGTGATCGTAAACAATTAAACTATCTTGCCTTTACCCACTTCAGTTCATTATTTAAACAGTGCTAAAACCACACACCACACTTTAAAACCAGAACCTATAAAATTAAGCTTCCCTAAATATTCTTCCAAATACTAAAAAATGAAAAGTAAAATTATATGCATTTACTACATCCAAATTGTTCTGAAGCATTCGTACATTATGGGATGACTACATCTAACATGCGGTACCTCGTGCAGCTATCATTTTTTTTCTAGAAAGAACGTTACATCTACTCCCTGAACATTTTCAAGTACACAATATGTTGTTAATTACTGTCACTGTATTGCACAATAGATTCCTTGAATTTATTCCAGCTTCTTGGAATACCTCTTCTACTTTTGACTTGTATGAAATTAACTTTCTTAGCATTCTTCTACGAACAACATCATGTGATATTTGTCATTCAGTGCCTAACATTACACTTAGCATATTGTCAGGGCCGTCCATGTTGCAAAGGGCAGGATTTCATTTTTTAAGTCTGAATAGTATTACAGTGGGTAAACTTATTACATTTTCTTTACCCATTCATCTACGGATAGGTACTTAATTTGGCTCTGTCTTGATTCTTGCGAACAATGTTGTAGAAAACAGGAAAGTATAGGAATGTCTTTGATATATCATTTCATTTCCTTTACAAATATACCTGCTTATGGTACCCCTAGATTATATGTGAGATTTATTCTTAACTTTTAAAGGAAGCTTCATACTGTTTTCCCTAGTGGTTGAAGAATTATGTTCCTACTAAAAGCGTTGCGAGTGTTCTCATTTCTCCACACTTGTTATCTTTTATTAATTTTTTTGATAAAACTATCATGAAGAGAGCTAACCCCCCATGAATGTTTTTAAAACAGTTATCAGTGTTCATAGCAATCAACCACAAAACCCCAATGACATAACAGTGTTGAATCTTTTCAGGGGTTATGCTGCTCCCTAGGATGAGATGCACCGGAGTCCATGTTCCCCTCAATACTAGGCCTCCATAAAATCCTCCCGGCTGGTGGATCACTATGGTGGCTTGGATCTCCAGAAATTAGTAAATGCCCAGGAAGCCTTGAAAAGTCTGATTCTGTTTCCTTCCCCAATGCATCACTACCCTGACAAATAACCACAAGTGTCTTAGGGAAAAACTAAGAGGGGATTTCCAGTGTAAACTTTTATTTTGTCTCTATAGTAGGATCTTTCCTTAAGGGGACCCAGCCTCTTCTTCATTTAAGTGATTCTGAATCTGTGAACTTGCTAAAGTCTGGAAATAGGTTGTTACTTGGAAATGTGTTGATGTAAACTGGTGAAGTCACCCATTGGATGTTTTATAGTACTTCCTCTTGAGTTAAACCTTGTATTTTGACCCCTTTGAGGATCCTGGGACTTGAATGTAGAGGAAGTTCAGAAGTTCCTTGCAAGGCAAAATCCCTCAGGGGAGGTGATAAGGATTCTTCAGACAGAGATCAGCTTTTAAAAAAAAATTTTTTTTTCTTCTATGTGTATGAGGGTATTGCCTGCATGTATGCAAGTGTACCTGTGTTGTGCAATGCTGGAGGAGGTCAGAAGAAGGCATCAAATTCCTCAGGAACTGGAATTACAAAGGTTGTTAGCTGCCATGTGGGTGCTGGGAATCAAACCTAGGTCCTCTGCAAGAACAGCCAGTGCTCTTAACCACTGAGCCATCTCCCTAGTTCCAAGATCAGCCTTCTTAGGCATGAAAGAAGAGCTGGTCTCTTGGCAGTGGGGAGACTTACATGATTTAGGGACTGGAGTAGCCCATTTGCATGGAGTTTACCCATATATCACCATCTGAATGTTCAGAATCTCACTCTTTTTCAGTTAATATCCTAACTTTAACAGGAGAAATCCAGTTAGGTAGAGGAATCAATTTACATTGTAATTTGACTACCTACAGGACAGATTTTAGATATATCTTTGGAAAAGGGCCCACTGTTTGCAGGAGATTATTCTATTATAATCACCTTGTATTTTAAGCCTGTAATGAAAATTTAGAACTGGAAACTTAAAATTCTGAGCCCATGATTTTTTTTTATTTCCTAAGCCCTCAAGTACACTTAGATGCAATCAAACAAAACAGTTCCGGTATTTTTGTATTATTTGGAGTTCAGTCAGAGAAGTGGAAACCACTCTGAGTGAATCTATGTAATTCGTCATAAGTGATGTCATGTAGGAGTTTGATCTTATACAATTGTGGGAATTGAACAGTTTATGTGCACTTGTATGCCTGTGTATTCATATACACATGCATATATGTATCCATGTTGTATATATGTTTTACATGTATATAGATTATATACTATTGTGAATATACATGCATCTCAGATGCATGGAAAGTCTGTAGTTCCTGGCAAAAAAGTAGCCTAAAATAACTTGAAGCTCTCCCAGTACAAAT
The DNA here is from genome assembly GCF_000622305.1 of Nannospalax galili. NCBI lineage: Eukaryota > Metazoa > Chordata > Mammalia > Rodentia > Spalacidae > Nannospalax > Nannospalax galili. Next base: position 1,171,386 of record NW_008360323.1, on the reverse strand, counting down.
TCTGAGAAAAGCCAGATAAAATATTCGAACTTCTGTGAAAAAGAAAGCTGAGTTTGCAAGAAAAAAGGGAAATGCCTAGATCCAAGAAATGAAAAGGGAACTGAAAAGTGGAGCAGTGATCCTGCAAGACGAAGCAGTGGCTGCCTCAGAGGGATCTGGACCTGTGGCGGGGGGCTTGAGCTCGAAGGCCCACAGTGTGTGAAATAAGGAGGTAGAACTGCCATGATTTAGAGAGTGAATTTGAAGTTTCTGAAGAAGCCAAAATATTCAGAGGCTGAGGGGATTCTATTAGTGATAGGGCCAAAGAAAGGAGAAAGGAAAAGGCTAGGGAAAGGAGAGAGAGCGCGCGAGAGAGAGAGAGAGAGAGAGAGAGAGAGAGAGAGAGAGAGAGGCAGGAAGGAAACCTCTTTATTTCTGCATGTTCTTTGTGAGTAAACAAAAGAAGGCTCACTTGAGAAGAGGAAACTGCAGTCCTATGGCTTGCTCAGACTTGATATCTAAAATTTATTGTCTATGTGCTCCAGGAATCCAGAATGTATACTAAATAATATTAAGCTTAGTGATGAGTTGACAAGCAGTAATATAGGCAAGAAAGGCACCAGCAGAATTTGGGGGATGGAATTTTGAGGTAGAATTAAAAGAGAGGAAAATTATTACATGTAGGGTTTAAATATTCTTTATAAGGAAGTTAGAGAGATTGCTTAAAGTAAGTTTTGTTGATTAATCATGTATATAGAATTTTAGGATAGTTTTAATATAGATGTGGAAAATATAACTCTGAAACCATAAGAAAGCAGCAAAGGAAGTAGAAAGCATGATAAATCCAACATCATTTAAGCAAAAAAGAAAACAGAAATAAAGAAACGGGGCAGGCCTGGTGAGAGGGCTCAGTGGGTAAAGGTGTTTGCTACCAAGCCTGACAACCTGAGTTCAGTCTCTGGAACCCACATGGTAAGAGAGTGACTCCTGTAAGTCATCTTCTGACCCCCACGTGAATGTATGACATGGATGCATCTCCCTACTCCTGACAATAATAAATATAATAAAATAATAATCATTTTAAAAGCCAGGGAAAATAGGAAGTACAAAATAAAATATATAGAGGAAAACAGATATACCAGTTATCATCATATAAGTGGTATAAATTCATCAGTTCAAATACAGAGACTCAGACTGCATTAAGGAAAAATAAACCTTTATAATCTAGTTAAGTGATGGTTACAAGATATAACACTACAGATTTGAAAGTAAAATGATGGTGAATGAGGTAACAACATAAATAAGCGGGACAACCAAAACTACATAAACTAAAAATAGATTTCAAAATAAAAGCATTATTAAGGATGAAGATGATCATTACATATGAAGAAGAAAAATATTGAAGGAAAAGTTATGATCCTGCAAATATTTAACACACAACCTCAATCATAAAAATCCCAAACTGTAGAACTCCAAGAAAAAAAATGAACAAATCAGCAACTATTTGGGGAATTATATTTCAGATCCTGCTCACAAATTGGTAGATGAAGACCACAAAAAGTAAATAATGGCATAGTAAATTTAGATAATATAACTTGTATGGTAGGTCTGATGGACACTTATAAAGGCCTATTTCTGTCAATTAGGAAAACTATAGACTTTAATGGTAAATAATTAAGAATATAGTAACTCAGGCTAAGCTTGGTGGTGCATGCCTTTAATCCCAGCACTCGATGGTGGGGAGGGGGCAGAGGCAGGCAGATCTCTATGAGTTCAAGGCTAGTCTGGTCTACCTAGTGAGTTCCAGACCAACTGGGGCTACAGGGATACCCTGTCTTAAAAAGAATATATATATATATGTACACTATTTTTCCTTTTTAAAAGGAAGATTCCACATTGTTTTCCACAGGGGCTGGACTAACATCACCATCAACAGTGTGTGTTTCTTTTCCCTTTCAGCATCATCACCAACACTTGTTTATTTTTCCTTATGATGAACACAGTAGAGATACCAGTATATCCGTGTTTATCGTGGCACTTTTCATAATTGCCAAGTTTGGAATCGGTTCAGTTGCCTGTCATCGAATGACTGGATGGCAGGATAAGGAAAGAAAATGGATGCTGCTGCAGATAGGCACATTGAACGAGATAAGGCAGACACAGAAAATAAAAATTTTTTTTTTTTTTTTTTTTTTTTTTTTTTTACATTAATTGTACGTTGTGCAGGAGCATGTGCATGCCACGGCATAAGGAAACTTGTGGGAGCTGGTTTTCACCTTCCACCGTGTGTGTCCTGGGGATCAAACTCAGACTGTGATTCTTGCTGGCAAGAGCCTTTACCCACTAAACCATCTCATATGCCCACAAAGTAGGTTTTACATAAGTACTTCAACTGGGCATGTGACAAAGTGTTGCAATGAAAATTTTGTTACCGAATTAGAAATAATCAAGAGGAATATCATTTATAGACAAAGATAAAATTGACTAGGGAACACATATCTCAAAGTGAGTATTTGTCTTCTCAAATAGGACATGCGTTCTATTAAAAAACAGGCAGTATATGAAGCCCATCTAGGCCTTCTGTACCCCCAGTATGCTGTGTAAGTGGCTCAGTCACTTATTTAAGCTCTTCACTGCCCTCTCCAGATCCTGTGGCTTTTCCCTAAGGTAGGGAAGGTCCCCATTGCTGTCAGCAGCAGGAGGGGAAGGGGGAGGAGGAAGTGGGAGATAAAGCACAGAAATATTGACTCGAAATGATTTTCTTGGTATCTCTAATTATCACGGCCTCCTGCAACATCATGATGACTGACAAGGGCCGCCTGACAATAGCTGATCTCCAAGCAAGGGTAATAAATGAGCAAGCAGCCACTGAGTTAACTGGCTATGTGACAGTGGTTTAAGATATTTAAGAAGGGTGCAAAATAGAAACTATTTCCATACTAGGAACTTATAAAATGCATGGACAAACATCCTACAAGGAGCGGCTTGTAGTAGGGCATGGTGGCAGGAGTTTGTGATCCCAGCTACCGGAGAGGCTGAGCCAGAGAGAGATGGCTATTTTGACTCCGGTAGTTTGAGACCAGCCTGGACAAAGTGGTGAGACCCTGTCAAAAACAAAGAAACAAAAGAAAGCAAAGCAAAATGCCAGAAAGAAACACCTGGTTAGGGCACAAGGGACTTGACTTGATGTGTTCTGGGCAAACCCCGTACGTGTGTCAACTTGCCCGCACAGAAAATGAATTGCTTGTTGCACAAACGTAGATGAAGTTCTTATGTTTGTCAGCAGTGGGAACATCCACACTGCTTTTCTCCTCCAGGGAGAAGAGCTGTCAAGTCCCAGGGGAACAAGAGCAGTGCCTGAGGAGAGAGAGAGAGAGAGAGAGAGAGAGAGAGAGAGAGAGAGAGAGGTAAATAGTGGGAGAACTTGGGCTCATGTTCTAGAAGCCGAGAAGAGCAAAGGGAAAATAAGTCACATGGGAAGCAAATGAGCAAATGCACTTGAACTCAGCCAGAGGCAATAGCAGAGGCTAGTAAAAGCTCTACTCCTAACCTGCCCCTCCCCCAGTCTATGTCGCTTGTCTACTGCTGCCAGCCTCACAGCTACCACCTACTCCTGGATTCAAGGTGCTCACCTGGGTGTACATTCCTGTGATCCTAGAACATTCCTTTTACCCCTAGAGACTTAGCCTTCAGCACTCCCCTTCTTCAGAAATCCCTTCCCTTGACCTTGACACTGGATGCTTACTCTTTGGCTAAAGTCAATGGTTACCTTCTCAGGGAGACTTCTAAATGGAAAGTGTCAGAAATGGTTGTGGGATAAATGACCTGGGTAGAAACTGAAAGCCAAGTGCCTTGCTAGGTGTTTTATAGACATGGAAAGCAAAGGTATTAAACAATGATTGAGGTAACATCCCTGGGATTACCCAGGCAGCTCCTGGACTGTCATCTGAGTGCCGAGGTTTCACTTTCCAACCTGTGGCCTGGAGGATCAGGCTTTGGAGGTACATCTGTGCTGATGAGCCACAGCCTGGGCTCTGGAGCTACACCTGGACATGAAACCACATCATAGCTATGCATTTGTGATCAATGAACTGTGATTAACTTTTTTATACCTTGGAGAGGTTCCTTAAATGTTTGTTTTGTTTTTATTCTCTTTTATTTTTTGGTCTTTTTTAAGATAGGGGCTCCCTGTAGTCACAGCTGACCTGGAGCTCACTATGTAGACCAGGCTGGCCTGGATCTCACAGAGATCCACCTGCCTCTGTCTCATCCGTGCTGGGATTAAAGGTGTGTGGTGCCACCATGCCCAGCTTTGTGCTTTAATTTGTTTGCATTTTAGGGTCTAAGAATATTTTAAAGGTTATAGGAACTGAAAAGGGATATTTACAACTTATATTACAAGGTTAATTACCATAATATATAAACAATCTCTGAAACTCTCAAGCAGGGGGGAAAGGGTTGAGCATTTATCCTTCATGTCAGATGCTTGTCAGGGCAATCAAATGATAATGAAAGGTTTTTTTTCTGTATAGGAGTATCCCAATAAATAAAGACGTGTAGCAGGACTGGAAAAGCACAGTTTTGCAACTTTTACTTGTAATAAAGGGTAGGTACTGACTGTCCTGGCTGCTGGTATCACTAACAGAAAAACACCAGTATATTGTGAGCCTCCTGCTGGATAGGTAATGCCATCTATGGCTACTCATGTAAAGGAGGATTAAGCTCGAATCAATCCTGGCTTCTAAATCTAACATCTTTGGTAGAAGGCGAACAAATGAGAACATAATCAACAAAACCATAGGAATGCAGTCCATCAAATCTAGACGATGAGAAACTATACAACTGTGCACAACAAACCACCCAGTTTACTCAACAAATGCATTCCAACAAAAATAGAGGTGAAAAGAGGCTTAGGAGAAATATCACCCAAATGCAAATGTTTCAGTCATGATGTGAGCTAATCAAGTCTAACAAAAACTATGTGCATATCCAGTAGGTATGCAAACTTTCCTGGTCGTCTTGTACATATGAACATGGTCTGATGATTTTAAAGAATTACTGTTAATTTTTTTGAGATGTAAAACTGATACTGTGGTTAGGCTTAAAGAAGCTCATCCTCCTGTCATCTTAATGCTTAGCTTCTGGGCTTTTGGTTAGACTCCTCTCTGCCATCCGAGTTTCTCTTGTTTCATGCTGGCCGTGGACCAAATCAATTTCATTTAGCAGCTCATACAATAGAAGGACAGGTGCATCTTTGTACACTGAATGCACACACTAAAATATAGCCATGGTCTTTTGGGGTAACACAATTCTTGATCTTTTGTGTGCTATTTTTTTCCCTTTCAAGTGATTTACACTGAACAGGACTTGAATATTACTTTTTGTTTTATTTTGAACTACCCAAGAGCTCATGAGCTTGCATGATAATCAAGGTATTCCCTCCTTCAACCAAAACCCTCTTCAGAAAGTTTTCCAATTGAGCACCTGTTAAAATCATACTCATTTATGTGCTGGTCACATGGTAGAAATTAACCACCTTGGTCTATGCTTTCCTCTGCTGGGAAGGCTTAGGTCTAGAGGGGAGAGTCCTTTAGGGACCACCACATTTCTTGAAGATATATTCAGTTTGGACCCATTGTCATCAGACCATCGGACTGCTAGATGGGTGACTTCTGGCTAATCAGCTAGATTTGCCACATGGAGGATCTGCACCAACAGCAGGGGGCTTGCAACTCCACTATGATCTTAATCTTCATACTTTTTTTTTTTGTCTTTTTGTTGGTTGTTTTTTGACAGGGTCTCCCTAGTCACAGCCCATCTGGAAGTCACGATGTGAACCAGGGCGGCCTCGATCTCACAGAGATCCACCTGCCTCTGCCTCCTGAGGGCTGGAATTAAAGGTGCATGCCACCAGGCCTGGCTTATTCTTCATACTTTTTTAAAAGTTGAAACTGCGTTGCCACTATTTTTCCCAATGGACAAAGTACTCACATTTCAAAATGCAAAAAGTATAAAATATAAGATGTGAAACTCCTTTCTCCAGGTTCTCCCCAGGCACCCAGTTTCCTTTCCTTGAGGTAATCAATCTGATAGAAGAGTAAGGAGATGCAGAGGGACGGGAAGGAAAAGGCCATGGTTGGTAAGACTACCTGCAATGGGTCACAGGGTGTGGGCTGCCTAGGGTGTTGGGAGACTGTGTGGAATATACCTGCCCAGGGGGTCTTGGATACTGTGTGTGTGTGTGTGTGTGTGTATGTGTGTGTGTGTGTACAACAGGGCAGCTATGTTAACTAGTATGGTAGCCTGTCTCTACTGTTCTGCCCCTTGCTTTTGTCACTTAGTGTCTCTTGATAATTTGCTGGGGAGGTGGCTTAGCTATAGAGTGCCTGCTGTATCGCTTGGTAATTGTTCCATACCAGTGCCCAGAGAGCTTCCTCATTTTCTTTCTCTTGAAACTTCAGTTTTTCATGTGCAGTTATGCTATATCGTATTTAACCCTTTATTTACCAGTGTTCATTCATCCATCCAATTCGTTTCTCCGTTCTGAATGCAGCTTTCCTATGAGATTTAGAAAGCGTTTTGTTTACTACAAAGAGCTCCATGCCTCCATAGTTGGCTCAACTGTTTCAACCCCAACTCTACATCAGACAAGTACATCCCACAACCTTCACACAACAACACTGAAATGAACTTTTCTTTGAATAGGCAGCTCATGGCAGACACACCCATGGGGTGTGGGCTCAGGCTGGTTTGACTGGGGTGTGTGTTGTGGGGGTGGGGCAGGATTGAGGCAGTGTCGTTTGTTATGCTTGAGGTCTTCTCTAGTTGAGGCCAGAGTTGATTCTAGAGACAGAGTTGCTCAGAGAATTGATAGCAAAGCTCTCCCTCTGCATGGGGTGAGAGCAGGTCCTGAGCACTGCCTTTGCATGGGACTGTTGGAAATGTGAGCAAGCTTCTAAATACAGAAAACACAAGCAGAAATGGGCCCACGGTATTTTTAAACCTCTTACAAACAGGAGCAAGCCCAAATTTATCATGGGCTGTCTTTTTAATGTGGCTTTCTTTTTTCACCCACCTCTCCTTCAAAGAGATGCTTTTATTTTTTTCTCTCTGCCAAAGTACATGGGTTCAGATAGCAAACACTCAGCTCCAACAAACAGAGCAAGTTAACACTTGTGAGAGCTACACCCTGTGAGCAGCAAGGAAGCAGTTTACAGAAAGCATACCGCCTTCCCCTCCAGGTAACAGATAACCTATCAAGCTGCCATCTTTGTCCCAGCAACACACAGACTAAAGTGAAGGGCAGCTGGGCAGGAAAGCTTATGCACTCTTGCCCAATTCCCTGCCATACCCGTTCCCACCTCTACCGGGAACTGACACACAAAGGGGATAAATGCCCAATGTGAGGGGAACTTGTGGTGCTATTTTCTTTCTCTGAAGTATCTTCTCAGGCAACTTAAGCCTCTCTTCTTTCTTCCCACAAAACAGTTCTCAGAACCAGTTTGATAAAATGTGTTAATGCCACAGTACAGAAAACACTATAGAATTATGATAATATCCAGAGTGAACGAGCTTTTTAAAAAAATGTTTTATTTATTATTATTATTATTTTACATGTATGTGTGTATTGCCTGCATGTAGGTAAGTGCACCTGTGTCGTGCAATGCCCGTGGAGGACAGAAGAGACTGTCGGATCCTCTGGAACTGGAGTTACGACAGTTGTTAGCTTCCATGTGGGTGCTGGGATTCGAACCGGGGTCTTCTGCAAGAACAGCCAGTGTTCTTAACTGCTGAGCCATCTTTCCAGCCCCTAGAGTGAACAAGCTTTAATTTTCTGTCTTATCCTTACTCATGAGGCAAATGGATGTAAGAGTGACAAGCATTTCAAGTGTCAGTGATTCAGGGAAGTGATGGGGATCAGAAAATCTTTTTGTATTAGTAGCTGCCTACCATACCTGCAAAAATGTAGTGTTCCACATTCCTAAACACTCTTAAAATACAAATGAAGCACACTTACTATTAAATGACCGGCATTCATACACATGTCTCTAGAAAGGTGAAGGACCTCTGACTTGAGAGAAACTTCATTTAAATGCAATATGAAGGCTCAGACAGTTTAACACCAACCTACTGCCTGCTGGGCCTACAGGTCTAAGGAAGTGTGAGGTCACACAGCCACCAAGCTGAGGTCTGAAATGGTGCTGTCCATTTAGGTCTGACTCTATATTCTGCTCATATTCTGGACTTTCTCAACTTGAGTCAGAGACCGTGCAAGGTGTACTTAGCTCCTTCCCTGCTGATCAATTTATGAAACACATAACTGACCGTTTTAATGCCTGGGATGGGTGGACTTCAGTGGCTGGGATAAGAAGATGAAGCTGGAGATGTGTGCCATGCAGCATCAGATGGACTGCAAGAGCCCAGTAGGGTAAAAGCGAGCCAGTAAAGCCCGTAGAACATCTCATGCGTTCCTTTCTACCCTTGTCTGGAAGCCACTTTTTTGTGTGTGCTTGGCTTTCTGTAGCTGTCAAAACCCCAAGCTTAATATAATTGGCTCAGTGATTAGGCTATGGGTTTTGGGGTCAGGAAGTTAGCTTGGGGCAGGGGGTGGGGTTTTTCTGTGGCTGTCTGAGTAACTGTAGAATTGTTTGATCTTTGCAGCCTTTAGAAATGATATCTTGTTACATTGTCAGTGGCCTTTGGTAGCCTGTAGGCCACAGTGGGGGCACATTTTACTTGTCTTTTAAGAATGTGAGACTAGGTCAGCTATTTGACATTCAGAGGGACAGCACCGAAGGGCGGGAACATATGTGATACAAAGGAGGGTGATGAAGAGCCCAGACCCTCCTTGTCCCAGGTCCTTCCCCAGCTCTAGATCTTGGGTGCTTGTTCTGATAGCTAGGCTTTCAACCATCCAAGAGGCTTTAAACTGTGCTTGAAAGAGCAGGAAAGTACAAAAACTTCAGGAAAATAAATCTGTGGACACATCTAGAGCGATGCCACTAAATGTCACAACTGTCAAACACAAGTTTTTTATTCCCTAACCAGCTGTTCTAAGGAAAAACATCTGGTAGAAATGTATTCTCAGAAATCCATCCAAGGAAAGCAGTAGAAAGCAGTAGATTAAGCTGAGTCTCTCTCTTCTCAAGAGGTGAGATTGGCTGCTTCCCTTTCTCATGTAGAGCTGATAGATCGCTTATGTTACCATGCATTCTTAGTCTCCTCACAATAAATCTGGGGACTTTAGCACTTTTCTTGCTTAAAGAAAATGCTAGAGAGATGTTAGCATAGGATGGAATCAGCATGTAAATATAATTTTCAAGCAGGGTAGGACATTATGTTAAAAAAAGAAAAAGAAAGAAAGAAATAAACAGGAAAGACAGGAGGTGACACTCCATGGGGGAGGAGCTGGAAAAGGACCAAGAAAGCCATCTTCAGAGAGAGAGAG
>NW_008360323.1:1076475-1161933 GCF_000622305.1 Nannospalax galili | reverse complement strand
ACACACACACACACACACACACACACACACACACACACACACACAGAGAGAGAGAGAGACAGAGTGGTATTCCCAGGGGAGAGCTCTCAGGACTTAGTGAAGCATAGAAACCTTTCAACCCTTTAGCTGATTAAAGACTCCTAGGGCCAGAGAGGGAAACTTAATCCTCTAGCAACTAAAAGGAGTTGACAGAATGATTCTACAGGAGACTGGAAGATGGGAACAGGAGTCCAGTAAAGAATCACAGCTCTGAGGATGGTGCCGAACCAGCGTCATTAAGTAGAAATGTAATATAAGACATACACACACACACACACACACACACACTTAAATAATTTTCTAGTGACCACACTAAAAGCAGTATAGAGAAAAGTAACAAAACATAAAAGTGATTGCTTTTTTTTCTGAGTCTGTGTTACTTCACTTAGTATAACAGTTTCTCATTCCATCCGTTCACCTGCAAATTTCATGATTTCATCTTTCTTTACTGCTGAGTAAAACTCCATCGTATAAATGAACCACATTTTCATTATCCACTCATCAGTTGAGGGACACTTAGGTTGCTTCCATCTCTTAGCTATTGTGAAAATCACAGCAACAAACATGGATGTACAAGTGTCTACAATAGGATGAGTTCTTTGGATATATGCTAGGTTCATTTGTAGTTTTTTAAGAATTCTCCATACTGCTTTCCATAGGGGTTGAAGAAGTTTGCAGCTCCACCAGCAGAGGATGAGTGTTCCCCTTTTCCCACATTCTTTCCAACATTTGGTATCATTTGTTCTCTTGATCTTTGCCAGTCTGAATGGGGTAAGCTGAAATCTTAAAGTGGTTTTCATTTGCATTTTCCTAATTGCTAGTGTTGTTGAACTCCTTTTAAGATGCTTCTTAGCCATCTTTAATTCTTCTTTTGAGAACTTTCTGTTCAGCTCCTTAGCCCATCTTTTAATTGAGTTACTTCCTTTCTTAATTCTTTTTTTGTTTGTTATATATTCTGGATGTTAAACCCGTCAGTTGTGTTGCTGGTGAACACTTTCTACCATTCTGTGGGTTTTCTCTTCACTTCCCTTTATGACTATATGTTATTTTGTCCAATATATCTAAAATATTACTATTTTAGTCACATAATCAGTATAAATTTTGTGAATGAAATCTATTACATTAATTGTAATGCTGAAAAGATTCAAGTTAGATTAAAATTTAAAAAATTAGTTTCTCACTGCCATAGCTACAGTTGGGATGCTCAGTAGTACACATGGTCAGCAGCTACCATGCTGGAGAGGACAGTATGTTCTAGAATAAAGAACCTGAAATTACACAATCCTTTTAGCACCTTAAATTTGGGTTCAGAAAATTGAGTTGTGAGGATGTTCTGTTTGAACTGAGAACTTGAGAGTCTATCCCCTCTTGTTCAATTTACTTGTGTGCATTTGCATAATCATGCACATGGGACTGTAGCATCCCAGACAGAGGACCACATTCTTCAGGAGACTGCAAGAGTGTGGGAAGGGGCGAAGCCCACAGTGGTTGTTTTATCTGTCAGGACAGACTAGGCTTTGCTTCAGTCATAAGCAACCCTCAAATATCTGTCACAAAGACAGAAAAGAATTCTCTGGAGGGTCTCCAAATTAAACACTGGATTATTTATTTCTCATAGGCACCATCAATCCCAAAGTAACTAGGACATGCAGTCCTCACAAAGTACCAAAAAGGCAGGCAGAGGGGAAGAAAGCTGGGAATGTGAATATTAACCCTCCCATGGTCCTTTTGACCTGGATGGGCTGTTACAAACTTAATTCAAATTATAAGCAGGGACCAGAATGGAGGACAATGTTGGACATCATTAAATAGGTGGTCCACATCTATTTTGTTATGGGAATGCTGTCTGTGAATCTGTGTTTTGATTGGGGAGTGAAGGTAGGGAAGGCCCAGGAAGAAAAAAAAAATGTCTAGACAGATGAGATTTAAGCAGGAGAAAGACAGGGAATGGTATTTTAGTTTTCACTCAACAAGAAGTCAGGAATGGAGTTTCTTAAATGGTCTGGGAGCAAGAATGAACATTTCTGCTCAGATAAATGCTGGGTATTGTAAAGGAGAGAAAAGAAATTTCCTTTATCAGCCAAGTAAATTCACATCAAGAATTATATGCTGTAAAAATAATCAAGATGTATTTTCAAAGACAGTGAGCACAAAAATATTAATTGGTTAAGATATGTTGCCATGTTTATTTTTGCGTCAGAATATTTCTCTTTGGGGGCAGCAAATCTTAACTTCATTTTATGGACTAGAAAATGAAATAAGAGAAGTCAGGTGCATCGCCAGAGATCAGCACATGGAAGTCAGTAGCCTGGTTGGTTCTGAGCTCTGGGGTCCCGACTCTCTGGTTAGAGTTTATTCTAACCTTGTAAAACAATTTTCCTATGAGTCAAAGGGGGCCTCTCATAATTTCCTAGCTTTCTTTTCATCTCTGATTTCAAGTCTTGGTAGGAGATAGATGTGACCTTTAGGAAATGAATTCTCTCTCTCTCTCTCTCTCTCTCTCTCTCTCTCTCTCCCCCTCTCCCTCTCCCTCTGCCTCTCCCTCTCCCTCTCCCTCTCCTTCTCCCTCTATTAGTTAACAGTCCCCTTTTGTAGATAAAAACGTAGCTAAAGGCCTGCTTGGGACTGGATTATGTACTTTCTGAATTCTTATGTTAAAGCCTTTTCTCTTAGTGCGGGTATATTTAAAGACAGGGCTTTGGGGAAGTAATTGAGGTACAGTTGGGTCTGTGGTAGAACTGCTGTTCTTATAAGATGAGAACAAGATCCCAGAGAATCTTCTCTGTCTCTTCAGGAAAGAGAAGCCAGCCTCCACAAGCTAGAGAGAGACAGGCCTCACCTGTAGCTAGCTGGGACAGTGCTTTGATTTTTGGACTTCCCAGCCTCACTATGTGAAAAACAAACAAACAAACTTCTATAGTTTAAGCCATCTGATCTGTGGCATTTTTATCATGGTAGCCCAGTAGAACACATAAAAGACCTGTTCTACCCATCTATTAGAACACTCCCGCCCACAAATGTCTTCTCATGACATAAATACAGGGTACTTCCTCCATGCTTTTTGTTGTTACTTGAATTCAACAGGCCGGTATTTGTGTTTGGAACCATATTGTTGCTGAAGGGAACAGTAAAAATGATAAGCCACTGCCTTCGAGAAGTGTAGAGATGGAGACACAGAAAACTCCACAATACAAATCTCTGTGATCTGCAAAAGGAAGAATCTCTGTGATGGTGCATCCAGGAAAAGTGAATTCTGTCTCAGAAGTTGAGCTGCTTCTCTGGAGGACTCAGCAGTGACTTTAACTCCCTGATCCCAAGGATTTCTTTCCAGTTGATTTATTCCTGTATGCCATTTCTCAGTGAAGCCAACATGAACACGTGTACTAAAGAAAAATAAGCCAGCACCTGTGAGATGACTCAGTTGGTAAAAGTGCTAGTGCCAAGCCTGATGGCCTGAGTTCAATCCCCAGGACCAACATGGTGGAAGATAAGAGTCAACACTCACAAGGTGTCCTCTGACCTCCAAACATGCACCATAGTGCACACACACACACACACACACACACACACACCACCACCACCACCACCATTTGTAAAATGTAGTACAGCCGGGCGTGGTGGCACACCCCTTTAATCCCAGGCAGAGGCAGGATGATCTCTGTGAGTTCAAGGCCAGCCTGGTCTACATAGTGAGTTCCAGGACAGCTGGAGCTATAGGGAGACCCTGTCTCAAAGAGACCAGAAAAAAAAAAGTAATATAAATTTGTGTCTATTGAAAAATATAAATTTGTGTCTATTTGAAATCTACAGCATTGTTTCTTGATTTTTGTTTTTGTTTTTAAACCAAAGTATTTTATTTTTTTAATTTATGGGTATATGTATGTGCATGTGTCTGTATGTCTGTGTCTGTAGATGCCTGGTGAAGCCAAAAAGGGGAGGGGTCCCTTGGAGCTGGAGTATAGAAAGTTGTTAACTGACATGAACTGAACTTGGGTCTGCTGGAAGAGCAGCAAGTGCTCTTACCCTAGCGCCATCTCTCCCGCCCCAGTTCTTGGTATTTTTATGTCCACCCTGCAGATGACGAACAAACAGGCTTAGGCAACTAACCTAAGAAGAGAACTAGTTGAGATTTGAACCCAGATCTGCTAGACTCTGTAAAACAACATGTCACCATTATAAATTTTTTTTCAAAGATGAGTTAACCAGTTGATTTGACATGTAATTTAACGTGCGGGTTCATTTATTTGTTCCCTGTAAACTTAAGTGTTCCTCCCACTTAGGGATGGCTGGCTGTGTTTTTCACATCCACACATTCTCTGTGCTTTTATCAATGTCTGGTGCCTGGTAAGGGCTCAAAAAATATTTGTGAAGTAAGAATTGCTTTTAACTTAAGAAAGGCATACAATTTTAGCTCCTGGAACAGTGAATAGATTATAGTACAAAGGATCCTTTAGCTCCGTAGAAGTGCAAAGGGGAAAGATGTTGAAGGTGGCCGTTTGGTAGGACTCAGGAATTTTTTGAAGTGGAATCTGAGGAGTTGCAGATGAAGAGGATATCCAGTAAGCACCTAGGAAGGCGACCTTTATCTAAAGATGTGTCTATGGGGCTCACCTAGAGAAGATGGCTAAGGTTAAGAACCAACAGCACAGAGGGTGAGATTGGGAGAGAGAAAAGTCTAGCAGGCTTCCTGTTTTCAGGAGGCCACACATCCTAAACGGAACTGCGTGCCCTCATTCCTCGTCAGGACCAGCCCGGCTAGCCAGCTCTCCCTAACGTTTTCCTTTCTGTCTTTGTTGATGTGTTTGCTTTCATTTGGACTCGGTGCCCTCACATAGATCCATCTTTCAAATCTAAATTCTATGAAGCTCTGCTTGACCTTGACTCCTATTTATTTAACACCTCTGAATTTTTGCTGCTTCACTACTAAACTGGAAATCTGTGTTTTGGAATACATTTCCTAGGAGTAGAACATTTTGATATGCACAAACAGTTACCTAAAACAACTCAAAACATTTTATTTTGGAATGAGAAAAAAACCTAAAAGGTTATATACAAAGGAAATGTGTAATAGGAATATATATGTATATATATGCATATAAGTTTATCTATTTATTTGTGAGTGTGTGTATGTGTGTGTGCCGGTGCAGGAGCCCTTATATGCATGCATAGAGGCCAGAGGTCAACATCTGGTGTCTTCCTTAGTCACTATCAATCCTATTATTTATGTATTTATGTATTTATGTATTTATTATTTATTTATTTATCTATTTATTTATTTATTTATGACAAGGTCTTTAACTGAACCTAGAGCTCAACCATTTGGCTAGATTGGCTAACCAATGAACTCCAGAATCCTTCTGTCTCCATTTCATAGCACTGGATTGCAGATGTGTGCTACCATGCTCAACTTTCTGCATGAGTACTGGGAATTTGAACTCAGGTCCTCATGCTTCTGCAGCAAGCAGTTTATTCACCGAACCATGTCCCCACAGCCGCCATAATATTATTAAAGTATGTTAATTACCACCTCTGTGTGTCATCTTTATATCTGAAGAAAAGAGACTTATAAAACCCATTGGTAATACTAGTAGGTACTATAGTTCAAAAGCTTTTTCACTTTTAATAATTTCAAAAAATGTGTTGACACCCTGCCAGGTCTGAAATGATTATCTTGTGCTTACCTTTCCCTCTTAATTTGTAGCTTAATTTGTAAGTTATTAGTATTATTTTCAACCCATTAGTAATTTATAAAAATTTTTCATGGCATTTATCCCTTTTGTGGGAGCTATGTTGTTTCTTACTAATGAATAAATTCATCCAAGTAGGGGCACAGAGAGCAACAATCACAATTACTGGAAATCAGGGTAGCAACTAGTAATTCCTCCTCCTTCTGAAAGCTCTACTTTCCTCACAAGACAGGACTGTGACACGTGGGCCAGGTGAAGCCCCCAGCATCCCCCCCCCTTCCTTTGGCTTTCTCTAGCTCCCAAAGTGCATGAGGTTTATTGGCTTGCATTGTTCAGTTGCAAATATGCCTCTTTTCCTATTCTTGAATTCGTTGATAAACCCTTTGAAAGGCACCATGATCCCTATGTGGGTCTCGGCTGACACTTTGTAACACACGTGAGCTTTTTTTTCTCCTTGATTTCTGATGTCTTATTTCATGGAGTCTGAGTCCAGGGGGAACCAGGGTCCAGTGGTTGAGTGTCTGGTATTTCTAGGTGTGGTTCAGGTGAACAAAGCACATGAACAATCAAGCCTCTATATCAGTGTCATTTTTCTCTGGATGTGGTCACCATACCTATAATACCAGCACTCAGGAAGTAGATACATGATGATCAGGAGTTCAAGGTCACCTTCATCCTTGGCTGCATAGTAAGTTCAAGGCCAGCCTGGGCTATATGAAATCCTGTTACATATATTTGAAATAAATAAATAAATAAATAAATAAATAAATATTTATATCTCTTCACAAGCAAGGCTATTTTCCCCTAAAAGTACTGCAAAATTCTCACTTGTCGCTTTTAATTGGAGTGTTCTATTCTTGTCCTGTCAGATTCCCCTGCTTTTCCCATCTCTACCCAGACTGCCTTCTGAATACCTCACCTGATGAAGTTGTCAAAAAAAAAAAACCCCAAAGATGTAAAATTATATTTGGTTTAACAAAACGTCCCTGATGGCAGTTCAGAAATCTCACTCTGCTCAGTCTATTTGTAAGCAATGTTTCGGAGTATGAGCTTAAGTGTCAGCCCTAGCTGAGAGTTTTCAGATGTACGTTTCAATGTAGATAAAAATCTTGTGTACTTTATAAGTTTGTTTTGAGGATTGTTGAGAAATGGCACAGTACTTATATTTTGATGCCAGTACAGGCTATCATACCAAGTCACCTATCTTCTGAAGATAATCTCCTACTTTGGCAGTAGGCAGTATTTTAAGTGTCTGCCTAGGAATGCATAGAACCTCCCATCTCCAAGGAAGGAAGCTCTAGAGCTCCAATCTTCCCAGATATCACCTGCATGTGTATTTTCATCAGGTTGATTGTTCGTATTCATTTAATACTGTTCATAACAAGTCAGTAAACCTAAGTCAGTGTTTCCCAGAGTTCTCTAAACAACTCTAGGAAGTTAAGTGAGCCTAACTCTTCTAAGCTTGCTATGGTTAGTTAAACCAGGGGAACCCCTGCGACCTCTCCTTTAGGCTCAATAAATGCATAATTGGTGGGTTAGGAGTCCAGACTTGCTGGTGTCTGAAGGCAGCACTCTTTTTTTTTTTTTTTTTTAAAATTTGTTATTTTTATTTTATAGTGTATTGCCTGCATGTATGTGAGTGCACCTGTGTCATGCAATACTGCGGAGATCAGAAGAGGGCTTCGGATTCCCCTGGAACTGGAGTTAAGGATGGTTCATAGCCTCCATGTGGGTGTTGGGAATCAAACCCGGGTCCTCTACAAGAGCAGTCAGTGCTCTTAACTGCTGAGCCATCTCTCCAGCCCCAGAAGGTAGCACTCTTATAGGACTGAGCCTTCAATTTGTGCGATCTGACTACTTCCAAAAAGTGTTAGATTTTAATTGGATAGCCAATGGCTTGTTTGCTGATGGGGAGAAATCTCCATACATTTTGGAAAAGATCAGTGCTGACTATATCATGAGAGCATAGGAAACACTGAATTCATTTTTCTTTAATATCCTCAGTCAGTGGGAAAATACATTTTTCTTTCTTTCTTTTTTTTTTTTTTTTTTTTTGGTTATTTTGAGGCAGGGTCTTCCTGTAGCACTAGCTGGCCTGGAACTTGCTATGTAGACCAGGTTGGCCTCGAACTCACAGAGATCTGCCTGCTAAAGGCTTGTGCCACCATGCCTGGCTGGGAAAAGAGTTTTCAGAAGAGAATTTCTTAGAAAACCACATAATGAGGCAGAAATTTAGTACTTTCTACAGACAAGCCAGAGTGTATTGTTTAATTCAAGTATTCATCGCAGATTTGAAATAACTAAATATTGGAATTTTCTAGGGACTCACTAAATCATTACTGACATCTACAGGTCTTGGAATTAGCACAGGTGATTTTATATGTCCTACATGGAATCCTTTATAGAACTTTTAACCAAATCATTGAGAACTGATTTCTCTAAAAATGTCTACAGAATGAACTTGCTTTCTTTTTACAGCTGCAGCTCTTTCTCATGACTGTAGAATGAACATCTAAGCACTTTTCTAAATATCAATGCCCAGACTTAGAGATTCTTATGTAATTGGCCTTGAGAGTGAGTATTATTTTTTTTAACTATAATTTCCAGGTGATTCTACTGTAAGGCCTGGCTAAGAGCCATTTATATACATGAGAACAAAAGCCTGAGCAACAATAAACAGCCAATTAAATCAACATCTAAAGCAAAAGACAGAAAAAGAAGAGATATCAAACCAAGAATTTGAAACTTGAAGCAACTGCTAAAAAGAGCATCATTGTGAATCACGACTCTCTTATTACAGGCATGGCAGGAGGCAGAAGCTAAAGCCATGGGCTTCTGCAGTTCTACAAATAAGAGATGGCTTTAAGCCCTTGCAGTTTCCCAAACTAGCTAGCATAGTGCTGTTCTCAGAGCAGGAACTGCTTGGAAGAGCCAGCACTGTGTACTTTGTCTTGATCTGATCTTCATTTCTAACATTCTTTTCCATTCACTTTCAGAACACACTGGTCAGATGTTCTCACAGTAAGCTTCCTCTGCAGGTGGGCAGACAGCATGAAGCACCTGCATTTGAACCCAGCGGCCACAGAAAGCCCAGGCATTTCAGATTGGTGACTTTATAACTACAGTTCTCTTTTTCTACAAAGCTCTTAAGGGTGATGCATGCATCCTCACATGGGGGGCGGGGGAGGGGGGAGAGAGAGAGAGAGAGAGAGAGAGAGAGAGAGAGAGAGAGAGAGAGAGAGAGAGAGAGAGACTAAAGTTGAGCATTGGGTATCTTTCTCAATTGCACTCCACCTTATTTTAAAAATTAATTTATTATCTGTGTGTGTGTATGTGTGTGTGTGTGTGTGTGTGTGTGTGTGTGTACACGTGTGCACATAGGCCATGTGTGTTTGTGTGGAGATCAGAGAACAACTTTGTGAACTCAGTTCTCTCTTTATGCCCTATGATCTAGGGGTCGAGCTCAGGCTATTAGGCTTATGATACAGGTACTTTTTAATATTTTATTATTTTATTTTATGTGTGTGAGTGTACTGCCTGCATGTATGTGAGTGCACCCGTGTTGTGCAATGCTGGGGAGGTCAGAAGAGGGCTTCCGATTCCCCTGGAACTGGTGTTAAGGACAGTTCGTAGCCACCGTGTGGCTGCTGGGAATCGAACCCTGGTCCTCTGCAAGAGCAGTCAGTGCTCTTAACCACTGAGCCATCTCTCCAGCCCCTTGACCTTATTTTTTAAAATAATCTTTCATTGAGCTTGATACTAGACTAGCTGGCCAGAAAGGCCCCAGGGTCCACAGTCTGCTTCTCCAACACTGGTTGCAGGAGCGTGCTGCACCCAGCATTTCACATGGGTGCTGGGAATCAACCTCAGCTCACCACACTTCCAGGGTAAGCACTCTACTGACTGACCTATCTCCCTGTCTGAGCGGTTGGGTTTTCTTTTCTGTTTTTGTTTTGTTTTTATTTTCAATTGTAGAAAAAGGCTATAAATTCTGGATGAACACTTAATAGCCACATGATTTGCTTAAATATATACATACACACATGCACATCTACGCACATCTGAGCTATTCCTATCAGGAACAGAACTATTTAAAAAAGCTTTCTCCATTGACACTCAAGCTGAGGAGCAATTTTATAGCATAATTATAAAGTGCTGCATAAATTGGCTAAGCTTTTGTTCTCACTGTGATTATCCTCCGAGAGTTCCTTTTCACCGCCCCTTCCCACACTGACTAAATTAAGAATATCCAAACCTTAAGTCTGTTCTTCCTTCAGAGAATGAAAATGAGGCTTTAAGATGAAGTGCATGAGAAGCGATGGGTGGGAGAGAGTTTTTGGCCCATGACTCACCCCTTTATTATGGTAGAAGGTAATTTTGTACTGTTCCTAAGAACTTTGTGCTGAGGATAACGCATGGGTAGGAGGAGTCCGGGGAAGAGAATTGTAGACACCAGGAGTACTGGATGGAGGAGGGCAGAGCCCCAAGTCCCAGTTTGCTAATCTTTACAATGAAGAAACAGACAAGATGACGCTTAAAATAAATCCATTATCTCACACTAAAATAAACAGTGATATGGAAGGAAAGATGATTGGAAATAATATGTCAGACATTTGGTAGACCTTTGGAAAATGAAAAATTCTGATTCCCTTTGGATTTAGTGTTTAAATAATTAGGATAAAGGGTTTTAGAGTAGTAATATTTCAAATCCACCAAGAAATGGCCTTGATATTCCTGTAACTGGAAGTGCTGGTTTACTATCTTGGTATATCCAGTAGTCACTAAAACCAGCATAAGAAGAGTGAAGACATCAAAACACACCACTGCAAGAGGACTTGTTTAACATGATTAATATTCCCCAAACACCTGAAGCTTTCCATTTTCTTATTAAGACTAGGGTTGAAGGAGCTATTGTATTTTTAATGGACATATGTAGTATATACACCCTAGATGTTGTATCATAGAGGTAGTGGAGCATATTATTTTGATCTATTTTATGCTTTTCTTTAGGTGGTGGGAATCAAACTCCAGGTCTTGAATTTGCTAAGGAAGCACTTAACTGCCCAGCCACATCCCATCTCATCCCAATTTTATTTTATTTTCTCATTTTGAGACAGGACCCATTATGTAGCCCAGGCTGGCCTTGAATTCATGATCATCTTGCTTCAGCCTTCCCAGAGCTAGGATTGCAGGTGTGGGCCACCATGCTCAGCTAAAACATGTCAAGAACTGCCAACCTGGGCGTCTAGTGACAGAGACGGATGAGAAAAATGTTATATATATGCACAGTGGATTTTTCTTCCAGCCCTAAAAATGAGAAAAGTCATGTTGTTTGTAGGAAAATGGATGTAATTGGAGATAAACATATCAACTGAATTAAGCCAATCTCAGAAAGAAAAATAGTATGTTTTCTCTTAATTGTGCTTCCTAGATTTTATATAAACACATAAAATCATGTATGTATATACAACACGAACGTCAAAGTAAATCTGTCTAGGGGGTAAGGGGGCTTAACAGAGGGAGAAAAAGGTTGTCAGTGAGTATGGGGTGATGAGCTGAACATAGCGTATAGTTGTGTCAAATAAGAGAACATCAAGGTGACCCTTTCATATGCTAAAACTTCAGTCAGCAGGGAAAATTGAAGATGACAAATAGCAATTTGTGTTTGACTCTCGCTTCTAGCTTCCTAGTCTAATGAGTGGTTTATTACTGTAGCCACTGCTGTCACTAGGTAACATGCTGATGGCTTTATCTCTTGATCTTTGTTTTAGATTTTACTGTCTTATTGCCATAAAACGTGAGGATTTGGACCATTCTCGCTCTCTTCCCACACTACGTGTTGTTTCCAAGTTTTGATGATGTTTTATTTTTTTTCCTTCCTCTTTTTCTTTGTATTTTCAAACACTATAATTTTTTCTCCCTTTCTTGTTCTGTGAAGCCATGGGCCTCCTAATCGTTCTTACCCTATCACATTTTCTGACCACTCCTTACACAAAGATGGACATCTTTCCCTGTCTCTGTCGTCGGTCTGTGTCTGCCACTTTCTCTGATCCAGAGATGTTTGCTTATTCACGTTTGTTGCAACACTATGACAACAGTCAAGTTGTGGAATCAGTCTAGGTGTCTGTCTACAAACGAATAGATAAAGAACACAGTGCATATAAACAATGGGGTTTTACTCAGCCATAAAGAATGAGATTCTGTTGTGTGCAGGAAAACAGATGCAACTGGAGATTGTGAAATCAGACTCAGAAAGACAAATACTGCATGCTTTCTTTCATCAGTGTATCCAGATTTTATATAGACACATAAAAATCATTCTTAAGATTTATTTTTAATTATGTGTCTATGTATGTGTCGCGGGGGTGAGGGGTGGGGTATGTGTATGTGTGAGTGCTGGTGCCTGTAGAGCCCAGAAGAAGCCCCTCAGATCCTCTGGATTAACAGGAAGTTGTGGGTGTGAGAAACCTGACTTGGGGTCTCTGAAAGAGTAGTACACAGTCTTAACTGCTCAGCCATCTCTAGCTCCCATAAAATCATATATACATATATATATGTATATGTATACACACATACATGAAAATAGGAGAGGCTATGTCTGGTGTGGTTGGGAGAGTAGTGGGAAAAGAAAATGAGCAAAGGGGGAGTTAATATGTATCGTCAAAATAGCTAATATGCTTGCATGAAATGTTTTTATGAAACCCATCACTATGTACAGTAAATAATATCCAAAAAAATAAAGGAAAAAAGAAAATGTCCTTACTCTTGAAAGTTAACAGTGAACATATACAAATGGCCATCTTTACCTCATGTATATGTAGCATCGATTTACATTAATTTCCATGTGTTAATGTTACCTATGCTGGGCTTAACTTTCTCACTTTCTCTCTGAACTGCTCAATTGATTTTTTTTTTTTGAGGGAGGGTCTCACTATTTAGCCCTGGCTGGCCTGAAACTCACTAGGCAGACCAGGCTGGCCTCTAACTCATAGAGATTGGTCTGCCTTGGTCCTGAGTGCTGGGATTAAAGGTGTGCACCATTATAGCAGGCTCTGAACTGATTTCTTGAAGGTAGACACAGTTATTTCTTTACCCTCTCACTAAGTGTGCTTAGTACACCATCCCGATTAAAATAACTCAAGAGTTACTTTCTCATCCCCCAAATTACTGTTGATAATTTGAAGCATCATTTCTAAATCACAATTTTGGAAGAAAATTAGCTTTTTTTCCCTCCAGCCCAAAAGAGCACTTCTGTTCACCTCCAGGGAAGTGTTAATTAACTGCTACCTTGCCTGTTTCCTCTGCCCCTTGAGACTTAACACCTCTCCTGACAGTAAACCAAGTAGGTTAGCATTAAGCCTTGGTTGATTCTATAAAATTTGATGAAGGTCATGTGTTTCCATGTATTTTTTTTTTGGATGGGTATTTTGTTTTTGTGTTGTACAGTACAAAATGTGATGGTTCTTGGTTTCTGATCCATCTTGTCCTCCCAGTAGAAGGAAATATGGAGCACAGATCAAGTGCAGACGTTCTTGGGGGAGAGAGAAACACCAGGTTGTGCAACCTGGCTGTTGTTCTAATGTCCAGTGTTTTTAGGTGGGGAAAAGGGGTGAGACCTAGAAGATGAGCTACAGTGGCAAGCTACATAAAAGGGATGCTGTTCTCTCCATCAGAGAGTGTACCCCAAAGTACCATAGCATTTTCCCCAAATGCACAACTAACTGCCTGTTTGAAAGCTCCTTGTGGTAAGTGCAGGGAGAGGGGATGGGGGAGGGCACAGGCTTACAATGGCCTTGGGGAAGCCAAGGACAGCCTCCTTTATTAATGAGGAGCTACCCCTGTCTCCACGCCTGTTGGAGGGAGAAGGGCTTTCAACACATGCTGTGTGGAATTCGAGAGATGGAAATGGGTGTTTATTGACTCCCAATGTGCTGCCTGTATGCTTTAATACTTGTCTGAAACACGAACACGACAAAGAACTCATATTTGTAAAGGTTACTTGGAGTTCCATCTTGAACTCCGTGGACCTCATGACAGTGGGAGGCCATTTCCCTCGCTGCTGGCCATCTTGCCCCTGTCTGTGTCACTGAGAGCTTTGGCAGATCGATG
The DNA here is from genome assembly GCF_000622305.1 of Nannospalax galili. NCBI lineage: Eukaryota > Metazoa > Chordata > Mammalia > Rodentia > Spalacidae > Nannospalax > Nannospalax galili. Next base: position 1,148,098 of record NW_008360323.1, on the reverse strand, counting down.
CCTTCTGCAGTTCATTCCCTGCTCCCACAGCGGCAGCCAAGGATGCTGAAAAAATAATCTCCTCTTTTTCATGGGGAGTAGATTTGCAGGTTTGTAGCCTGTCAAGTCAATTTTCATTTTTAATCCTGTTTGAGCCCATCTCATTACTCAGCCATCGCCTCTTTTTCACACTTGCCTTGGGACACAAAGGGAGCCCAGCTATGAGCTGTTAATCAGCTATTAGGGGACTGGGACACTTCCAAGGGGTCATTATTCACACTGTTTGAGGTTAATACTTATTTAATTAGAATTATTCCTTTCCTGTCATAAATCCCTAGTTAAAATAAATGTAGCTCAAAATGTCTGCTCAGTTTAAAAGAGTAGTTAAGTCAAATTCTGCAGATTTTTTTTTTTTTGGTCTTTTTGAGACAAGGTCTCCCTGTAACCCCAGCTGTCCTAGAACTCACTATGTAGACCAGGCTGGCCTTGAGCGCACAGAGATCGGCCTGCCTCTGCCTCCCGAGTGCTGGGATTAAAGGCATGTGCCATCATGCCTGGCATCCACTGATTTTTTAATATGACAAATCTTTGAGCAAATGCTGCAATCCAGCCAAGCCAAGCACCAGAGAGGTGAGGGAGCAGTGGGAACGGGCTCGTGTGTGTGTGTGTATGTGTGTGTGTGTGTTTGTGCATGTGCAAGCCTGTGTGTGTGTGCACACATGCACCTGCAGAGTGTTCATGAGACCAAAAAGTGTGCTCCCTGGGGTCATCTCTCTCTCGCTTTCATATACTTTAGTCTTTGGAAAACTTTAATAAGAACCTGAGATCTGGAAGTAGAGAGATGGCTCTGTGATTGAGTGCATACTGCTCTTCCAGAACCAGAGTTTAGTTTCCAGCACACACATTGGGCAGCTCATAACTGCCTGGCCTTCCTGCACCTGCACACACCCAAACACACACACAGACATACACACAGAGACAAACACACACATGCACAGACACACACAGACACATATAATTAAAAAAAATGTTTTTTGTTTTGAGACAGGGTCTCTCTGTAACTCTAGCTGGCCTGGAACTCATTATGGAGACCAGGCTGGCCTCCATCTCACAGAAATTGGCAACCACCATGCCCAGCTTCAGGTAATTTTTTAAAAATTTATTTTTAGGGCAAGTGTGGTAGTTTACCCCTTGAATCCCAGCACTCCAGAGGCAGAGGCAAGAGGATCTTTGTGAGTTCAAGTTCAGCCTGGTCTATATAGCAAGTTCCAGGCCAGCTGGGGCTACAGGGAGATCCTGTCATAAAAAGATCAAAAGAGAAAAAAATGCCTGAGATTTATGTAATGGAGGCAGGAGAAATTAGTGAGTACTGGAATAGAGCAATCTCATCTTTACGTTTTGTCTATGTATTGAGTACATGCGTATTTTAACTCAACCTGGGGTCATATGTCTGGCCCCTCAGTGCTATTTCACTTCTCTCTCCCCTCCCCTCTTCTCCCTCAACATTGTGGTAATCTTATTCTTCTTTATAGCACAGGAGTCACAGTGGGTAGACATCTCACACAGTAGCTGGGTTCCAAAAGGAAACATTCACAGCCATTCTAGGAGTCTGAAAATCTGTAACTGTCCAGCTTCCAAGTTAGACAATGTTGTTTCCATTGCATTGTGTTGGTCAAAGTAGGTCACAAAGCCAGCCTAGACTCAAAAGAAAGGGAACTTGATATGTGCTCTCAATCGTCTCCTAGTGACAAAGAATGTCCTCATCTTTAATGTACCACACACAACTCAACACATTTAAAACCTGCATTTTGTTTGTTGGCTGTCAATTGTGTGGTGCCTCTAGACCACTGTTCAATATGTGAATAATGACGGCATAGTTCTGTAGATGCAGCAGATGCGATGAATCCCAGCCTTGGTTAAGGTTACTTTCAGCTGTGGAAAACAGAAAACTGAAACGAATCTGTTTACATTGTATAGCATTTATTTGCTTATAAGCCATGACATTCAGAGAAGGCCCTGCCTTTAGGGCTGGTACATCTAATGCTGTACCGATGTCATTAGGTAGTGCTTCCTTATTTGCATCTCTCCTGTGACACCCCCGGTGTCAGCTTCACCTTAAGCCTAGCTCTTCTTCTCATGACTGGAAGGCTGCCAGTGGTAACTGGTTGCTTGATGCCTTGTTTATGCTCAGTAGTGGCAGACCCACTATCCTGTAGTTCTCTGTCTCTCTGTCTCTGTCTCTCACTGTCTTTCTTTCTCTCCCTTTAGCTTTTTGAGACAGGGTCTTATTCTATGTAGCCTAGGATGCTGAGATTACAGGCATGCACCACTATATCTGGCTGCCCCACTTGTGGCTCTTTCTCACAAAGAAGAAAGGTATTTTCAGAAGGTCCCATCAAATATCTCCTCTAGTCCATCTGGTGAGGATCGGCTCAAATACTCATTTCTGAACCAACAAATGCCAAGAGTGGAGTTACTCTCAGGCCAATCTGCTCCATCTTGTCTTAGACCTAGGGAAGCATCAGTTTCTCCTAGAAACACGGGCAATACAGAAATATATGTATGTATGCACATATGTGTGGTAACATGTGTAGTTATGTTAATAAGAAGGAAAATGGCAACCAAGATTTTCATTGTACTGTGTTAAAAATAAATAAATTCATGGCATCAGTTTATTTTCCTAAAAGGGAAAATGAAAATGCCTTTTAACCGAGTCCTCAGCTGAGGGAGAGATTAATTATTACAGAATATAACCACACCCAATGAGAATGTGGCTCTGCAGTGAGAGCAGAATCTCCCTAGAGGCTTCTCTGCCTTCCAGAAGCCAGGATGGAAGCACATGCTGCTGTCAGGATGAAAGCAAAGACCGCATGCAGAATGTTCAGGTGAGGTAAAGAGGGAACACAGCGATGGAGCGCCTCTCCTCAGTCACACAGTTGGCTGTTTCCACAGCACTAGTGGCTGAAGTACAGTAGCCTTTCAAGGCAGATCATGAACCACGCTGACAGCCCAGAGTGTAAACTTTCACATCTAGAGCCACCAGAGGGGAGGGGTGGTGACCCAGCCAGGCAGCAGCAGATTCCTGTGTGCATTTCCTTCCTCACAGCATGGTTTCAGAGGTGAAGTCGGGTTATGAAGAGCACTAGACCGGTCTGCAAGGGAACTGCTGAGAGGACAGGGGACTGTGTAGTTTGGTGTGGGAGCTGTCTGTGTGCTTACTGTGGAGTGGGGTGTGGGAACAGCTGGCCCACCTACACACCTGATGCCATGTTGAGCCATGAGCCTGATGGCCTCACCCCCTCCACGCCTCCTGCCACTGTGAGTCACCACCCAGCCAGACAACCAGAGGGAAAGTCCCAAAACTATGGCTAGGCTCTGGCCCAGCGACCCGACCCAAGGAATGACAAATTGAGATCTCTTTAACTCCCACAATTTCCCACCTCCTACAACCAAAGAGCTCCCTTTCTCTGAGTACCCCCTGTCTCCCAACAGTGGAAAGAGCTTTACACTCTATAAATTTGTTTAGCAGTTAAAGTGAGACGTTTTGTGGGAGGAGGAGTCTCTAGGCATCATTTGATCACGATTCCTCTCGTTTGTTACCTTAGCCTGTGTACCAGCGCATCAGATGCTCTGTGAGAGGTACGTTTACACAGCCATGTAGTCTTCAAAACAAGTCCCAGATGTTTCAAACAGCAGTTAAGAACTACAAAACACTTTGAAAAAAAGTTTCCTCTAACTTCGTAGCCCACACAATCTAGAAAAAGAACTTTTAAAATGTTCATTTTAAAGAGTAATATTTTAGTGCTGTCCATAGAGTTAGTTAAACCTCATATTTCAACCGTGTGAGACCATTTTTGGTGTGTTTGGGGGAGACTAGCACTGAAATGGATGCCACAGTTTGACTGAATTGAAAGAAAAAAGAAAGAAATCTTCGTCAGTGAGTATCAGTACACCCCAGACCATGCACCTGCCATGTCCTTTTCACCCTCACGCAAACCACAAAGTAGGTGTTCAAATCCCATTTAACAGATGAGAGAACTGAAGCTCATGTCAGGCAGCAACTGACCAAGTCAATTCCAGGTGTGTGTGTGTGTGTGTGTGTGTGTGTGTGTGTGTGTGTACTTTGTTTTACTTATGCTTAGCTCCTTGAATAAAGCGGGTCAATCACAAATTAGGAAATGTGGGTTTGTGCCCTGACTCTGCCCCTCACAAACAAGACACCAGGTGAATGCCACTTCCTGTTCGGGATGAATGGGCAGGCTAAATGGTCTCTGGAAGCAGCTCTGAAGTTACTTTAACTGTTTTGCTTGCTTAGCTTTCTCCGGACCATTAGAGCTTCGGAAGGGATGCAGTTTAGGTAGAGCCTCATGCAAATATCGTGGGTGCAAGGGGAGCCTCCTCAGATTTTTCTTGGCTGGGGAAGCCACCATCTGCCCAGCCTCTTTGGAGGGGAACCGTTGGAGGTGCATTCTGTCAGTGAAAGCCAGAGGCTGCAACAGAAAGATCTTGCTGCTGCTACCCTAAAGATCATGTGGCCAAATACACAAAAATTGAAAAATAAGCCAGGTTTCTTTTGAGTTAAGGTATTATGAAGCATTATGTGGGTCCCTAAAAGCAACTTTGTCTTCTGTAAAAGGCAATATACAAAAGAAATGACATTGCTGTAACCCGGTGTTTACAACGCCTGAGAGGTCGCGTCACAGTGAAGTAAGTTGGGGGAGACTCACAGGCAAGCTTCTGAGAGATGGTGGTTTTTCATTTTTTAAAAGGAGGGGAAGTTCTAGGCATGGTATAAATGTTTGAAATGTTTTTGTGATTGGTTGAAGCTAAAGGATGGTTAGAGGAGAGAAAGGGCAATGGATAAACTAAGCTCTTTGGAAACTGACGACCTGCATTAAATTTGGGGTTTGTGGAAGCTGCTAAGAGGTCAGCCAAGGATTTTCTAGATCGTGGCAACTTATTTCCTTGACTTTTTGTTTTCCTCTGAGGTTAGTTGCTTTGGGTGGAGCCTAAGCCGAGGTATCTAAAGCAGGATCCAGGCTCAGGGCCAGTGGGCTAGGAGATGGGGGAGGATAAGTGGGTGTAGTAATGACAGACAGCTTTGGGGATCTTTTGGCTACCTGAAGGGTAGCCAGCCTTTCGTAAACATTTCTTCTCTTCTGATCACTTTTGCTCTTTTCTGTTTGTTCCCCTGAAGACAGCTTGTAAACGATTTGCAGAGCTCTGATTTTTCACTTAAGTGTGGGTAGGACACTGACAGAGGACAAGTCTGACTCTTTGGTAGCACATGCCCTTGTGGGTAGTGAGTTCATGTTTCTCAAGGATGAAGATTTCACTCAGACGGTAGTTATTCAACAGGGACCTCAGACAGCAAACAGGAAAAGGACTCCCTTATAGAGAGTGCTTTGAAAATGAGCTTAAAATCCACCTGGAGTCCTAAATACTCAGACTTAGGAACCGTTCATGGCAGCAGCTGATTCTAGGTATTTGAAGTAAAAAGTGGTTATGAGTTTCTTACAAGAATATGTGCCTTAAAAATCCATGTGACCAAGTAGTATTATATAGAGACAAACCTGAGTTTCGTCTAAATCAAAAGCCATAAGCCATAGTCTTCTCCCACCTGATGGCAGTTTTCTTTGACAAACAGCCATGACCCTTCTCTCAACAGTCCCTCTCCTGACAAACTCAACTATTGTTCAAGGTACACTAATGACCTGTGGTTGGAAAATATATTTTAAAAAAGAGAGTTGAGGAACTGGAGAGATGGCTCAGTTAAAAGCACTGGCTGCTCTTGCAAAGGACCCAGGTTCAGTTCCCAGTACCCACATGGTAGCTTCTGTAATTCCAGTTCCAGGGAATCTGACGTCCTCTTCTGGATTTCACAGGCATTGCATGCACATGCTATACTTACATACATGCACATAAAATAAAAATAAATAAGTAACATTTTAAAGGAGAGATGAAATTTCTCCCAGTAATTTTCCTCCATGAGTTCTAATTCTCAAATTAAATCACTTAATACTTCAGACCCAGAGTATTTAAAGAAGTCTGGAAATTCAAGAGTTCAGGTGAGATTGACCCTGACAGTTCATAACATGGGCCAGGACTCATTTCTTTCCAGCCACACTCCTGACTTGGGTCTGGTAAATTAGCCTGGATTGGAAGTTTTCACAGGAATTGGACTTTGGTTATACCCACTAGCCAGGACCTGGGTTAACACTTAGATCTCAGCTTCTCTGCCCTTTCTCTGCAGGTGAGAAAAGCTTCTTCTTTTGCCTTGGTGGAGACCCTCTAGCTTTAACACATGGCATTCAACTTGCCTGTAACTTCTTTTGTTGAGGTATCCTTTTGTAGTGAATGGGCATCCTATCTCACTGTGCTTGAGGTTGCTCATGTTTCTAATACCACATACAAAGCAGCAGCTATTCACATCCACCTGTGCAGTTTCCTCACATGAGAAAACTGAGTTGCCGAGAGGGTTGTTAACTCAACTCATGAATATGGAGCTAGCATCTGCTCTCGTCACCACAGGAGAAGGTATGATAATGGAGCAGAAGCTGTCTATACTCCAGCTACATCCAAGGAAGAGGTCCTTGTTGCTAGCCAGGAAGGACGTGCACCAGCTCTGAATCACCAATTTATTGTTCACTTTTGGATCAACCCCTGGTACCAGCTTTTACAGGTTGGATTCTCCAGAAGGCAGATTCTGAGATAAGTTTAGTGTGCAGAGGAATATTTCTTGGTCATTGTCCCTGGAACCATTCCTGGAAGGGCAGAGGAGAAACAGAACTGGGTAATGGGAGAAGACACTAAAAATTTTATATTGCAAGGTCTATATAACTGCAGAAAACTTAGAAAATAGAGGGAAGTAAAATGAGTAAAAATAATGCATAATCCAAACACAGATGATCTTTTTAGGATTTCTTATACATTCTTATATGCATGTATAGATAATTCCCCTCCGTGTAAAAGAATAGTTATATTTATTCTTTGAAAATTTCATACATGTATGCAATATATATTGATCATATCTATCCCCACTGTCCCCCTCCAAATTCCCCTTTACCCCCAACATATCTTTTCCCAATTTCATGTCTTTTCTCCCTTTTCTTTTGTTATAACCTACTGAGTCCATTTAGTGCTGCCCATATGTGCATGGCTGTAGGGGCCATCCACGGGGGCTTGAGCAACCTCCAGTGGCCACACCCCCAAAGAAAATTGACTCTTCCCCTGGGAGCCATCAGCTGCCCAGCTAGGGCCTTGGGAGACCCTCCCCTTTCCATGCTAGAGTTTTTAACTGGCTTGTTCTTGTGTTCACATGTTCAACAGCCATGCTATGTCCATAAGGCAGCATCTCACAGTACTCCTTCCCATCTAGCGCTGACGTTCTTTTTCTTCCACTATGTTCTCTGGTTTGGGGAGAGGGTGATATTATGTATGTCCCATCTACAGCTGAGTAATCAAAGTCACTTATTCTCAGCACTCTGACTAGCTCTGAGTCTCTGCTTTAACTACTGCCTACTGAAAAAGGAAGCTTCTCCAGCTAAGGTTGAGAGCAACACAAATCTATGGGTATTAACATAAATATGTAGAAGGTAGCTTGACAATAGGACCATTTAGCAAAGCAACAACAGTACATTTTTCCCAGGTCCTATGACCCCCACCCCCAAGCAATGAATTTTTGACCAGATTTACAGTACTAGACATGAATTATCCTCCCATAGAATAGTCCTCAAATCCAATCAGAAATCAGTTGGTTACCCATACATTAGTCATGCCACTATTGCATCAATGATCACATGTTCCTTGGCCAGTCAGGACTGTAGCATGCAGAGTCCAGCTCTGGGTAAGACTACTAATGTCTTTTCATCCCCAGCAGCCTGCTTAGTATCTTCCAGCACCATGAAAGCTACACATTAGGAAGAGAGTTTCCTGCTCAGTCTGAGACTGACTTCTCTATGTGTATGTGGCATTTTTAGCACTAGGATCTTACTATCTAGTTACGGTGGGCAATCAAGAGCAATGGCAATAGCCTGTGTTGTTTTGAGTGCCTCAGGGTCCCCCTAACCAATAATTCATAGGGAAATAACTGAGATTTTCATTTAAGAACATGTCTTCTGGGAGCAGTACTGCCCAGCCATGCAGGATACCTCTGTCCAACTTCTTTTTTAAAAATTGTATTTTTAATTAGCTTACAAACTAGTGGGTTTCTTCATACATCCTGAGTGATTCCACAACGTAGTTAATGCTTCCTAATCTTATTTTCTCTTTTTATATACTATAAATATTATCATGACTGTATGCAAATCTACTTTGGCATTTTCATGGCTGTGGAGAAAAGTTTGCACACCATTAGAGAGGCTGTAAGGTATAATCTTAAAGAGCAAGCCACCTGGATCCTATGTGCTTGAACCACATTTACTAGCTTTATGGTCTGGGTCAAGTTAGCTGACCTCTTTGGAAGTTTTATCATCTCTGAAATGCTGATGGCAATTTTAGTACTGTTGGTAAAATTAGATGGATTAACATGTACAAGAGTTGGAGGTTTGGTTCAGTGGTAGAGTGCTTGCCTAGCATGCACAAGGCTCTAGGTTCAATCCCTAGCACCAAGCATACACACACTCAGTGTGCACATTGCTGAGCACTGGGCATGGCATTCGAGTACGTGCCATACAGGAGATGTTAGTGTTCTGTGAAAATCAGTGCTACCTGAAGTCCATCATTGTTAACATCTTCTCTGATAATGTTAGGATGAATACCTTTTTCCTCAGGGGATGGTCATGGGCACTAAATTTACCTATTTCTCTCAGCTATATCTTGTAATTAAAGTCTCTGTGCTAAAAGGCAAGTGCATTTTAAAATACTTTGCACATTTATTACAAGATAATCCAAACTCAGATTGTATCTATCTCTAGAATCAACACCAATGGATGAGTCCCTGATCCTCACAGTCTCCACCATGAATTATCATTCATGTGAACTCTGACAATCTGCTAGGGGGAGAATGAGGTTTTCAGTTAAGGAGCGCAGAGCCTGAAGTTTTCTTTTTGTCAAGTCTACTTTCATTTTCAACTAGTAACTTACAACCTTTGCCTATTTTCCTAAAGAGTGTTACTTTTTTAAATTAAGAATTTGAAATAACATTATATGGATACTCTTTTATTTTAAAAATCTTTACAAATATAAATCTGGCTTATGAAACTCAAGTGCTAAAATTTGAGTTAGGTATTGGAGCTGTGTTGGAACTGAGAGAGATCAATTGGCTTTGTCATAACTCTTTAAATGAACTAGAAAATTGCAAAGAAAGGTCCATGGTACCTTTTTCTCTGTTTGAAGATGCATCAGCACTAAACACCATAAGTCTTTAAAAATAAAGCTGTTTTGTGGGATTATTGGTGCCTAGGTAATCACTAACCATTAATCTGCTCAGGACCACCTGCACTGCTGTTGTTTTTCAGTACGTTTGCAGTTACTCTAAGTAGAGGGGTCTAGTGGCCATGTCTATGGGTGGCCCGAGACAAGAGACTACGAGATACTTCCACCACACCAGCTTTTCAGAGTCCTGCCCTTCCCTGACCAGAACCTAGGTCTGCTGGAACCACCTGATAACAGGTGGTTGGTATTGTGCTGAAAACGACAATGGGTTTCAGGAGTCAGCTGTATTTCCACCCAGCCTCTTTGCTTAGAGTCTTTGCTCATTCCCCATGGGTCTCACTAGGCTAGGGGTGGCTGTGTAGCTTGCTTTTGTTTTCTCCAGCCCTCCTGAGTCTATGCTTCCTGGGCATAGACCTACTCACACTCCATCTATATATTCCTTCCAGCTCTGCAGTTTGGAAGCTACTCCTTAGTTAGACTAGCACACTGACTAGATTATGCCACAGGAGTAAATTAACCTCTGGATCACTGTAGTTTCATTCACTAAAAATTTATGCTACTTTCTACCATGAGCTGTGAAAGTTTGAGGTAATAATAGCACAGGGGGTAGGGATAGCTCACCTCCACCTGTTATGTCTCCACCTACTACAAGGTAGGAGGAGAGATTCTTCTATCGATTGCACTCTTCTACGTCCTATGTGATTTCACTCACCTCCCATTGGCTGACCAGGTCCCTAGTCTACTGGTCTCTGACTATTCCCAGCTTTTGCCTATCAGTGTGATGTTCACTGTTGCTTTGCTATATATGATCCATATGATGTTGTGATATGTCCCTTCTATACCTAATTTATTCTATTTTGTTCCTGAAAGGATCTTGAATTTTAGCAAATGCCTTTTTGGGTGTCTATTAAGACCATCATGTGATTCTGCTTCATCCTCTTAATTGGCCTTACTCCCCAGGTGTTGCCCCACCTTTTTATTTATTTATTTATTTTTTGAGACGTTGTCTCTCACCAGCTAGGCTGACCCCAGGGATCTGCCTGTCTCCACTTCCCGAGCTCTGAGATAACAAGCCTCTATCACCACACTTGGCTTTTATTACTTGTGTCATGAGGATCTGATTTAGATCCCCATGCTTGCAGGGCAGGCCCTTTACTGCCTGAGCAATCTCCCCAGCCCCTCTTTATTATGGGGAATAATCTTCTTAATGTACTGTTGGATTCAGTTTGATAATATTTTATTGGAGAGTTTTGCATGTATGTTCGCTGAGAATATTGGCCTGTGGATTTCTTTTTCATGTTTCATTTTCATCTGGTTTTGCTGTCAGGTTAACGCTGACCTCATGAATGCGTGGAGAAGGATCCCTTCTGGCTTTGGAATGACTTAAGAAGAACTGGCATTAATTTTTCTTTCAGTGTTTGGTAGAATTTAGCAGTAAATCCATCTGGTTCTGGGATTTTCTTTGACGAGAGACTTTATATTACTGATCCAATCTGAATACATACTATTGATCTTTTCAGACATTCCATTTCTTCAAATTTAAATTGTGATAAGGTATATGTGCATAGTAGTTTATTGATTTCACCTAGGTTATCAAATTTGTTGGGGGAGAGTTATTAATCTCTAATGACCTGTGTATTTCTGTGGTGTGAGGTATAAGGGCTCCGTTTTCATCTCTGATTTATTCTCTCTCTCTCTCTCTCTCTCTCTCTCTCTCTCTCTCTCCCTCTCTCCTACTTTCCATTTGTTAACATCTTTTCTTTTTCAAAGAACCAATTCTTGGTTTGTTGATTTGTATTCTATTTCTTTTCGTATTTCTTGTTTCTTTTTCATTTATTTCTTCTCTGGGTTTGGTTTGTTCTTGTTTTCTAGTTTCTGGAAGCATACTTATAGGTTGTTCGTTTGAAATTTTTTCTTTTATTTGATGTGGATGTCAATTACTGTAAACCTCCTTGTATTTATTTTGTTGTGTCCCATGGATTTGGGTATATATTATTTCCCTTTTAATTTATTTTCAGAAATTTAAAATTTTCCTTCTTGATTTTTTCCCCTCAATCCATTGGCTATTCGGAAGTTGTTCATTTCAGCTATTTATCTACTTTCCCACGTTTTTCTTGTTATCAGTTTCTAGTTTTATTACTTTGTGGTCAGATATTCAGTATGAATTTTTAAATTTTTGCCAAAACTTCTTTTGTGACCACTTTAAGATTTTATCTAAGGAACATTCCAATTCCATGTTCTGTTAAGAATGTATATGCTGGGACTGGAGAAATGGCTCAGCAGTTAAGACCACTCACTGGCTGCTCTTACAGAGGACCCAAGTTCAGTTCCCAGAACCCACATGGCAGCTAACAACTGTCCTTAACTCCAATTCTAGGAGTTTGATGCCCCCTTCTGTCCTCCGTGGGCATTGAACACATGGGGGTACTGACATACATGCATGTAAAATACTCCCACATGTAAAATAAAGATAAAATTATTAAAAACTTAAAAAGAAAAAGAATATATGTTTACAGCTGTTGGCTTGGTTTTCTTATAGATATCTATTATGTATATGTGGTCTGAGACACAGTTTTATTCTGTGATTTCTTTATATCTTTGCCATTTACCCATTGCTACAAGTAGGATATTAAATTATCCCAGTATTTATTATTTTTTCTGACTCAAATCCTTCCCTTTAGTAATGTCCTAGTTTGTTTTCCTCTTACTGTGACAAAACACTAACATAAAGCAATTTGAGGAGGAAAGGGTTTATTTTACCTTATATTTCTAAAGCATAGTCCACCCTTGAGGGAAGTCAGGGCAGGAATTCAAAGCAGGAACCCAGAGGCAGGAGCTGAAGCAGAGACCACAGAAGAGTGCTGCTTACTGGCTTGCTTCTCCTGGCTTGGTCAGCTTTCTTATAGACCCCAGGTCCACGTGCCCAGGGATGGCACCACCCACAGTGGGCTGGGCCTTCCTATATCAATCAGCAATTAAGAAAATGTCTCATAGATATGGCCACAGGACTATATGATGGAGGATGTTCCTCAATTGAGGTTCCTTCTTTCCATATGACTCTAGTCTGTGTCAAGTTGACAAAAACAAAACAGAACTAACCAGCACAATTGACCCCTTGTCAACTTGATACAGGAACACATCACTTTAAGCTATAACTTTCCTTTCTTGTTTGTCCCCACAATATAAAGTTCAGTACAACTTTAAAAGTCCCACAGTCTTTAAAAATTCAAGCACTTTACAAGTCCAGTATCTCTTGAAAAATCCAAAGTCTCTTATTGTGGGCTCTTGTAAAATAATAATGATTAAGAAACAATTAAATACTTTCTTATTTCAAAAGGGAGGTATCAGGCATACTTAAGCAAAACCAAAGTCCAGCAGTATAGCTCAGTGTCTGACACTTTGGAGTCACTCACAGTCTTCTGGACACCAGAGGGTTTGGGCATCTCCACTTCTCCTGCTTTGCCACCCACAGCACACAGCTTGTCTTGTAGGCTGGCTCCACTCCACACCCTCTGCTGTCTTTGGAGAATATTTCATGGTCCTGGCATGCCCAACATCCAGGGGTCTCCATTGCAACTGAGGCTGTGCCTTTGCATTGGTCCTGCCTGACCTTACACAGTGCCAAGCCTCAGTTTCTCTCTGTGATCCCTTCAATTTTGCAGTTTTCATGCTATCCAAACCAGTCCCATGTGAGAGATGTTTACAAGTTCAGCTTCCAGCTTAAGCTGGAGGGTTGGGCCCCTCTGGACCAAAGCTTCTGTGTACTGAGCCTGAGGAAATACTTCCCAGACAATTTCACCTCAATGATGCTGGTGTTTTGTTACACAGCTAATTTTTCAACCCAAGTTGACCAGCATGAATTGTCCTGGTGAAGCACAGTTTCACTTCCACAGATTCTTAATACAAAATATCACATAAACAGCCCTGATAGAATCTTTGTTTCCCTCTGACACTTCATAAGCCAGGCCTCCATTGTCTATATTTCTCTCAGCATTATCTTCCATGCTTCCACTCACAGAGCAACCCATTAAGCTCTGAGCACTTGATTTTTTTAGCCTAAAGTTAAAAAATGCTTTCATAATCCCCTCCAAAAACAGCATGGTCAGGTATGTTATAGATCTCTCTCTCTCTCTCTCTCTCTCTCTCTCTCTCTCTCTCTCTCTCTTTCACCAGTTAGTGTTGTGTTGCTGTGATAAAACACAGTGACCAAAATGCAACTTGGGATGAAAGGATTTATTGCATCTTATACTTCCAAGGCACACTCTACCTTTGAGGGAAGTCAGGGCAGGAACTGAAGACAGGAACCTGGAGGCAGGAGCTGAAGCAGAGGCCACAGAGGAACACTGCTTACTGCTCTGCTGCCCCTGAGGGGCTCAGCTATCTTTCTTATATTGCCCAGGCCCACCTGCCCAGGGACACTGTGCCCACAATGGACTGGGCCCTCCTACATCAATTAAGAATTAAGAAAATGCCTCACAGACATGCCCACAGGCCAGTCTGATGGAAGAAATTCCTCAATTGAGGATTCATCTTCTCATATGACTCAGTTTGTGTCAAGTTGACAAAAACTTACCAGTACAGTGATCATGGGATATGTTTTCCCATCCCTTCACTTTCAGTCTCCATGTACCTTCAGAGATGAAGTGAGTGTCTGGAACACAGCATGTAGCTGCATCTTAAAAATCCATTTAGTCAGTCTGTGTCCTTGAACTGGGAAGCTTAATCTATTATTAATTTTATCTTTTTTACATTTATTTGTTTATTATTTATGTGTGTAGAAGGGGGTGGGGAAGAGGGAAGGAGGAAAGGAGAGAGTGAGAGAGAAGAAAAAGAGAGAATGGGGAGAGAGAGAGAGAGGTGTTTGTACTATGATGTTCATATGGAAATCAGAAAACAAGTTGTGGGAATTGATTTTGTCTTTCTATTGTGTGGGTTCCAGGAACTGAACTCAGGTCATCATTACCTTTGCCCACTAAGCTGTCTTGCTGGCTTTCTATCATTAACAGTTAAGGTCATTAATGACAGGTTAGGTCTTACTATTATTGTTTTGATACTAGTCTTCTAATTCATTGTAAATCTTCTCTCCCTCTCTTAGAGCCTTCGTTTGTGATCAAGTGACTTTTTTTCCCCAATAGAGTCATTTGATTCCTCATTATTTTTGGTGTGTGCATTATAGACAGTTAACATGAGACTTACAAAAACCTATTGTTAAGCTATTTCAAGAAACACTGGGCATAAAGATTTGGAAGGACACAGAAAGGGAAAGGTTTGCATGCATTTGCTCTCCACATTTTAAATATGGTTTATTTTCTTGAGATGAGGTCTCACTAAGTTGCCCAAGCTTGCTTAGAATGCATGATTCTCCCATCTCAGCCTCTCAAGTAGCTGGGCTCACAGGCATGCATCACCACATGGACTCACACCTTTGCTTTCTGAATGTTGGCCCAACATTTCCATACATCAGTTTTATTACTCTTTATTGATGTTAAAGTTATCTGTTGTACAATTAGATAATTTTTGTGTTGATTTGTTTTGTTGTGAGATAGAATCTCACTATGTAGACTAGGCTGGCTTTGGAATTACAGAGATCTGTCTGCCTCTGCCTCCCAAGTACTGGGAGGAAGGCATGCATCAATAGGCTCTACCTATTTCTGTGTTTTTGTAAAGCTCATGGAGCTTCCTTAAAACATCTGTTTGGAATTGTCCTGAGAGTTTGCAAATAGCAGTTTCTATGGAGTTGGTTTCTAGAGCTTTGTTTTGATGGGAAGTTGAGGCCTTGGTTTCCTGAATGTTCTTAGTGTTTGTTGACACGCAATGTCGTCAGAACATGGATGGATGAAGTTTTGCACTAGTCTTCGTAATCTGGCTTTGCTTGTCCCCGTCTTAGTAAAGATTCTAAGTGGGATGCTAGTTTTTCTCAGAACAAATAGAGGCGTCTGCTCCTTCAGTAGGTAGAAGTCCAGCCTTACACTAGCTGGTTGTGGGTGTATGTTGCTGCATCAGCACTAGATGGTGTCCCAAGCCTGAAATAGGGTGATTCTGGAAGTGCCATCTGTAGGCGCTGGCCTGGACGTGCCTGGTGTTAGGTTTGACCAGCCTAGCGCTGAGTTCTAAGGCACAGACCTGTGTTCATTCACTTTTCTGTCCTTACATCCCAGTGAATGGAGTCTTTCTCGTCACCATATGTCCAGGATTGGGGCAGGGGCAGTAAAGGTATTCTCTTAGCTGCCCAAGCTGATGTGAGGCTTGAGTTGCATCTGTATACCAGTTGCTGTCCCAGGGATAGAGGCCTTTAGCCTGCAATTGCTACTGTCTGTTCAAAGTTGGAGGAGGGGAATGGAGGCAGTCCCTTGGTCACTTGGCCAAGGAGACAAGAGACCCAGGTTGTATGTGCTGCCTAGGACAAGGCCCCATACCCTATATGGCACTCAGTTGCAATGTGGTAGACCTTGTACCACACTGTAGGCTTTAAGGTATGAGGGTTGGACTTGATTCACCTTCGGGGCAGCGTCTCTTCCCGTCTGTGCTGCTAGCAGCTGGGGGAGGGTGAGACTTCCTTCCTGCTTCTTCACGATGTCTTTCTAAGTTTCATACTGATACGGGGTGCTGTGGACTGTCACTTGGATTTCTTAGCTTTATGAAAATGGCGTGATGTGTGGGTAGCTTTCTGAATTGGTATCTCTGTGGAGATATCATTTCTGGAGAATCTTACTCAGCTGGTAGCCATCTCTCCCCACCCTCCACCACTGGATTCTGTCTTTTTCTTTTGTTAAATTTGGTCTTCACCAGTTTCATACGTATATATAGTGCGTTCTGAGTGCTGTTACCCTCACCCTCTGTTATTGCCTAGCAAGGTACAGTAAACCAACAGAATTGTGTCTTTTGATGCCCCCTGGTGGCAGCACATGAGCATTACCGTAGCTGTTCTAAATTACACAGGCTAAAGACAAAACTTGGATTTCTTTGGGGGAGTAAGTGGGAATATGGAGAATAAAACAGAGTGTTAGAAAAGGAGATGCATTTGGAAGTCTCAGAAGACTTTTTGGGTGAGAAGGCCTGGGTGTCACACGTAGCTGCCTAGCCGTTCTGGCCCTACCTCAGCTAATTCCTTACCTGCTTTGGCTAGTGAAGGAGCCATTAAAAGAGCTTGAGTTTTCAGAGTTGTTAGGAGACAAATGAAGTAAAACGAAATGCCAATAGCCTCTGAATCATTGCAAAATAAACTGGTCTCAATTTTGGATTACCCACTGCACCCAGCAGGGAACAGGAAACAGATAAACCTGGTGACCATGTTTTTCTTCTAATACAGTATTTCTTTAAACTTTTATTTATTTATTTTTACTTTATGTGTATGAATTTTATGCTTGCATGTGCACCAGTGTTGTGAAGTGTACATGGACAGAAGAGGGAGTTACAGACCCCATGGAACTAGAGTTATAGACTGTTGTTAGCCACCATGTAGGTGCTGGGATTTGAACCTGGGTCTTCTGCGAGAGCAGCCAGTGCGCTTAACTGCTGAGCCATCTCTCCAGTCCTATATAGTATTTCTTTCAGATCTGGGTTCAAGTGGCTTTTGTCAAAGCTGAAAGCATTCAAGAAAGAGAGCCATGTTAGTAAAGGTTCTAAAACATCATCTGAGGTTTCTGAGAAGTGGCAGAGGCCTGGCTCTGGTTGCTAACTGCTGTGTCAGATGAAAGCTAATGACCCTTGGGGCTGATGAAAGACTGCAAAGAGCAAAGCTTAATTGAAGGCAGTAGAGGGAGGCAGGGAAAGTGGAGGAGGGTAATGGGAAAAGTGCATTAGTGAGGGCTCTGTACCATCACCCTTTACTCAGAGACTCTGGCTCTTCCCTGTAAGTGGGCCCTTGCTCTGCAGAATCCATTATCTCCCCAGGATGCCCCATTATGACTTGGTGGGATAGAAATCATGGTGCCCTGCTATTGGCTCTGGGGAGGAGCAGCCTAAGGAAAACATTTCCCAGAAAACAAGAAGAAAGTATAACTTAGTTAAGCACTGAGACTTAGCTCCTGATACACAAACTGGGAAGTTTGATTTGTTCATGAGGGAATGATGAACTGGGTGTGACGATGGCTTGGGTTCCTTTGGTGATGAAAAAAGATTTATGAATATGTATACCTTGTAAGTAGTGTTTCTAGGAATAATAGAAAAACTTGAGAGAAATTTCACTCGGATGACAGCCTTTTGAGAATCAGAAGATAATCTCTATCTTTTTTACTTTCTTTCTCTTTCTCTCTTTTTCTTTTTTTTGTCAGGGTCTTATGTAGCCTAGGCTGGCCTCAAACTTACTATGTAGCAGAGGATAACCTGGAATTCCTGATCCTCTGCTTTGTCCCCTGAGTGCTGGTATCACAGGCATGTGTGATTGGACCTGACTTGGATTTTTAATTATTAATAACTTTGATTGGTCACTTATTAGGTGTCAGACACCAGATAAGAGCTTCTGTGTGATTTAGCCTTCAATTTTTTGTGGGTACTCTGAAAAGCAAGTATTGCTGTGCTGACCCATTCTACAGGAGAAATGGGCCCAGGAATGTTCTGGAATTTACAGAAGCTCATGAAGTTGGGAGGAGTGGGAGCAGGCCTTCTGTCTGCTGCATTCTGGCTTCCACCGCAGGTCTATGTGGCTGCCACTCTGTCCCTTCGTGTGCTGGGCATCCTGAATCCTGGTATCCATCCACATTCCCAGTGATCTGTGGTGTCTTCCCTATAAGCCCCCTCCCTTGTGATATTTCAGCTCTGTTAAACACCATCATATTGTATTTGTTGTGCTGTGCTGGGGACTGGGAGCCTTATCTGAAGGGCCCACGCTCCCCAGGAGCATCATAACAGCTAACCAGCCTTTGCACAGCTTGTCTTCTTTCACTGCCCGCCGCTCCTCCCATCCTCCTCCCGCCCCCAACCATCCTTTACTGACCCCATCCTACATCAAAACTCTGAGCTCAGAGTAGCCCAGAGAAAACAGCTAGGGGCCCCAAGCCACCCTTTCCTGTGAATTTTTTTCTTTTTAGAATTCTTCAAGGGGTTTACCCGGTGTTACAAGGTATCAACAAGGAATGCAAACACAAGACTGAAGTGTGTCTTCTTCAGTGGAGTAACTTAGATGTATTTAAACTCAGCTACTCTGTTTGCTGAAGGGAAATAGTTTCACTCATGCACAAAGAAAACAAAGTAGGCAAGTCAGAGGACCACAGGATGAAAAAGTCAACAGTGTCCTAAGGATGTTTTAAAATTCTATCATCTATCTATCTATCTATCTATCTATCTATCTATCTATCTATCTATCTATCTATCTATCTATCATCTATATCTATCGTGTATCATATATCTATGTATCTATCATCTATTTAAAATTCCCAGGTAGAAGAACTTTCTGTTATTTTATTTTGCATTAAATATCTACTTTCATTACATTTAAAAGGATATTCTTGTATGAAATTCTCAAAGACCCAGTAAAAATATTTTTGAAAAGGATATTCCTTACTTTCAAGGTAGATGGTCCTATACATATTCAGATATGCCTTATGTTATTTAGATATTTCATGTCCTTACTGTTTTCCCACTTAGCTTTCATGGGCTGAGAGACAAATGAAAATCTCCTATGGATAGTATTTTATTCATTACTGTGCCACCTGTAATTTCTCCATCACGAATGTGGCTTCTATGCTCATTGATAAATTTTTTCTGCAACTTCTGAAGAACGAAGTGAAACCTCCATCTGTTCTTTCACTGCGCACAAATCTTTGTCCTCCATTTTGTGTGCCAGGTAGCCAAGACTTAAAAAAATCTTTCTGTAAAAGTAAATATTTGCACTGAGAAACATGGAAGAGGCTGAGGGAGTGCACACTGGCAAAGCAGTGCAGGTGGGCCCTGAATGTGGGAGGTGGTAGAAAGTGGGGCTCGGGGTCTTTCTGCATTTTAGCCCAGGGAAAGTGTGCCTCACTGGCAGTTTTCTTGGTGGCAAACACTAGGTCAGTATTTGGGATGGAGTTGAGGATCAAACTCGGAAAATTAGGGTGCAGGCTTTGCTTTGTTACTAGCAATCCATGCTTCTAAGCAAATCACCTAACTTCTGGCCTTGGTGCCCTTTATTATACAGCAAGGTGAGAGTGCTGATATCCTCTATCATTGACTTGTTCATTAATGAAATTAATCAAATGTAGCACATCTGAAATATTCCGGACAAAGATATAAGTAGGAAGTAGAATCAGAGTGCCTGCTGTTTCCTCTCTCTCCCTCCCTCTCCCCTTCTCTTTGCAACTCTCCCTCTTCCTCTCTCTCCTTGCTTCCAGGCTGCCATAAAATGAGCAGCTCTGATCAATTCAGCCATGTTGTTCTGCCTTGTGACAGGAACACAGCTATGGAGCAAAGTGGTCATGGACCAAAACCTCTAAGCCATGAGCTCAAATAAATCTTTCCTTTCAGTTGTTTCTGTCAGTATAGGTCACACAGATAAAAGTCTAACACAGAAAACTCATGCCAGAGAGCTGGAGTCATTTCTGTGAGGCCTGACAATGTGGTTCAGAAGCCTCTGTAATATTTTGTGGGAGGAATTTGGGCGAGTGTGGGTAAGCAGAATAGAGAAAGGTGGGTGAGAAGATTTTACTGGGTGTTTCTGATGGGAACACAGGAGACTAGAATGGCATTTAGAATGAATTCAGTGAAGATTGTGCTAAAGAGGTTTTAGATGATCATAAAGACTCAGTCAGGACTCAGATAAGAAATCATTTATGCTCCACTGTGACAAAGAATTTAGTATGTTTTTTCCATGCCCTGAGACTTTATGGGAGGCTGAATTTAAAGGTGACCAAACGGTAGAGGAAATTTCAAGGAGGCCCAGTCAAAGTGCCAAAGAGGAAGGAAAGCCTTGGCAGATAGGCAATGTGTATCAAGGTCAGCATCCCTACTAGCTATCACTGAAGGGTGATGAGGCATGGCATGGTGAAGCCAAAGCTGCTGTGGAGTCCCTCAGAAGTTAGAGGTGCCAGGAATGTGTAACATGTGCCATGGAAACCTCCAAGTCAGTCCATGAAAGGTCATGTGGACTCAGTAAGGCCATATATGTGAAGTTACCTAAGCCTGTTGGTGCTGACATTATACAAACACTTGCCATGGATGCTAGGCATAGAGCTATATAGTGTTTAATGTTTGCCTTGCAGGGTTTGGTCCTTGCTATTCTCCTTTTTAGAATGGGAATGTTTACTTTGTGCCATCGTATCTTGGGAATATGTAGCTTGTTTTTTTATTTTACAAGGGTTGACAGATAAGAAATTGGTTTGAGTCTTTTCAGATGACAATTTGATTTTTTGTTTTATGTGTAAGACTGTCTTTCTTGTATATCTCACATGTATACCTGGTGTCCACAGAGGCCAGAAGACAGTACTGTATCCCCTGGAACTGAAGTTACAGATAGCGTTACAGATAGTTGTGAACCACCATGTGGGCGCTGGGAACTGAACCTGGGTCCTCTGCAAGAGCAGCAAATGTTCTTAACTACTCAGCCATCTCTCCAGGCCCTCAGAGGACACTTTGAACTTGGACTTTCAAACAATATCAGTGCTGTTAAGAATACAGGTACTCTTGGAACTGGGACTAAATTCATTTTGCATTATGAAGGCAGGAGTCAGGAGTAAAATGGCTTTAGGAGACATGTTTGGTGTCAAGTTGACAAGAGGTAATTTGTGATTAATATTGGCTGTTAATTTGATCACATTAGGAAGCACCTCTGATATTAATAATTGATCCCTCTCTGTGTGTCTGTGATGATGATTACCTAATGGGGTAAAACCTTGCTTGAATGTGGATGGAACTATTCCCATAGATGTGGGAACACAATGGAATGAAAGGGAAAAGGCCACTAGCATAGACATTCCTTTTCTCGGCTTCCTGGCTGTCCAAAGTCAGTAGCCTCCTTTGGTCATGATGTTCTGGTCTCCTGCAGATCTACAGCCATGGTCAAGCTGGTTCAGTGCTGAAACTTCTGAAACCATTAGCTTAAAAACCAAGAATTCTAACAGTCTGGAGAGGTGGCTCAGTGGCTAAAAGCACTGGCTGATCTCACAGAGGACCCAGATTCAGTTCCCAGCACCCATATGGTGGCCAGTAACCATCTATAACTGCAGCTCCAGTGAATCTGTTGCCCTCTTCTGGTCTCAGCGGGCATTGCATGCACAGGTGCACTTATTATATATGTAGGCTAAGCACTCCTACAGATATGAAAATAAAAATAAATAGAAAACCCCAAATGTAGAACTGATCATGTCAGAACTCTTCCTAAAAAAACTTTGGCCCACAAAATGAGCCATGTTTTCATATGGTATTGTGGGAACTCACTTGGACCCTTAGAGTTGGTATAAAGACAATTTTCAAGCAAAAATATTTGAGCTAATGAAGATGAAAAAAGAAGTAGAGGAACTTCTTAACTGACAAAGCTCAGCCCTGTGGGAAATATAGTGTCATTAATCTTCCCGAATGTTTTCTCTCAAATTAGCTGCTGGAAGAGGGCTGTGTATTTCCATCAGTGTCAAAAGCTCAATGTTGAAACTCCCTTTATTAAATTTCAGGTACAAATCCTCACCTCTGCCTATTGTGTGAGTTACTCATCACAGAATACTCTTTGGCTGCATATGTAAATAATTATTTTCTCTTACTAATATGTGTTTTGTCAGTTTAATTTATAGGCCCCCAGAAAGTGAATCTGTGAGACAGAGGAAAAGTTTTCTTCTCCTATGACCCACAGACTCCTCTGCTACCCAAAGACAAGCTCATGTCTTTCTGTTCCCCATTAAGGACCCTGTAGGCTACTTTATAATGGCAAATTCTCCCCTAGGAGGCATGAGCTCTCTTGTCTTCCAGGTCCATGCTGTCCTAACGCCAGACTTATGAAATTGACATGTTTGTGATGTCTGAAAAAGAGTTACTTACAAAGGCATATATCCATGGGCTCTTTCCGTTACATCTTGGCTGAGATTTTGAGATCTGCCACTGCCAGCCCCTCACCAAGATGGCCCCTTCCCACCACCTTCCCAGCTTCCTCTGTGACTGTCCTTAGACCCTCCCCCTCATGCAATTGAAGCTGACCAATTGGGTGGGAGGGGTGACTGTCTCCTCCTCTGTCTATGGAGTCTCTTAGGGTTCAGGGCTAGTTCTTTTGGAGGACGCCTATCCAACACTCCACCCCTTCCTCTGGCTTTCACAGTCTTTCCACCAGTCTTCCACAGGAGTTTCTGAGCCTTGGAGAAGGTGACAGATAGGCCTCCCCATCATCTGTTTTCAAGATGTGGCTGTTGATCCGTCTTAGTGGTGTCTCCCATACTATAAATACAAGTGGAAAGAAGTAGACACTTCTAAACAAACATGGGTGTAAATATAAATGCCTAGAATATACCTTAGTAGGTGTATCATATTTATTGAACAAAATACTTGCAGCGGCTTCCCCACTGAGGCGTACAACCTCCCCTGACACAGGGGTTTGGCCTGGTCTACAGCACCAGATGTGTGTTCTACCCCTAGGAGTGGGCCTTATTCAATTAGAAATTTGTCAGTTGTGCATACCTTAGTCTAGCCAGTATTGCACCAGTAGGCGTTGATTGGCATGTCAATAGTGTGCAGCACGTGGGGTCCATTGTTGAGGAGAATTATAGGGGATCCTTCTCCCCCACCTTCTGGCACTAAGAAAGCCATCCATCCAGCGGCATGGAGTTTTCTGCTTAGTCTCAGCTCTGTCTCACCTTCTCCTGCACTCACATCATACAGTGTCTTCAGCAACATGGCCTTATCAACCTTTCCTGGTATACAACTGACATTAGTGGCAATAGCCTTAATTTGAGGACCTCAAGGATCTCTCTGGCCAACAGCTCATGGGGCAGCGGGGAGGGTGTGTGTGACACACCCATTGTACTAGAATTTTTACTTAACAGTTTTTGGGAACCTTTTTTTTTTTTATTTTCATACAGGATTAGGCTGTTGTAGACTTTTCCCAATCATCCTGGTGGCTATCACTTGTGTCTTACCCAACCATAAAGCTCCCAGAATCTTACAGCTATAGCTGGCCTTTGTTTCTTCAGGTGTGCTTGATGTCTCTCAAATGAGTTTCATATCTGCAAAATACTGAGAGGTTAACATTATATATTAAATCAAACATAGACAAGGTCTAACACAGCATGGAAAGATTTTACCCATTTGTGCTAATTGGTTTCTCAGTTCTGTTGGGTACCATAGCATGGATAAGAGGCATTAACTTGGTTAGTTCTTTGCTATCTTTAGTTAGCCCTTTGGAGTCATTCTGCATTCTGGGGATTTTATATGGAGCCTTTCTGCATTTTTTTAATCCTTGATAAACTCATGGGTGCTGGCTCAAGTTGCCTGACCCTTCACCGGACAAAGGAGGCAGAGGGTCCCTCTTGTCCCTGCTGCACCTGTTTATAACTCTTGTAGGTTGTTCTATTATTTTACAGACACGTTTTACATGCTGGTTGAGCCTTCCTTACTTCATCAAATGCACTCTTGGTATGTCTTCCTGGGATGTCCTAACTCTCCTTGCTTGTTCTAGAGTTGGACTTTATTTCCTCTTCTCCCCTATAACATCTTCCCCCCAACCCCTGAATGGAGTAAACTTGCCTAACTTATCACAAGTTATCTGCATCTTGGTTTCTTCATCTCTAAGTTGGGAATAGTAAATTCCAGTGTCATAGCTGGAGGTTCTGGGAAGGAGAGAGGAACAGTTGTCACCCAGACATGAGCATTGCTTGGGTTCAGATGGGAGGCCATTGGATGAAGCAGTGTGTGCACGTGTGCGTGTGTGTGTGCGTGTGTGTGTGTGTGTGTGTGTGTGTACTGTAGAGAAGGTCAATATAGGACCCTCTAAGTGCGTTCACTTTCCTGGGCGGCAGAACCCGTGCTTCTGATGTAATTTCCACATCATCTGGCAGGAAGATCAGAGAAGAGAAAGCTTATGTAACATTTGATACAGCATTTGATATATAGACTACAAACATTAGTGGTGATCATTATTTTAATTAAAGTGCTCTTTCGGTGTTCCCATGGTGCCTTATACATAGTTTTTTACATCGTTACTTACTTGGGAAGTTGAATACCCTCTTCGCACTTCAATGACCTCATCTTAAGTTGGGGAAGGCTAATAGCATGACCCCTATAGAAGATAATAGGGAAAGTCCTGTTGAAAGTCACACTGAAAGGAAGCAGCTGTTCCAGTGATTCCTTGTGAGGGGCTAGGCCTAAAAAACACCTGGCAAGTGCCAGAGAATTTGAGAGAACACGTATGTTAAATCTTGCTCCAATGAGGATCTGGAAACTACAGCCAGTGATACCAACTGATTGTTGGGCATCTACCATCGTGACTAGGACAGGACTCTTAAACTTTTTTCACTTACAAAATAATTTTACCTTTTGTTTTGTTTTGTTTTGTTTGAGACAGGGTCTCACTATATAGCTCTAGCTGGCCTAGAACTTGCTGTGTAGACCATCCCAGGTTGGCCTCCATCTATTACAAATCTGCCTGCCTCTGCCTCCTGAGTGCTGGGATTAAAGGCATGTGACCCCCACATCCAGTTCATGAGATAGTTTTTTGTAACTCTGATTATATAGGTGTATAAAAATAGGTATTAAACCAAATTTTTACTGATAATATAGCTTACATGTTATTAAAAAATAAAATCTTTCATACATGTATCATCATTTATTAATGATGAAAGAAAATTTGCATA
This sequence comes from Nannospalax galili, assembly GCF_000622305.1. Taxonomy (NCBI): domain Eukaryota; kingdom Metazoa; phylum Chordata; class Mammalia; order Rodentia; family Spalacidae; genus Nannospalax; species Nannospalax galili. Next base: position 1,123,001 of record NW_008360323.1, on the reverse strand, counting down.
CTAATAAGATAGATGTGCCTGTTTCTTTTTATGTAAAGAATTAAGTATTCATTGAATATTTCGTAGCAGGACACAGAGTATCTTCAATGTTTTTCAGAGTTGACTGACACTTTGATTTCATAATTGTCAATGCTGAGAATATCACTTTGCATAAATTCAAACTAAAAAAATGTCAGAAGTATGCTTAAGTCATAAATTGTTAAACATTCTGTCTTAATCTATAAAATCTATAAAATCAAAATCTATATGATTGTCTTTTATAATATGGATATACTCTGGACAAATGACTTTTACCTAAACTTGTAAGCAAAAAGTTAACCTTATCTTAGCTTGTTTATGATGTAGACAAGCTCAGTGAACTGTGTGCTCCTCTTTAGACCCAGGCATGTAGACTAAATCTCTCATGACCCTTCCTTGTCCTGAACCCAATAAGATATGAATACATGTGTGTTTGTTCACAAATCAAGCTCTGTGAATAGTGCTTATCTCATTGAAAACAATTAGAGAAACTGATAACATCTGTTTGTGGTTGTATGCATGCTCATCTAAGTCTTCAGGGATCAGAAAGGACAAAATTATTCACTGATAAGCTAAAGATTTGACTTTTGCTTCCCCATTTCATGCTGGATATATTGCTTCAATAAAAGAAAGAGTGATGCTTTGTTCTAGAACACTGTTGTGAGGGGATTCTGAAAGAACAGATTCTCAGCAGTTCTGTTCTACTTTTGGCTTAAAATGGATGCTGAATCAGGCTTTTTTATTCACGAACAACTGTAATATAGCATTATGTAGTAAACACTGGAAAAATCCATTCAACAATCTTTTTTTTTAATGAAATACAGATCAGCATCTCAAACAGCAATGTTTTAAATCAAACATTCGAACACAGTACAATCCAAAGACATACTAATACTGACAGGCTGAGGAATGATGGGGGGAATTCTTTGTCTTCTGTAATGAGGCCATTGTGTTTCCAGAAGAGCAGAAAAGTCTGTGTGAACAGTAAAAACACCACAGTTCATAATATAGAACATCTTGGAATCTGGGCTGAGGTTTTTCAGGCAGTATTGGTAGACATGGTATGAGGACTGTGCAGTACTAAGTGTGCATGCGGTGTGTTCAGAGCCAAGGCTGTAGTGAAGTCAGAGCATGCAACAGAGCGAGTACTGCCAGAAACACCTCACAGCAGTTACATGCTTGATTTTGAATTAATTTTTGTTTGTTGCATATTCAGAAAACTTTCACTGTAGTCAATTGTTTTGTTACCTCCATTTTCAGTCACACCGCCCCACATGGTGTCGTGACCCACATGGGGGTACTTAGGGCACAACAACAGGAGTAGCTCTTTGAGTCTTAGCTTCCATGTCTTCCTTACCCCTCTGGACTTTGAGTGAGGGATTTTGGAGAAAAACAAGATTTTGAATGGAATGGGAATTATATCTCCTACTTTCTCCCTAGGGTATGGTGTTTATGCTATCCTTCCTTGTGTATGAAATCACTTATAGACAGAAGCCTGGGAATTATGCCTGTTTTTAAGAAATACACCAAATAAGTATGAAGATGTGGATCAATGTATTAACAGAAACCTTTCAAGGATTGTAGTTAGTCTGTGTCATGTGTACTGTCAGAAAGTTTGAACCTAATTTGAAACATTTATGTGCCTTAAGGGAATGAGCTGTGGCTTCAGATGGGAAACCCACCCCTCAACCAAAGACCCTTTGCCTTCTCAGCCCCTTTTGAGCTTTATGGCATTCCAGAAATATTACCTTTTTCTGTTTTCTTTCTTTTCTTTCTTTCTTTTTTGTGGCACTAGGAATTGAACCTAGTATCTTGTGCATTCTAGGTAAGCCCATTACCACTGAGCTACACACTCAGCTCAAGTCTACCTTTTGATTTTCCTCTTTTTGAACTGTTAATTCTTCCTTCTCAGGGCAACCCAGTGAGCGGGAGAAAGAAAATCCCGAGGCAGGTGGTAGAAAGTGTGGCCAGGCTTGTCAGGCTACAGAGGTGGAAGAACAGCAGAGAAAGGCGGTCTTCCTCTGACTGATACTGAAGTTCTAGCAGCCACGGAGGGAGGGGTGAGGTAGCCAGTGCTGACTGAAGATCCTTTTCCATCTTGTCACTTTCTACATTCACAGCCAAGGCCAGTTGAGAGACTTCGAAGGGATGAAGGCTGGAGTGTTTTTCAAAATCTAGGAAGGGATGCTGTAAGTTCTAGCTATAACACCCCCAAAAGTTTTCCTCAGTAGGATATAACATATTCTTGAGGGGAGCAAGCCCCAAACCAGAGCATCTTTGGCTCAGGGTCTGAGGCTTTCTAAAAATGAGAGGCTGGTTCAGACGCTTTTCACTCACCTCTGAGAGCCACCTTCAGGTAGGTCCTGGATACTGACGCTAAAATACCTACCGGCTTCAATATCTGATGCAAGCTAAACTTCCTGCCCTGTTTGAAAGAGGGCACGAGTACAGGAACACACCGGGAAGAAGTATTTCTGGTGACTTATTTTCACTGGCGATTATATTATTTTTAGAATTACCAAATAATAATGCCCCCCCAATGTTTAATTTAGAGGCTTTAAGTGGAAAATTACTGACCAGAAGACTGAGTTCACTCGAGATCGTATTTGATTCCTTGGCCACTGAGGTATCTTGCTAGACGAGAAAATTTACTACACGTTTTATTGAAATACAAAACAATATAGAATCCTTATCCTAGCTTTAAAATTTAATCACCTAGTCTTCCTCTCCATTTTTTTTATTTTTTTAAGTTGTCAGTTCGTTGTCTAAATACTGATCTTTGTTTTCAGGAAGAGATTCTGATGACAGAAAAAGTCAGCTTTCTGCAGCTTTACCAAACTAATCCTCCTGCCCCTCTGGGGCTGGGGCTGGAACCCAGGGGGTCAACACATGCTAGGCAAATGCTCTATGTTGAGTTACACTCCTGAACCTAAAGAACTACCTTTAATAGTGGAAATCAGTCTAGGTATCTGACAATGTGATCAAATAGACAGTGGCTTCTCCTCATTCTCAGCTCCTATCAGCTACCCCAGAGCTGGTCCTGGCTTGACTTCCAGCTGGGCCACTGCTTTGGATACACCAATCACCAACCTGCTGTGACTGCTTAACAGAATCCATGGAGAAAACAGGTCCAGGATTGAGGATTTTAGTTGCACGGTAACATTATAAGTACCCTGGTCCCCTGGTCTTTTCTGTCTAGTGGATGAGTGCACATGTTCATGTATGTGTGTATGAGTGTGGGTGTATGAGCACATATGTATGCATGTGTATGTAGGTGCCTTCCACAGTGGACATCCACCTTGTTTTTTGATATAGGATTGGTCATTGGTTTGGAGCCTCTCAATTAGGCTAGGCTGGTAGGCCAGTGAGGCCCAGAGATCCTCCACTCTCTGCCCGCCCCAGCACTGGGATTGTAAGCACGTGCCATCAGGCCAGGCTTTTAATCTTAAATTCTGGGGATTGAATCCAGGTCCTCACAGTTGTAAGGCAAGCACTTTACCGACTGACCCATCTCCTCATCGCCCCAGTTTCCATTTTGTCTTTGTACTCTGCCCATTTTCGAAAGCTGGCTTGTGCTCTCAAGATGGGGCCCATTGCTTCAGCCCCTAGTTTACATTTTCACTAAGTGTTCCTTTCTGTCTATATCCAAGCCAGCATTTGTTGCTTTTGTTGTTTTGATGATAACCATTCTGTCTGGGCTAAGATAAAATCTCAGTATGGGTTTTTTCATTTGTCTTGTTTTGAGACAAAGTCTTACTATGTAGCCCTCGGCTGGTCTTGAACTCTTGATCCTCCTGCCTTAGTCTCCTGAGTGCTGGCATTTTGGGTATGTATGCATGTGCTGCCACAGAAGTGCAATATGGTTTTGATCTGTATTTCTCTTATGGATAAAATTGCTGAGATTTTTTTCCATCTATTTATTTGCCATTTGTACTTTTATTTAAGATTTTCTGTTCAGTTCACTCACGTACTTACTGGAAAATGTTCTCTTATTGACTATTGAGTTCTTCATATTCATCTCTTGAGGGATGAATAACTTGGCATTTTGTCCCATTCTGTGGCCTGCTTCTGTGTGCTGTTGATTGTTTTCTCTCTCTGCAGTGGGGAAGCCTTTTAATTAGATGTAACTCCGTTTGTCAGTTATTGGGTTATTCCATGAGCTCTTGGAGTCCTATTTAGAAAGTCGTGTCTGTGCCATGATTTTGAAGAGTTTCTCTCATGTTTTCCTTTAGTAGTTTCAGTTTCAGGTCTTACCTTAATAATCAGTTAAATTTTCAGTCTAGCTTTTCACCTGGAAAACAAAAATTATAAAATGTGTCTTGTGAGGCATGCCTGTGGGGCTGCAGCTCAGGGACTGGCATGAGAAGAGATTCAATCTTACTACTCCTCAAATCTTTAAACACCAACAAGAGATCTGTCTTGTAAGCTACACCCTGATTTAAGATAAGACCGCAGAGTTTCATCATGTCAGAGGGCAAAACCAAAATCACTTCTCCCTTCACAATAGCTAAGTTAGGGAAATACTGTTCTCAAGATAGGGAAAGTGTCCATTGATGGATGATTGGGGAAAGATAATGAGATACAATTCTATACCCAGTGTAATATTGCTCAGCCTTAAGAATAAGAAAGAACTGCCATTTACAAGGACACAGCTCAACCTGTGGTACATTATGCCAAGTGAAATAAGCTACACAGGGAAGAAAGGTTGTATGAAGCATGATCTCGCTTAAATAGAGACTTGGACAAAGCAAGCCAAAACAGAGAGGGTGGAAGGGTGGGTAGCAGCGAGATGAGGAGGAGACACAGGTCAAACTGTACAGAGCTGCGGCTATGCAGGAAAGTAAGGCAGAGATCTGATATGCAGCATGAGGACAGGCATTAAGAAGATGTGACTGTATGTCGGAATTGTGCTCCAAGAGTAGAGGTGATTTGGATGTGTTGACTGGCTTGACTGTAGACATCATTTTACTATATGATAAATACCAAAACATATTCTACACTTAGAATAAAGAAAATAAATAGAATCTGATCTAGCAAGTTAAAAGCAAACAAAACTAACCTCCATCCCTCTGCCTCTAGCTGACTTTGCAGCTCATCATGGGGCAGGGAGAGGAAACTCAGGTAGCTTTTCTGGTGACTCTCCTGCACCCCTAGGAGTTACCAATGGGGCAGGGCTCTTGGAAAGCCTCAGGATGTAGATTGGCTCCCAGAGATGTCCTGGCTCCCAGAGGTCCATCTTCACAGAAGCTCTCTGGGAAGAAAGGTTTATGTCACAGGCCTGCAGTACTCCAGTACTACTACATTTTATTTCTCTTCTTCCCTGGCTGGCTGTAGGCAGATGCTAACACAGCTTTAGACCTGAACATGAAAATGGATTCTATTAGACATCTAAGTCTAGCTGCCTGGTCTTGCTCTTGCTGTCAGAGACCTTGTCCACTTGGTTTCTCTCTCAATCCAATATTTTGCTCTCTCCCTTAGGTCTGAACTCTGTGGGGATTCCCAGCCCAGCAAGCATAACCATGTGAACACACCTTTCCATATTCCTTCAGCAAACTTGTATTGGCTGTCAACTTGAGCCGAGATACCATAGTACTAAACAAGATTTCTGTGGCGCTCACACTTGTATAGAGTGGCATAATTCAGTAAAGAAGCAAACTGAATCTTTAAGATACTGTCTGGAAATCACAGGAAATAAGAGGAAGGTGGGATAGCAAACCCTTGGGAATGGGCTACTTCAGAGGGAATCAGGAAATCAGGAATCAGGTGGGGGTGTTTGAGCTGAGGCCTGATGATGAGAGGGACAGAGCTCTAAGGAAGCTGGGGAGGAATTTTCCATTAGGGAATGGCAGGCAAGGACTCTAAAGTAGAGCAAAAGCAGGGGCTGGAAGGACTATAAGGAGGCTAGTGAGCTACAGTGGAGTAGGGCACAGACTCATTCCAAGTTTACCCTTGGAACCTAGGCAAATCCCAGGACACAGCTGCATAATGATGGTAAAGGTCCCTAAAAGGAACTGCAGCAAGTGGGAAATTCCTGGCTCTTCTTTGAGGGTCAGGAGGCTTGTCTTCCCATGGTTCCCGAACTTTTGGGAACAGCACTGCTTAGCTGCAGCTGAACGCTGGAGTGAACTTTACCTTCAGTTGTAAGGCAGGAATATCCATTTTATATCATCTTGGCTCTGGCTATTATAATTCTCTTGTTTTCTCAAATATTTTATAGCACATAGAACTTTCCCATATATGCTCCAAGAGCTATCTTACACTCTCTGATGGCGGAACGCAGGGCTGTGTGGCCCATGATTGCTGGACTCTGTACATCGCCAGCAAGGTCAACCACTTGTAGTTGCAGATCTGCAAGCCTTTTGATGTATGGCCTGCCGGGCGGCTTAGAACTGTTAACTTGTTTTTAGGGTTCAGATTATAAACTCATCAAGACTTTGGGAACTTTGTAGGAAAAATAAAAAGATGACTATGTGTTAGATAGTTTAAGGAAGTACATAATCCCTTCCAGGGAAATTTCTACCAAAAATATATGAACAGAGCTGGAGAGATGATTCAGCAAAGAGCACTGGCTACTCTTGCAGAGGGCCCAGGTTCCCAGCAATGACATGGTGGCTAACAACTGTCCATAACTCCAGTTCCAGGGATCCAACACTCTTCTTCTGACCCCCTGAGCATTGCACAACACAGGTGCACTTACACACATGCAGGCAATACATTCACATACATAAAATTTATTTGTTAAAAAATAAATACACTCACATACACAAAATTTGTTATTTGTTAAATAAATAAAATATATTTTAAAAGATAGGGGGACAAGAGGAAGACTATGAAACTTGGCTAATAGAAAATGCATCTGCATGTCATCAGAAATCCGAGTATTAAGAGGGTCAAATAAACTTGTACTTTTGTCATCATCATCATCAGCAGCAGCAGCAACAGCAGCAGCAGCAGCAGCAACAACAACAATAGCTTGTCATCATCACCAAAGCTGAAGTCTGCAGATGACTAGAGATCTTTGTTGTTCTGGGCATTGTAAGTCTGCTCTTTAGCAGCTGATCAGAGAGGAAGATTTCCTGTGGCCACATCTAGAGGCCAGTGTTCTTACGCAGAACACTCTGGAGGACCTCTAGACCCAGTAATGGAAGGCTGGGTTAGGAGTACATCTCTTTAGAGGAAGAAGGGTCTTTTAGGCCAGACACAGCCAGTTAGAGTTTGTATTAACTGCTGACGAGTTTCCTTCCTGCTGCCAACTTTGCATGCCACTAAAGGCCACCATCAATGACTTATCTCTGAAGAGGGGTACAGAAAAGACCTAAAAATTCACTCCTTAAACGTCACCCTTGCCAGCAAATCTTAAGTGGTTGGAGCAGAAATGACAGCCTAGCTGGCATTTAGGGTTTTGTGGTATGACTAGCAAGAGCTTTTTTTAACCACAGGGGTATTGGGTATCAATTCTAGTAGCTGTATCTGCTTCTGGAGTCTGGCTGCTCAGCATATGTATACTGTGAACTGCGTCTGGTTCCCTGGAGTCAGGGCCTGGCTTCTAGACCAGAAGAAGGCCGATACTTTTCCAACTTTTACTTAACTTTAGTTTGAAGTAAAGGGTCTGAATTGCTGTTGGCCAATGTTAACTGCTTCTCATCAGACTAGACAGATGATTTGTTTTCTAGTTTATCCATCCCCTCTTATGCTATGGCTTTGCGGGGCAGGGCATACAACAAGATGAATGGCTTCTTGGACATGTACCCAGGATTCTAGCCAACTAGAGAGGCTTAGGACTGCAGGGATGGAATGCCAGGGTGGCACTGAAGGTGGTCAGGCAGCTGGAGTGCTGCTGAGGGCTGCGGCCTGCCAGTTGAGAGCTAACCACTATGCTGACTCACCGTCCTCATGGTTAAAAGAAAACCACCAAGCCCAAGGCTCCCATGAGCCCAAGAGCTGCAAAATATAGGCCAGGGAGTCCCCCACACACACTGGAAGGGGCTTTAATTAGTGAGAAGCCAACCCTTTTCTGTCTCTTCTCCATTTCTTTTTTATGATCTATAGTTACAAGCATCCTGAGAGGACCTGGGCATTTTGCTCTTGAATCTCTTGGGGGATGGTGAAACTGAGTCAGGAAGCAGGGAGAAGGGAGAACACAATATTTGTCTCCAGGTGACTCTCTGGGATGCAGGCATACTATCTCTTGGTCTTTCTGCTACAGACAACCCTAGACCTAGCACAGTCCCTATCAGTACCCTGATAAGCTCAATGTATGGTTCCTTGAGAAATGGTATGAACATATCCAGAGGCCTCCGGAAATTATAGTCCAGGGCAGCAGCTTGCATAATTCAGAGAGGAAGATGGGGAAGGACGGGAGTTAAGGAAGTGGGGGAGGTGCCGATTCACTTATGCTCTACCTGAATGCCACCTCCTAGAGTGCTGCAAAGGAGCACTAGCCAGAAGGTCCAGTGTGTGGCACCACTTACCCATCCCAGGTTTCCTCCCCAACCCAACATCCCTGATACTGACATCTTAAATTAGCACCCAGCACTTCATCTGGCGTACTAAGGTACTAAATAAATACCAAGTATGTGATGATGTGGCAGACAGAATAATGATTTCCAAAGATCTTTATATACTCAGGCCCAGAAACTGAATATATTGCTTTGTAAGACGAAGGGGATTTTGCAAGCATGATTAACAAACACTAAGGAGGGACCCAGAGCTGGGGAAGTTATCACAGATTACTTGGTGTGAGCATAGTCTAATTCTTAGAAGCAGACAACTTTCCCTGGGTGGGGACAAAGGAATGTTACCATGGAAAGGTGTTTAAAAGATACTGAGAGGAGAATCGAATGCTCCATTGGTGTTCTGAGATGCTGGGACCTACATGTCAAGATCAGAATGACTTCTAAGAGCTAAGGGTGATTCCATCTGACAACCTGCAAGGCAACAGGACCCTCAGTCCCCTAACTCTGTGGAACTACCAACAAAGCAAACGAAGAAATGGACTCTCCTCTAGAGTTTCACTGAGCAACGTAGTTCTACTGATACCTTTATTTTAGTTCTGTGGGATCCAAGGGACTTCTAGTAAATTTGTGCTTTCAGCTGCTAAAGTGAAGGTGATTTGTTACAATACCAATTAAATATCTGCCGGTTGAGAGCTAACCACTGTGCTGACTCACTGTCCTCGTGGTTGAAAGAAACCCAATAAGCCCAACGCTCCCATGAGCCCAAGAACTGCAAAATACAGGCCACGTGACTTAGTTCTTTTTAAGTGGAAATTAAAACGCTCCTGCAAGGGTAAAAGGGGATGCCATGTTGTAACAACATAGACATAGGGTGGGTTGCCACACATGTCAGTACTTTCCAGGTTCAAGTCTCCTCTTTTCTTTTAGTCCTGAGTGCTGCCTTGCTCTGGGCCTCTTTCCCTATCCTCTGGGAACATAATGAATTTGTGGCATTAAAAAAATTCAGTCCTGACAGAAGCAGGTTGAAGCTCTGAGCCTGTAGCTTCCTGGTTTTATTATTCAGCCTATCTTCTTGGAGCTCTGGGATGGACGTAGCGTTGCCAGAGTTTGCCTGGTTTGCTTTCGAGGATCTACAGCCCTCTTCTCCCTTCCCTCAGGTGTTTTACATCTGTGCTATGTACCCAGATTTGTCTTTCTAAGAGTTTGAGATAGGGTCCTGTCCAAATGGGCCTTGAACTTGTGATTCTCCTGCTTGAGCCTCCTGGACTAGCAGCACCTCTGCTTTTATGAACATAAACCTACCCCTTGATTGACACGATGAACTTGGAGTTGCAACTAGAAGGACTATACAGAGCTCCTCAGAAGAGAACCAGCCAATCTTGGGTTAGAATCATCTGAGTCTGGTTATTTAGGGTCTGCTATCACCCGGCTCCATTCCCTCCACCAGAACTTCTGAGAGGTTCCTGTTTGGGTGTGGCAGATGTCATGTTTACATAATAGGCAGAAAGTAAGGCCCATCTTCAGGTTGCTGCGTCGTTTTGAGAGCCCTTCCTGCATGGAGGGTCTAGGTGAGAAAGGATTCTGTTCCTCTGATAGTGAGCTGAGCTCTCCAGCGCTCAGTGCTGACCATGCCCCGGATACTGACCATCAACATGGGGGTCTCCATGAACAGGGTCTCCTTTCATCCCACAGTAAGTCTAGGGGGCAAAAGTTCAAACCACTGCAGGGGAAGAAAGTGGGATTTCTTTCTTATTTTATTTCTTATTTTTATTTTATGTGTATGAGTATATCACCTGCATGTACGTGAGTGCACCATGTCATGCAATGCCACGGAGGTCAGAAGAGGGCTTCAGATTCCCCTGGAGTTGGAGTTAAGGACGGTTCATAGCTGCCATGTGGGTGCTGGGAATCGAACCTGGGTCCTCTGCAAGAGCGGTCAGTGCTCTTAACTGCTGAGCCATCTCTCCAGCCCCAGAAAGTGGGATTTCTACAGAATCAGCCTAGTGTTTGGCAAGAGAATGCTGGTTCCTAACCCCCATCTTTGACTCTGTGACCCTATGACATACACATACCATCTCAGAGCTTCGAGTCTCTTTTGTAGAAAATGGGAATAATTTATCTAATCCGTAGTTGTTATGAGGATTAAAAAATTTAAAAACAATCAAGTTTCATGCATTAAATAGATGACACAAATGCTGTCTGTTCCTATCCCTTCAAGTGCAGATCAAGTGCAGACTTGGGCTAGGTCCCGCAATAATTTTGAAGTTGACAACTGTGGCATAGACTGTCCTTGGAAAGACAGACCATGGATAGCAGACGCCTTCTTCTGTAGTTTGGTTGCACCGGCTAGCCTAGGATCCTAACAAACAAACATGACTGCTGATGCTCTGTAAGAAAGGACAGGCCGGGAGAGTCAGCCATACCTCCCAACCAAACAGTCCGCCTGGTTGAACAAGGGGGAGGGACTAAGGGCACCTAAGCTGAAGAAGCCTACAGGGCGACGCCACTGTGAAGAGGTCACATGTGCACCCAGATGGAGACTTTCCAGTGCAGTCTTGGGGGAGAGGGGTACCCATACTCTTGTTAATAAACCCTCACCCACTGCTCGATAAGTAACCCCCAAAAAAACTCTTTAGTTTCCCAGACTGTAGTTTGGAGAAATTAGACCTGTTTGTCATAAGGATAGTGGAAGGAGGCCGCCTCGCAGAAGGAATTTTAGCAACAACCATTTCAACTAAAAGCAGTGGGATGGAGTCCCATTCGATGCTGTCTAAAGCCTAAAGCCTCCACACCACTCTCCACAACACCTCTCTTCTCACAGGAGACTACAACTGCACAATCTCCAGGGCCTCAGTTCTACCAGTCATATGGATCCCACATGCCATTTCTTCTCCTGCCCTTCATTCTGGGGAATGGGCTCTAGCTGTGGCAGCTGGATAAAGGCTCCTTCCTCGCTCAGGACAGTCTGGCCTGTCTCTGCAGCTCACATCTGCTCTTAGTGATGAGGCTGTGGTTAACTTTAACCCTTCAGGGAAGTAATGTCTAACAGTATTCTTCATTTTCTACATGGTGCTTTTCTCAGGACTCTGTTTTCTTTAATGCTGATTTTTAGTTCTCATTTTTCTACCAAGCCAAGTAAAGGTGTGCAGCCTGGTCCCCCTGCCCACCCCAGACTTCCTGGATGACAGAGCCTGTCTCAGTCATGCTGAGCATGTAGAGAGGGAAACTGCCACCTAGTGGCAAGATTTAGGGCTTCCCAGGAGCTCCCATCAGATGAAAAAATTTCAATGGATGGTATACTTACAAAAGTAACTGTCAAACTAGGATGTAAGCCACCCCAGACAATGCGCCTGCTTTAAATACTTTTGCAGAGATGCTTAATGTAACGAAATTATTTCTAAGTCAGATGAATAGTGAGACAAAAGCGAGACTGGCCTGGCTGCTTTGATAAACCATATAATAATAATATCTTTGGCTAAACTTCAACCCAAACAATGTTCTATAAGCCAAAGCAAATCAATAAACCTAAAGCAAACAGCTCAGCTAAAAATGGAACTTTCACTTGCATTTCTCCAGTACAAATCCATGGATTGCCAGTGGCTTGAGTAGCATCTTAGAGTTCATCCTGTCTGAACACCTCATGACAGCACACTGTGGGGACTGAACACAAGGCAGAGGACTTCAGAGGGAGACAAAGACAGGACTCACTAACTCTCTAGAGAAAAGAAATTTGAAGCAAAACTTTCAAAATGATAGGTATTACCAGGCAGGAGGGATGGACATCAGGAAGGAACTCTGCCTGTCTGAAGAGCTGAAGCAAGGCCCAGAGAAATTGACAAGAAGACGAGTCTAGGTGCCTGTGAGATGCTTGGTAACTGGAGAGTATTGAGGCAGAAGCCTGTACTAATAATGTGTTTACCGTGACAGCCTGTTTGATATATGCATTGCCTACCTATCTTACTCAAAGTAGATCTACAAAGGTCTGAGAGACTGATTAAACATGTATAAGGAAATCCAGCATGCCCTAGATATTAGCTCTTCTTCAGAGTAGTCCAGAGATTCAGAAAATAAAATCAATAAAAATCCCAGCAGGTTTTTTTCTCTTGTAGAAGTTGACCAGCTACTTCTCAAAAATTCATCTGGAAATACAAAGAATCAGGAAGTGTCGAGACAATCTCGAGAAACAACCACAATAATAACAACCCAGAGGACTTATACACCGATATCAAAACCTTTGATAAAGCTACAAGAATTTGTGGGAAGCTGGCAGCATCTACTAACACTTTGACCCAACAGTGCCACTTCCAGGTACCTGCTCAATAAAGACACATTCATTTTAATAGACCTCCACTAGATTGCTCATATCAGCATTATTTGTAATAGCTATAAATTGGGAGAACCCAAATTTCTGTTAACTTTGATTCCACACAGCAGTATCTAATGTAGCATCACATATAGCACTGTATACACACCCACAATGTGATGCTAAGAGCCCTGCCTCAGAGGAATACATGACACACATTTCCACCTACAGAAATGTAATAATGGCTGAGGTTAATGGCTAATTAATAGCTTGACCAACTCTGATTCCTTCTCTCCCAAAACTCATGCTCTTCATCCACAACTACAGTAATTCTGAGTGAAGACACAGATCATATTTCTCTAGCAGGACTATGACCCAATGGGGACAGTCAAAGCATCTGCCCACACATAAAACTTAGGGGTACCAAAATCTAGGTAAGCAAGAAAAACGATATTGTAATACAATAATTTCTTAAATAGAAATGAATGTAAAAATTTACCGTGAGAAAAAACCAAAATTGTTGATAAGGACAGAAGCTGAGTCTGTGCTTATTCAGCTCATATTAATGGTGTCATCATTCTAGTTCCAGCTGTGCCAGATGTCTTGGGTAATCAAGAGGCTTGAATATTTCTGTTTGTCACCATTCCTATGACTGGCCAGCCTGCTAGAAAACAGCCACGGGAGGGAGCTCAGCCAAGATGAGCTGCACTGCCTGTACAGCCACTCATAAAACGTGGAGACTTTGTGTTTTTGTTTGCTATGCAGCAATAGCAACTGATACATTAAACTATGCAGGCAAAAATCAGCACAGAGGGGATTGGGAGGTAATGGTTGAAGAGGCGTGCCTTCTGGGGTCTTGTAAGATCTGTTTCTTGATCTTAGTGCCAATTTCAAAGTTGTGTTCAGACTGTGAAAATCTGTTGCCTCTAAAGAAGTACACGGACCATACATTATATATCTGAATTTAAAAATTAGAAGATTGGAGACATATCTATCATATATCAATCTTTAAAGTACAACTTAATTGGGTGGGATTTAAACACAGAAGTTATAAACAGGAAATGGAATAAAAGTCCAGAATAAATTGCAGGTAAATGAATTCAGAAATCTCTGAAAATATTTGTTTTGGACTCTTCCTTCAATTATTTTTGAAAAATGCAGAACTATTGGGATAATTATTTTTAAATTCTGTTAGGACAGAGACAATCACAACATAAGAATACATTCTCACTGGGCACAGGGGCACAGGTTTGCAATTGCAGCTACGTGGGGGGAGGTCAAGGAAGGAAGATTGGGAATTCAAGGCCAGCCTATGCTATGAGTGAGCTCAAGGCCAACTAAGTTAGTGAGATGCTGTCTCAAGATGAAAGGTAAAAAAGGCTGGGGTGTAGCTCAGCGGTGCTTGGATAGCATGTGTAAGCAGTGGGCAGTGGCTAATGCAGACTCGTAAGTGGTCAAAGTGCTGGGAATAAGTGACTGAGTGCTCTGCATAGATGGGTCATCTACAACCTCCCTGCATTCAAGGCTCAGGTTACATGGTGGAAGAGTGGGTAGAAAGAAGGTAAAAGGAGAATGGGAACCAGAGCTGTGAAATGCAGTCTTCTGGACTTGCCATGGCTAACGCACACCTCACCTCACAACAGCTATGGTTGATGTACAAGATCAATCCAGTCAAAATTCCAGCAAGGATGGAGGAGGGGCTCCTGAAGTTCCACCCTGAGGAGCTGTTGGCAGTTGGTGACTGCTGCGGGAGGGAGACTGGTGTATATCCAAATTTTTATATTTCATCCTTACCAGAATGTGAATTTAAAATAAACAAGCTAATTCTGAAACCAACGACTTAACATTCTCTTTTAAGTGTATGCCTTGTGTTGTACAATCCTGTTTGGATAACACAGAGCAGTGAATCTGTGGTGTTTTTCTGTCTCACCTATTCTATTAGTTGCAGCTGCAGGTCTTCTAGGATGGCAATCAGCTGGCCTCTTTTTTATCACAAATGGGTACTCCGTGTATCAGCTTATTCACAGAATAATGTCTCCGAGCTTAGTGGCGATCCTAGGGGAGCGGGAATAACACAGGAGAGCTGTGTTCTGTGGTGGGTGTATTTTTTACTTCTTTGTTGCTGTGATGGAATACCTGACGAGAACTTAAGGGACGAGGGTTTAATGTGGGCTGCAGTTCAAAGGGATAGTCAACCACGGTGGAGAAGGTGTGGTGACTGGAGTGTGAGGCAGATGGTCATGTTGCCATAATAGTTAGGAAGCAGAGAGGGAATAGGAAGTGCCAGACTGAAAAATCTCAAGTCCTGCCCATTCCCCTCTGTCCTGGTTTGTTTCTTCATTGCTGTGACAAAATACTCTGACCAATACCAACTTGGGGAGGAAAGAGTTTACTCAGCCTACATCTCCCAGGTCGCAGTTCATCAGGGAGCCCAAGGCAGGAACTCAGGGCAGGAACCTGGAAACAGGAGCTGGAGCACAGGCCATGGAGAAATGCTGCTTACTGATTTGCTCCACTGCCCCCTGCTCAGCCTGCTTTCTTATGCAACACAGGCCCACCTGCCCAGGGGTGGCACCACCCACAGTGGGCTGGGCCCTCCCACATTACTCATCAAGAAGATGCCCTCGGACATGGCCACAGGCCAGTCCAATAGAGGCAATTCCCCAATTGAGGCTCCCTCAACCCAGGTGTGTCAAGTTGACACTAACCCCTTGTCACTTAACCCCTTGTCAACTTGACACACAAACATCACTATTAAACCATGACTTTCCAATTTCTGTCCCCAAGATAAGATGTTAATATCACAACATAAGACAGTACAACCTTAAAAATCCCACAGTCCTTAAAAATTCCAAACACTTAAAAGTCCATAGGCTCTTTTAAAAGTCTTAACTGTGGGTGGGCTTCTGTAAAATCCAAAACAAGTACTGTCTTATTTCAAAGGGAAGAATCGGGCACACCTAAGCAAAACCAAAGTCCAGCAAAGTAGCTCGAGGCTGGACATCTGGGATTCACTCATGATCTTCTGGCTCCAAAGGGTACTGGCAGTTCCACTGCTGACTCTGTAGTCCACAGCACACTCAGCTCGTCTCACAGACCCAGGCCAGCTCCATTCCATACTTACTGCTGTCCTTGGTGGTCGTCCCATGGTCCTGGCATCTCCAAAAAGCTGGGGCCTCCACTGAAACTGAGGCTACACCTTCACCAATGGCCTCTTCTTGCCTCTTGGGGTGCAAAGCCTCAGATTCTCTCCATGACCCCCTTCAACCCTGGGGTCTTCACTGCAACTGAAGCTGCACTTTCACCTACGGCCTTTCCTGGCCTCTCAGAGGGCCAAGCTTCAGCTTCTCTCTGTGACCCCTTCACACTTTCAACACCAGAACCATGCAGGAGACTCTTACACATTACCAAGTTCTTCTTCCAGCTTGAAATAGAGGTGTGGGTCCCTCTGTGTGCTGTCCCTGAGGAAATACCTCCAAGAAGACTCTACCACAGTGATGCTGGTCTCTTGTTACTTACAGCTGATTTTTCAGCCCCAGCTAACCAGCATCAATTGTCCCAGGAAAGCAAAGGTTTTGCTTCAGGTTCTGATCTCTTCTTAATCACAGCTGATTCTTCAGCCCCAGCCGACCAGAACCCGCATATTCTCAATTCAAAATATCACAGGAACAGCCCTGATAGTCTCCGCTTCCCTTTGAAGCTTCACAAGCCAGGCCTCCATCGTCTACAACTCTTTCAGCATAACTGTTCCAAGCTCCACTGCAACAAACTTTGAGTACACAATGGCTTCTCCAGCCCAAAGTTCCAAACACTTCCACAGTCCTCCCCAAAACACCAAGGTCAGGTCTGTCACAGCAATATCCCACTCTCTCGTACCAATTTCTGTCCTGGTTTGTTTCTTCATTGCTGTGACAAAATACTCTGACCAACACCAACTTGGGGAGGAAAGAGTTTACTCAGCTTACATCTCCCAGGTTGCAGTTCATCAGGGAGCCCAAGATAGGAACTCAGGGCAGGAACCTGGAGGCAGGAGCTGGAGCACAGGCCATGGAGGAATGCTGCTTACTGACTTGCTCCCTTGGCCCCTGCTCAGCCTGCTTTCTTATGCAACACAGGCCCACCTGCCCAGGGGTGGCACCACCCACAGTGGGCTGGGCCCTCCCACATTACTCATCAAGAAGATGCCCTCAGACATGGCCACAGGCCAGTCCAATAGAGGCAATTCCCCAATTGAGGCTCCCTCAACCCAGGTGTGTCAAGTTGACACTAAAGCTATCCAGCACACCCTCTGTGGTGATCCACTTTGTCTAATGAGGCTCCACTTCCTAAAGGTTCCATAACCTTCCACAGCTCTACCAGTAGTATACCAAGTGTTCAAATATATGAGCCTTTGAGGGGGCATTTCACGTTCTACCACAAGAGTACGTTTCTCAGATATTTTCATTAACAGGCAAACAACACTGGTATTTCTGGTCAAGAGTGCTTTTGACTTTGCCCCCTTCTGTAGTCTCTGTTGGGAAATCTTCTCTTGTTCTCTCCTAGCGTGAATAAAGGCAGGATTGGAGACAGTTCTGATATGGAAAGTCTCAGCAGATGGGCTTCTTTGGCAGAACTCTGAAGCTTCAAGAAGCCATGGTTTCCACCTCCAGTCTCAGGTCTGCTCTAGTCACACTGGTAGCCTCACAGGGACGCTGCCACCTGTAAACATCTCACAAGCATACCACACAGGTCTGGAGGGGACATACAAACACACACACATACACACACACACACACACACACACACACACACACACACACACAAACATACACGTGCAGAATAAAGCACAACTTTTTCCTCCATCTAACAGTACCAAGTTTAAAACAGTTAAAGGCTTAAATGGTGGAGAAAGGGCAGGCATTCCCAGTGGCAAGCTGAATCAGCTTATACACTCTGTCTATTTGGCCTGACTGGAGATTTCTTATGCCAGTGGAGGGCACTTGGACAGCCTGCACTGCAACCCAGGAAGGCAAAAGGAGGCCTGGGAACAAAAAAGTCTTGGAAGCTGCTAGAGACAGTCCTGAAGTTTCTTGTCATGGGGTTCTTTCACAATGAGCAGTCATCTACCTGGACATTTTGCCTCAGTTGTCTCAGCTGTAGGATGGGCCAATTAGTTGAGAGATAAGAAAACAAGTTTCTCTTTAAAACAATCTAAAGGAGCAGCTGGAGACAGTTGTCCAGCGTCATCTTGGGGGAGGCTGATTAGCTGCTTTATGTAGGAGATGGGAATTGGCAGATTGGGGTGTCTTCTCACACATGGAGATCTGTGGCCAGATGAGGCTCTTCTGATCCCAATCTCCTCTTCCTGGAGGTGCTTTTCAGTTCTGTGAAACTCAAGAACAAAGATCCTTATTTCTTCAAGCTGTTCTAGTCCGTGATCATTTTATTCACATGGTGTTGCTGACATATGATGTCATGGTCAGGTTGGAGGTATACCTGCCATGAGCTGGCATTGTGTATCACCAAACTTGTGACAGACAGAAGACACCACACTTTAGCTGGTTATTGTATGTCATGAGGGCCAGGTGAAGTTGGATAGGGAGTTGTGTAGGTGATCTGGTCTCCAGGCTTCGTTTCAGTCTGATCATGCTCAGATGAAAATGTGTTTTTGAGAGACTGTCCTGGCTCACAGATCTCCCTCAATAGTGCCTGAGGGATATAACCAAAAGAATTTTTTGGAGACAGGAGACTGTGTGTATAGTCTAGGCTAGCCTCAATTCTGTGATCTCCCACCAAAGTCTCCTGTGTGTGCTACCACATCTGCGTCTAGAAAGATTCTTTTTCTTCAAGAATTATTACTTTGAGATTTGTGTGTGTACACCCTGCAGAGGCCGGAAGTTGGATCTGCTGGAGCTGGAGTTACAGGTAGTTGTGAGCTGCCTGATATGGGTGTTGGGAATCAAATTCTGGTCCTCTGCAAGAACAGCAAGGGCTTTGGAGGGGTGGGGTGAGACAGAGTCTCCCTATAGCTCCAGCTGGCCTGGAACTCGCTATCTAGATCAGGTTGGCTTCCATCTCACAGAGATCTACCTGCCTCTGCCTCCTGAGTGATGGGATTAAAGGTATGTACTACCACACTCTGTCATTCTTAACACTGAGGCATCTAGTCAGCCCCTTAAGGTGTGTGTGTGTGTGTGTGTGTGTGTGTGTGTGTGCGCCTGTGTGTGTGTGTGCATCTGTGAGAGGGTAAGAGCACACATGGAGGTCAAGGACAACTTTGTAGAGCTGGTTCTCTTCTTCCTTTTACATGGGTTCTGGGGACTGAACATAGGTCACTAGGCTTACAACAGAAGGTGGCAAGAATTTCTACATACTGAGCAATCTCACCAGCCTCACTTGAGCCTAACATAACTACTGTCATGAAGAACAAATCTTCAAGAGCTCCTCTTTCAGCTCTGAAGTCTAATATGAAGTTGCTCTAATATGAAGTCTTCTCTATCTCCTTCTTCAAGGGCAGGCCAGTGTACACGTAAACACTTACTCTTTCTGCCGGGGGTCACTGATGATATGGCTTATCCTCTCGGTTCCCAGAGTGCTTATGCTGGTCTCCTAAAATGACAAGACAGGAGTATCATCTAAGCACAGAAGCAAATATATACAATGCAATCTGTCACCAAGCTCACATTTTCCTTTAATTGTGCCAGTAAGCCAATCTCAAATGCACATGGCAAACATCAATCTTAAAATCCAATAGCAACTATTTCTTTTGATGAATGGCTGGCTACCTAGCTATTCTCTGATCATAAAAAAGAAGTCCTCACAGAGATCTCTCTCTCTGTCTCTCCTGAGAGAGGAGATAAAGTATGTACTACCACACTCTCTCATTCTTTTAACTGAGGGATCTAGAGAGCCCCTTAAGGTGTGTGTGTGTGTGTGTGTGTGTGTGTGTGTGTGTGCCTGTGTGTGCCTGTGCATCTGTGAGAGGGTAAGTACATGTCACATGTGTGTGCAGGTACCTGTAGAGGCCAGAGAGGATGTTGGATCACTTGGAGCTGGCGTTATAGGCACTTGTGAGTCATCTGATGTGGGAAGCTGGCACCTGAACGTCAGTCCCTCATGATTGAGTAGAAAGTGCTCTTAAGCACTGACCCCCCCAGAAGGATTCTTGAATGCACTGCTAACAACACCCATGGCCTATGCTTTCCCCAATAGTCTTTATTATTGGGAACTGCAGTTTCCATTGCTGAAAACAACTAGATGCTTGCTCAGTGGCCACAAGTTCTTGCTCCTTAGCAAGACTAGACACAGTCTTCTTTTAAGAATTCAGCTAGTACTCATAAGCTTGCATTGCAAAGTCCTAGTCTAGTGGATGAGGGCATAGGAAGTTGAGGGTGTAGATCTGTACTTGGTCACTAGAATATGTTGGGCCAAGTCTATGTGCGTCACATGCTTATCCCTAACACCAGGATTTGTGGGCCCAGATGAGGGATGCCAAAGGGGCATAGACAAAAGGTGGAGAGGAACTGATGCTGACTGAGGGGCTATAGGGATGCCCTTTCTGGAGCTGGGATTCACTGGTCACCTTGAAGAAACTATGCCTCTCTTCAGCCACTATCCTAACCTACTAACCCACTCACAACAAATGCATTCAATTCCAGCCTCCAGTCTTGCTGTATTAGAAGCCTGCTGCCCCACAGCCACAGCTATGTTCTTGAGCCACCCAGGGTCACCCTTGGGTCTTGGAGGGGCTCTTTCCACATGCAGCTATGTGTACTCCACTTCCCATTGTCCAGGATATATTTCTTCCTGGATCCAAATTTTTGTCCACATTAAGATGATCCTGACATTCACAATTCATATGTGGAGTTGAGGAAGAAATTAGATGTAGTTCCTATACAAATTCTATACAAATTGGGTTATTTCCTCAGTTGGAAATGGCATACCCAAGGACACTGGGTTAACTGTAGGAGCCGGGTAGATGGATTAGTCAGTATATGCTTGATGTGCAAGCACAAGGACTGGGGTTCACATCCCTGTACCCATGTAGGAAAGCTGGGCATGGTGGCTTGATCTGTAATCCTATTGCTAGGAAGGTGGACAGGATGATTCCTAGAGCTCACTGGTCAGCTAGTCTTTTGAAATCAGTGAGCTCTAGATTCAAAAACTAAGGTGAAGAATGCTTGAAGACAGGACATCATCCTCTGGCCTCCACATGTGTATACACATGAACACCTATTCCATGCACACAGACATACAGACAGACACACAGACACACAGATACACAGATACACAGACACACACACACACACACACACACACACACACACACACACACACATGTTACCTGTAAACAGACTTCGCTAGTATAGAATGTTGGCCTCTGGTGACCAGGAGTGGATACCACATCTTACAAGCAGTGCAGAGTTGGCAAAGAAAGGGTTTGATTGAGTGTGTGCCTGTTTCAGTTAGATTCAGCTGTGATCCTTCAACAAGAACCACCTGTAAGTCACAGATTGGCTGTATCGGAATACCTATGAGAGCATCATGAATGGAAATTTCTTGGGCTCCAGCCTTAGAGATTCCTTTGCAGTAGAAAAAGGGAGAAGGGCCTAAAAATCTGTTGTTTTTAACTTTTAAAGAATTTTATTTTATGTATATGCATGTATTGCCTCATGTGGGTAAGTGCATCTGTGTCGTGCGATGCCCTCGGAGGTCAGAAGAGGCTGTTGGATCCTCTGGGACTGGAGTTATGGACAGTTGTTAGCTGCCATGTGGGTGCTGGGATTCGAACTCGGGTCTTCTGTAAGAACAACCGGTGTTCTTAACTGCTGAGCCATCTCTCCAGCTCCTGAAAATCTGTTTTTCAAAAGGCTTTCCAAGGAATGTTGTATGAGCCAAGTTTGGAAATGCTCGCTATAGGAACTATGTGACTGGTAGGTAGATCCTGGATATTAGCTGTGCCCACTGAAGCTCTTAAGTGATCTTGGTCTGAAGGGCACCCTCATCAGAGGTGTTCCTGTTCAGGGAGGGGAGGGAGAGGAAAGCTTGTGGGGCAAGTCAGTTGGTGCTCTTGGTTAGTTTTCATTTGGGAGAATGTTTTTTGTGACCTGTGTCATCATGAAGTGGGATTTGGGTGACGGGGATAAGTCCTTTTTGAATATCTAAAGTAATTGCAGTCAAGCATTAACATATTGACTGTTTATCTGTCCCCATTTATCAGGTCTATAGCATGTGTTGTCAGAAAAAGAAATTAGGGGGTTGGAGAGATGGCTCAGTGGTTAAGAGCACAGGCTGTTCTTGCAGAAGACCCGAGTTCTAATCCCAGCACCCACATGACAACTAACAATCATCCATAACTCCAGTCCCAGGGGATCCGACACCCTCTTCTGACCTCTGTGGGCATTGCATGAGACAGGTGCACTTACATACATGCAGGCATAACATTTATACACATAAAATAAAGATAAATAATTAATATTAAATAATAAATTAGTTGTATTTGTTGTCATCCTTATACATCTCTGTTCACTTTCCTATATTCCATTACTTTTATATTTAAAAAGTATTTTTAAAAAACCATTTTATTTTAAATTATGTGTATACACATGTGTCCGTGTGTGGATATGTGTATGTGAGTTCAGGTGCCTGAGGAGTCCAGAAGAGGGCATCTAATATCTTGGAGTCGCCCAGTGTGGGTGCTGGGAATCAAACTTGGGTCCTCTGCAAGAGCAATATGTGCTCTTAACCACTAGCCATCTCCCTGCCCCTATTTTCATATTCTCAAAACCATGATTTCACCCCATTTTATTCTCCTATAGCATTCTAATGGAAATTTTCTCATTGTTATAAAGCTGTTTTTTTAATCCTTCCATTTCCCCCCCTTTTCCCTGGTGTATATTTTAATTGAATTTTTGTGCATTTCATACCATACTTCTTAATCCTATTTAGACCCTTTCCCTGTCTGCACCCACCATATCCTGCCTGTGGAACCTCATGCATTTTGTCATGCATTCAGGCCTATCAGGGCAAATTTGTGTCCACAGGTGTCGTTTGGGGTGGAGTTCATCCATTGGAGCCTGTTCAGCCTCTAGAGTCACACCCTTAAAGAAGACGAATTCTCCCTCATGCGGCAGTGATTGTCCTGGGCTAGTCTTGTGGCCTGTTGCTCATTTGCCCAGTTATGCTGTTTTTCTGTCGGATTGCGTTTGCGTGGGTCTTATAACACCACAGTTCTTGCTAGTGTTTAGTGTACCCAATTCATGTCACACTGTGGGTTTTAATGCTTGGCACAAAGAATATTATGAAGGTTTCGCAAAGGACATTTCACACTTTTATATTTTAGGTATAATTTATTGAAGCTGCTTCTGACTGGCGTTTACTGTAACAGGCTTTCTAGGACCCAGGTGCTCAGATTTTTTCCTGATGCTTTTAGCTTGTGTAATACATTAAACTGACCAGAAGATGGTACTGTACATCAACTTTTCTCCCAACAGCAATGCAGGTGATTTCCAGGAAACTAGGCGCCATGAAATTTATCTGGCTAATAAAAACGTTTTTTTATATACCAAATTTGGTTTCTCTGAATGGTCCAGACTTTTAATAATTTATTAATAATTAATAAAATCTTTTACTTTTTAAAAATTGCAACTTTTGTGATAAATTTAAATAATTGCTTAAACACTTTTAAACAATAAAACTTTATTTTTTAAAAAATGAAATTCTAAAAATAAAAAAATTAACTTTTAACTAAGGATTCAAGGTTATCTGAACATTGCTCTAAAGGCATCCATCTGAACTTCACACTGAACTTGACATTTGAGGCAGAAGTGGGCTGAATGTTCAATAGCAACTTCCTTTCTGAGGAAGCCTGGAGACAAGTGTGGGGTGTCCTGCAGCTGGAAGAGTAACACAAAGCGATCACAATACAAATAGAAGTCTCAAAATGCATATATTTTATATTCACCTTCATTCTATCACTTAGATGTTAGGCAAAAATTATTCCCTATAATTAACAGAAGTAAAACAGTTGATGCCAAGGATCAGAGGATTTGCCCACACCCTGTATAACCACTCAGGCCGCCGGCTCACTTTCCTGGGCATTCTGAGATGATGCTGACAGACTGTCTGTCCCTCTGTGCATTTATAGAATCTTCTTGTGTTTGTACTTATAATGTGGCCTGCTGGGATGGATTTTCTTTTCCATTTGCATGCAAATAATGTGAGCATGACCCTGTAAGTTTCCCACAAGCTGTTTTTAGAAATGGGGTGTTGTTATTCTGGGGGTGAGAGCCCTTGGAACATTCCTAAGAGTGTCTAAGCCAATTAACTCAGCTGGATTGAGTATGGTTGTAAGACATCCAAGGTCAATGTAACCATCTGTGACAAGATCAGTCAAGTTTGAAAAGAGAGAGAGAGCTGTGTGTTCCAGGCACTGAGAGGAATGTGCTCTAAACACAGGCAAAGGGTTGTACTGAGTTGGATAGTCATTGGTAACATGGAAAAATATAATGTGTGAGGCTTAGTGTCCCTCAGCTCAACAACGAAGCACTCGAGATCATTCTCAACAGCAGAGCCAGCTGTGCCTACAGAGGTAGCCACATTCCTAAGGATAGTGTTCTTTGGGTTCCTGGCATGGTTTACCTGACTCCACACTTCTACCTGTGCCTTGTATGGTATTTTCTTTCTTGGTTTCTTTTTCACTATAGCAATATTCAGAGTGATGAGGGGATGGAAGGATAACTTGGCCCATTGGTGGAAAAGAGCTCTTCAGGGAAAGAGTCACAGATCTATGGGTGATTCTCCGCAGGGAGCCCCACTGGCTGTAATGCTTTAAGGGGAGTCATAGGCTTTTCATCATCCCTGCATGCTTTCCGTTCCATTTCTCTATGATCCAGATGTGTACTTGAGATTTATAGTTGTTTACTTGGGAAGGAAAAATTCATATGAAACAGGAAAAGAATTTTTCATATAAAGAATAAATATTTGTGCTCTAGATGGAGAAACCTTGGCGGAGCTCATTTTCTGCCACTGGCTGAATGTCTGGTACATAATAATGACCTTCATTCATGCACTAATGGACAGGATGGGCCCTCTGCAGAGCACAGGCAAGGCATCATTTTAATTCTCAAAAAACCTTGCAAAGTAGACATTGTTAGTGTGTTGGTGAGGATGCAAAAACAAGCTTGCTTCAATCTATTTTTCCTAAACAAGAATACATATTTTTAATTTTGTAAAGGGGTTTTAGACACCAGTTTTTGTGTTCAAGTGTGACTCTAAGCTTCTCTTCAAAAGGCTGCTGGTTCATCTGGGTTAGGACTCCTTAGGCCAGTGTTGTTGCTCTGTAGTAAGCCTGCCTGTGTGTCCATCCATCCTTGGAATATGTGGCTACCTTCTTCAGGACTTTGTGCATGCTGGATAAGCATGCTCCCATTGATGCATCTGCAGCTTCTGAAGTTTCCTCTACATTGCTTGCAACACATACATTATTTTTTAATATTTTATTTATTATTTTTATTTTATGTGTCTGAGTGTTATGCCTTCATGCATATGTCTGCCCATGTCTTGCAATGCCTGCAGAGGTCAGAAGAGGGCATTGCATTCCCTGGAACTGGAGTTAAGAATGGTTGTTAGCTGCCATAAGTCCTCTGCAAAGGCAGTCAGTGCTCTTAACACTGAGCTATCTCTCCAGCCCCATGTACATAATTTTTTTTGCAAATGAAAATTTATTTTTTGAGACAGGATTTCCCTGTAGCCCCAGAAAGCCTGGAACTCACTATGGAGACCAGGCTGGCCTGCCTCTGCCTCCTGAGTGCTGGGACTAAAGGCGTGTACCACCAATCAAGCTTTGGAAATTTTTTTTTATATTGTGAATAAGTTTTTGGCCCTATCATTCATACATGTGAACTATGTACATAGCTAATTAAGAATTGGTTTTCAATATTTGGTTTAGGTACAGAATTTTATTATTTAATATATTTGTATACGTGTCTCTTTATTAATAAATTTTGTTCTTTGACAATTTCACACATGAACATGATACACTCTGGTTATTCTCCCCCAGGCCCCAGACCTTTTCTTATCTCCCTCTCACCTAGGCCAACCTCCCTTCTTCCCTACAAATCTTTTCCATATTCTTGACATTTTGTTTTGTGTGCTAGTGTGTGTGTGTGTGTGTGTGTGTGTGTGTGTGTGTGTGTGCATGCTTGCACATGTGCATGAATGTTTATGTGGAGGCCAGAGGCTGATGTCACATATCTTCCTCAACTGCATTTGTGACAAGTTCTTTCACTGAACCTGACACTCAACATTTGGCTAGACTGCCAAGCCAGCAAGTTCCAAGGATCCACCTGTCTCTTCCCACCAGCACTGGGTTTAGAGATGTGTGCCATTATGCTTGGGCTTTTTATGTGGGTCCTAGGGATCTAAACTCAGGTCTTCAAGCTTACACAACAGATCTTTACCAATGGAGCTATTTCCTTAGCCCCTATTTACTTATTTTTTAATGCTGCGTAGCCCAGGTTGGCCTTAAACTTGCAATCCTCCTGCCTCAACCTCCAGAGTGCTTGGTTTACAGGATTGTGTCATACAATATATAAGTTTAAAAGTTGAGAACCTAGCACCATTTCTTTATTCTCAAGATTCATTTTTCCTTCCTTGCAGTGATTTCCTCTCTTGGAGTGTCTGTCTTCTGGTTAGCATGTTGCACTTTGTTACTGGAGGACCAATGTAGATCAGTGACTTAGAGGAGATTTCTTGGAGGTTGAACTTGAGTCAGACCTTGAAGGGAGAATTTGGACTGTTAAGGAGGTAGGGAGAAAAATGAAGCATGAACCTCAATTAGTTTCAGTTGCTGACACAGAGGACAGAGCAGAAGCCCTAATGGAAAGGGGAGGCGATTTCCCTGTCTGGGGCAGATGGGTACATCATTTTAATGCAAGAAGCATATGAAATGAACACAGGAATTTGTGGAGTTGGTACAGTATCGTTAGCAGTATTTGAGTTTGGATATATCTTTGAAAAGCATCCATTCCAAGCATTATATTTTATAGATGAGACAAGGATGCAGAGTGGTGAGGTAATGTTCCCAGGGTCTCATGGGCAACTAATGGCAGAGAGTCTTTCACTGTTTCTCCTTTGTGCATTCCATCTTTCTGTTTGGCCTAAGCACGTGCATGATGCCACTAGCAGGTAAAGGAACTCTGCCACGAGTTCAATATTTTAGGTGGTTGCAAGTTTTCAGGATGTATTGAATAGGGAGAAAATGAAAAGTCACAAGGAGAGAGTATATTATACCAAAGGCTTGACATATATATAGTAGCCTTGAGACAAGAGAGATAAACAGATATGTTGAAGGGAAAGTTGGCAGAAACCAAATCAGGGCCCAGAGAAGATACAGGCAGTGTGCAGGTTTAAACTTTGGGTTTAGAACACACCCTCTTTTAGTTGTTTACAAATGTACATTGGTGTCTGTTGTTCCAAGTGATGGATTTCATAATGGCATTTTCATTCATATATCACATTTTTTATCATATTTACCTCATTACCTTTTCCCATCAACTCCCTCACTCACCTGCCTCCGATCTTCTCTCTCCTCCCATCATCCCTTCTACTTTCAAGTCATAAATATACAAACTAGTTCCACATGTGAGGAGAAATGTATGGTATTCTGAGCCTGGCTTATTTTGCTTAATACAATGATCTTCAGGTTCATACATTTTTGTATGTAAATGATATGTTTTTGTTCTTTATGGATGAATAAAACTCTATTGTGTTCTTATAGAATAATGTCAGGAACTTAAAAGGAACAGATTTTGAGTCTTGGTGTAGAATGCTCATTAAACAGATGGTGATAGACATTTAGAGACTCTCTCCCTTCTTTCCCTCCCTCTCTCCCTCCCTCCCTCCCTTCTTTCTCCTCCTTCTCTTCCTCCTCCTCCTCCTCCATCTCTTCCTCCTCCTTCTCTTCCTCCCATCTCATGGCCCCCTTTCCCCCTCCTCTCCCTCCTCCTCCTCTCCCTCCTCCTCCTCCTCCTCCTCCTCCTCCTCCTCCTCCTCCTCCTCTCCCTTTCTCTCTCCACCCCACTCTTCCTGTGAATATTTATTGAGTGTAAACTGTGAGCTGCTGTACTAGGTTCTGGGGGCTCACTTGTAATCATGCTAGATGTGCCCGGAAGGAGCGCTCCTTTTATTCTAGTGTTTCCTTGTGGGGAAATATGGCCTTATGTGAAAGACACACCTTGGACCCAAAGTGTTTATAGGAGGTGGTATGGCAAGGAAGGAGACCTCTTAAAGACAGGGTACAAAGTACTCAGTAGAGGTCTGGGGACAGTCTACAAACCTCTGGTTGTTGCAGGAAGATGTGTTACTAATTACTAACAGCTTCTGAGTTTTAAATAAAACCTCCTGGGAGGTTTCAACCCCCCCCCCACTTTTTTCAAATATAAAGCAATTCTTTGCACTAATCCCTACCCAGAGAACTTTCTGCCATTCAAGTGAATGGAATAAATGATTAAACAGGCTGTCAATGAGGTGAATATGTGTACTGACCCAAGATGAAAGGTGACAATCTCTGTGTTTAAAACATTCCCCTTGCCCACCAAGCCAACACTGGAATCTTTTGTTATTCTAAATTACCTGGATTCTTCAACCTTGGTCACAGCTCTACCAAGTGGAATTAAGTCTTAACTTTCTGTTTCTTGACCTCTCATTTTTATTTCTTTTTTTAACCCAAATTTAGACTTTCCTTTGCGTGAATTAGGATATAAATTTGTAATTAGGAGTAAATTTCTTTTCTTGAGATTGGGTCTCATGTAGCCTAGGCTGGCTTGGGACTTGCTGGGACCATAGGTATACACCATCATGCCTGGTTTTAAGCAACACTGAATGGAACCCAGGGCTTTGTGCATAGTAGGCAAGCAGTCTATCAACCAAGCTGTATCTCCAGCCCCTAAATTAGGAAATACTGATGAATAAGATCCATAGAGGGCATAAGAAAATAACCTCTTGAGGTTATATAGCAAAAGTACTTATCAGCGGTTAAGCAAAAATCTTGTTGAATAATGACAAATACTAATTGAATTAGCATTGATTCACACCTTCAAAGCTTTGTTTACTAATTTATCATAATCATTTGTTAAAATAAAAATTGTAGAAGCTTTATTAAAAGCAAATCTACGTGTGTGTGTGTGTGTGTGTGTGTGTGTGTGGTATGTGTATATAGAATTTATCTTAATGATTAAAGCTCTTGGTAGTCTCCAAAAATGTCCTCTAGGGTGTGCTGTGTACTGAAAAGACCCCTAGGTTCTCACCCTCTGAAAGACCGCAGGGACCCATGATTTGCTGTCCCCAAGGGCAGGCAGGAGCAATTCTATATACCTTTTTCAGCTCCGCCTACTTTCTGTGCTCTTCCCATATGATTGCATGTGTGCCTTCTCCTCCCTTCTTCCCTCTGGAGATGACTGCTTTACCCATACCTCCTTTCACTCTTTACCTATATGCCTGTCTATGCTCCCATTTTCCTTTCCTAGGACACAAAGGATCTTAGACTGTTGTTTATTTTGTTCCAGTATGCGTGTACTTTAGTAACTCTTTGGATGGCATTACTTCCTGTATGCTTGAGTCCATAGTGGGATGGAGGAAAGTGTTCCACTGTGTCCTCCATATCTAGCCAGTAGCAACATTTGTACCAGGAACATATTGAAGGTAAGCTGCAGATGGTGCAAGTCTCAGGCCACAGCAGCAACTCTTGCTTTCTTCCGAAGTGTGAGACATTTCCAACCACTGACCAACTCAGTACCAAAGCAGCAGTAACTCTTGAAAATTAAATCAGGCAAGATTAGAAATCACCTTTATAATCTGTAATCCTCATTCTTCTCGACTTCAGAAGAGAAAGCTGAGAAGTTGCATCATTTAATGAGACATGAATATAATCCACAGTTGATCTGATGCCATATAAACCAATGTGTGTGTTACTGTTTTTTCAGAGTGAGAGATGAGAATTACATTATGGAGTTACTTGGAAAAAATCCTTCAAATTTTATTTAATAATGAGTCAGACTGTGGGGTCCACAGGCCTTCTGCCTCATGAATATTGCCGTTACTTTGACATAGAACTAAAAGGAAGTTTCTATCATAATATAGGTAAGTCAATATGTTCTAACTGGACCCAATTCAATAATTAAATATACAAATCTAACTCCATCATATAACCTTACTATTCAAAGACCTATCCAGACATTCAACCCTGCTCAAGGCCACTAACTGTTTCCTCCTGCCTGTCTTTGTTTTTCTTTTCTCCCCCCCACTTTTTGAGGGGGGAGGCTCGCTCTCCTTTCTCCATCCCTACTTCCCTTGCTCCCTCACCAGACTCCATCTCTCTTCTCTCAACAGAAAGTCTGTCTTCCTATGGTATGGCTTCATGCCAGAAATAATGGAAATTCTGGAAAATTTTCTTGTGGTTAGAGGTGAAGCCAACAGCAAAGGAAGCCTGTCCTTCCCTCTCCTCCCCTCCAAACACCCTCCGCCCCAGCTATGCACTTTGGCTCAGTGTAGGGAGTTCACAAATTGTGGCTAGAAGATCAGAGAGATTCTTGTTGGCTTTGCTGCCTAATGTGTACTTGGACACAGCAAACAGGGTTTCTGGGGGTCTTTGAGGATGGGAAAGCACCAGGCAAACACAATTTTTCCTTAGAGAGAGCAGCTGAGCATCAAAGAAGGGTCTCTAAAGATTTTAAGGTTCTCCCATTGGATCTTTGGCAAACATAGGGGCCCAAATGGAAGAAATACCTCTATAACTTATTGGCCAACCTGGCCCTATTAAAATCATGCCTTGTGGGTTTGTGTTTGTCCCTTAGAGAATTTCCAGGACTCCTGAAATGTTTGTGGGTAACCTGGCATTTCCTTAGTGACCGGGCTGCAGAGATCCTTAACCAGTCTCAGGGACCTGTGTCTCTGTGAGTGACAAACACATTTGTGTGAAAATGGGTCACAGGAAATCCTTGGAAATTCCTGAGCCATACATTTCCTATGAGGTACAAATTACAACTATAAGAACTAGGGTATGGTTTAGAAGGTGCAAAAGTCAATCAAACCAGGAGTGAGTTTGCAGCTCTCATTATCTGGCTTATTCAAGAAACCAATCTACTATTATTTGTTGGTGTAGGCCCATGGCATGGGAGATCAACTACCATTTTCTTACTTTTCTGTGATGTTGAAGAGAAAAGTCTTCTGAGGCTGACCGGAATTCTCGGTGTCTCTCGGCAAATAAAATGATGGTTAAATGGTTAATATTGTGAATGGAAACTTAACTTTTCCCAGCATATGCTAAGCCAAAATTCCATCAAGGAAATCTGTGGTTTTCTTTTGGGGTAGATTAGAAAGATCACTTTTGTGTTGGCCACAACTCAAGGACACACTTGTGTGCATGGAAACATTTTTGAGGTCCAAAACCTTCCTCAATTTCAGTGTGATCAGCATATTCCTCATTCATAGATCACATCGTGATGACACTGTTGACTTACATAACAGGTGCTTGCTACAGATGGACCTGATCCTTTGTTAGGTAGTGAGGAAATATGCTAAGAAAGTCCTAGATTCCTGCCCCTTTCAAGTGCACAGCCATTGGAGAACAGGAAGGGTCCTTCTGATGCCGTATTGTGGCCTCAGACTCCAGAACCTGGATGATAGGGATGTTCCTATCCATCTCTCATCCAAGCCATTGTGACATCAGCAGTAACTGAATCAAAGCATACTGGAACCTAAAAATTTACAGCCACTTTTGAAAGAGATATATCTTTGCTCTGGAAATTGTCATTGAATATGTTAAAGCTGTAATGAAATGCTTCTTCTAATCATGTGGTTATTAAATAAATAATTTTAAAAAAGAAAGATAATTATACTACTTACATTACAGGATTTTGTGAGGATTAAAAGCGATAATCAAAAGTATATAGAACAAAGTCTGACCTGTAGGACCATCCAATAAAATTTTTAATTTAAAAAAAAGCACCAGGAACATGAAAGAATATTGAAGACACAGCCTTAAGCTAGGAAAATGCTTACTTCATGAATGAAGTTGTGGTTCAGGTAGATAGAGGGAGAATGAAAAGAAAAGCCAGGGAAGTTCATTCTCTTTAGATTCTGACACTGACATGTCTGTATTAGGGCAGCTATGAGTTGTTCAGGAGGTCAGCAAGCATGACAATTTGAGATGAAGTGCTGGGTGTTTTGACCTAGGAGGGTCCTGGCAGACTTTGGCATCAATAAGATGGCCGGTGGGTCTTCTTCACCAGGAAATAAAGACTATTGTGTCCCCACTAAACCGTTCCTTGGGATATTTATTTTTCTTTCATGGTTTGTCCATAATGAAAAATGTAGACATTATTTTGGGTTGGGGAATGAAGCCATGAATGACCTACTAAGTGGTCTTCTCAGAGTCTATTTATAAATGTCACTTTTTACATTGAAAGAACCTTTTGGATAGTGTCAAAATTGGTTTCTTCACACCTTTTCCAATGTTTGAATTCTTTAAATCTGTTAATGAAGAGGTAATGATAGGAACCTGAGGCCTGGTGGTGGAAGTCATGGGCTATGAACTCAGAAGCCCGGGCTGGGAGCCTGGCCACTTGTGTGAAATCAGTTAGTATCTTTGGGTTCCACATATATCAAAAGTAGAGCAGGGTTAGAGGCCTATCAGTGTGCTCACAGCTATGCGAGGCCCATCTTTTCCAGGATGCTGTATGGCACCATCCTCCTCCTGCCACAGGTTGGCCTACTCGATAAGTCTTTCTTGTCTTGAATGCCCCACCCATCAAAACTTGTCCAGGATGAAATAGGCTTTCTCAAAACTGGGTAAGATTTCTTATTCTCACAGGTAGCTAAAACACTTGTCCATGAGTGCCACCTATCAGTGGGTGAGCTCCAGTGTGATCAGCTCCTTGCTTTTCTTGGCTTTTGTAGACTTAGCAGTAGAGACTGGTGTATTTCTTGACAACTTTGAGATCTCTTCACTTCAGGAAGCTGCACATATTGGGCTTACAAGCCAGAATGACCACATAAGCTCTCAAACTGTCTTTTTTCTCTCCTTGTCTAAGGTGACCAGGTACCATTTTTGCATCCCAGTTTTTCCCTGTTGTAGTGTCAACCCCCTGGACAGTAGCATCAACCGCATCTTCCTGTAGTCAGTCTCTGGCTTGGTGCAAACCTGTCTGGTCATGGTAGAAGCTAGCTCTCAGTTTTCTTTTTATTTTATTTCATTTGAACTATTTAGAGAAACAAAAGGAAATTTAAAAATATTTATGCATCTTTTATCCAAGATGTTTAAAAGATGTTATTATTTTGCTATATTTGTGCCACATCTTTTCTTTAAGAAGGAATATTATTACTTTGCAAGCAGGATTTATTCTTTCTGACTAGATTTTTATTCTTATACATACATATTCTCACCATATATTTTTTAATTTTTAAATGTACATAAAGAGTATGCAGTGAATTTCCTTTTGCTAAACTTTATATTTTCCAGATTCATCTACCTTATCAACTATACAACCATTCATTCACTTTTAACAATGGCTTATTCTCCTATATGAACATATCATAGCTATCCATCCCCACCCATGCTGTTGAGACAATTTCTCACAATCCAGTATTGTAACTGTTCTAGGTAAGTTTGTTTCTGTGATACAACACTGATTGAAACCAACTTGGGGAGGAAAGGATTTATTTGGCTTACACTTCTTGTCATAGTCTATCACTGAGGGAGGTCAAGGCAGAACTCAATCAAGAGCTTGATGCAGAAATCACAGAGGAATGCTGCTTACTGACTTGCTTCCCTTCACTTGCACAGCTAGCTTTCTTATATAGCCCAGGCCTACCTGCCCAGGGATGGCACCAGGCTCACAGTAGGCTGAGTCCTCTTACATCAATAGCAATTAAGAAAAAAATGCCTCACAGGCATATCCCATAAAGGAAATTCCTCAATTTAGGTTCTACCTTCCCAGGTGTCTCGAGTTTGTGTCAAGTTGACAAAACTAACCAACACAGTAACTAACTGTACAGAAGCCTGCTCATGAACATGTGTAAAAGTTTCTCAGAGTAATTGCCAGAAACAAAATTATTTGGTGACAGCATGTTTATTTTCAACTACTCCAGGTAGTGTGATGTTGCTCTCCAAACTACAGGCACATATTATGCTCTTGTTTTCCCACATCCTTGCCAGTGTGTGTGGTGTAATAAAATTTTTCCAATCTGATGGGTATGAAATAATATTTTCTTGATGATTTTCATGTACTTGTTGACTATTCAGGTTTCTTCTTTGCAAGTTTCCTATTCATATCCATTGCCTATTTTTAATACAAATTATGCATTTTAGCTTCCTTTTTACTAGTTTTTCATGACAGATATGTGTATACACACATATGTGCATATATAATCAGTCTTTAAGTTTTGGGGTGTTTTACCAGCTAAATAACATGTCTTCAGTTTGACTTTCATATATGTGACTTGGAGTAAGTAGCTAGACAGGAAAGACCTGTGCTGTGAATCTCGTTACTGAGAGGACATTTTTCTAGATGTTGGAACTGTAGAAGAATGTAGGCCATGGAACACAGGGCTCTGTTTTGTTCCCCAAGCTTGGCTGTACCTCTGGATGGAAGAGGAAGGTGATTCTCACATGGAGAGCTTGGCCTCGTAGATGACCATTTTCTTTGGGCCCAGCAAGATTGAGGCTTCCAGGCCTTAGTTACTTGGGGGAAAGATTGAAGGGGCTGCTAGAGCATGATACTTTTTGTAATGTATCTTGAGTGATAGACCTATGAAGTAGAATCTTTTGAAAGCATCTTGGCAATAGAGTATGAAAAAGAAAGTTTCTTGATTACATATAAACATAGTTAATAGTTTCAAAAAATATTAATTAGGGACTGGAGAGATGCCTCAGCAGTTAAGAGCACTAGCTGCTCTTGCAGAAGACCCGGGTTTGAATCTAAGCACCCACATGGTGGCTAACGACCATTCAAAACTCCATTTTCAGGGGATCCCAAACCCTCTTCTGTCCTCTGTAGGCACTGCATGACACAGGTATACTTATATACATATAAACATATTGCTCATGTAGGTAAATTAAAAATAAAATAAATTAAAATTTAAAAATATTAATGAATTATTGGTTCTTTAACTTCCTGGCAGAAAAACCTTGGACTGGGGTTAATGGCACAGAAAATTAGTTTTCTGAATTACAAACTTATTAAAAACTGTGACAAGGGCATTAAATCCTATAAGATGTAGAATTACAGTGGAAGACCTAGAAGACAAAAGTATCTCACCTGACCCCCAGATCCCTGGTGTTGACTCCATGGATAGTATCTCAAGGGCCTAAAGAAAGCAAAAGAGAGGCCAAACTGTCAGATCCCCAGGAGCAGAAGCTTCCTAAGGGACCGAGCAAGTTATTCCCTGATACTGCTGCCTGGAATGCTGATATTTTTATTATGTTAAGATTTATCTGATAATCACTTCTACTAGGAAGCCATTTGTAAGGAAAAAAAAAAGTGCTGAGTTGATTTCTCCATGTCTTGTGACCCAAGTATGGTGTCTTCCTGCTGGTGCTTTCGTACTACTGGAAGGTGTGGCACAGGCTGCTGGAGGAAAACAACCAACAGGCACCAACATTCTTACCCAGCTGTGATCCCTGTGAACTTCACTAATGACTGGCATGGCAAGACATGCCTGTGGGTGCAATAGTGGCATGAATGTTATGGGGGTAACCAATGACTTTCTGCTTGGTTTTAAGATTTATACCATAGGAGAAAACACATGCCTGATCGTGTAAATCTGGCCAAGAACTCATGGTTGGGGAGCTCACAGGCCCCCAGGTGAACCTACTACTATTATGTTGATAAATGGACATAGTATCAAACTGCCCTCTAAATTCTATCTATAGGTTGGTATGCTGTCAGACTTTATCAAAGACGTTTCTTTGTGTAATAGATGTTGCTTAATGCAGAAACTCACAACTGGTCAAATTCCAAAGAATAAGCGATTGCATAGTGCTCAGCCACAGTGGAACAGCTATACCTCCCCATCTCCCCAGGCTCAGGGATCATCACAGGAGAGAAGACAGAAAGATTTTAAGAGTCAGAAGTCAGGAAAGCCAGGAGCAAAACAGTGTCATCTGAATGTGTCAGGGCTGCTGCACTAATGAACTCATATTACACAAGATCTGTACAAGATCAATCCAGTTGATATTCTAGCATGGAATGGGAAGGAATTCATGAGCCCCTACCCCTAACTGGGGAGCTATGGACTGTTGATGGCTTCTTGTGGAGGGAGAGAAAATTAGTTTTCTGAAAGGTTATGACTCTTGGTAGGTAGACCATGCTCTAGTTGATGGCCCCACACCCAGGAATATATGGGCAGCACAAATTAGAGACGATGGATTATTGAAAAAGGAAAAAGAAAGAGGATAGGAAATTGGGGGTAATATGACAGTGAGGTGGAGCTGAAAGAAGTAGGGGAAGGAATGGAAGTGAATATGATAAAAATACATGGTATGAAATTCTCAAAGAATTAATGACATTATTTTGGAAAACAAAAAAGAGAAGAAAAGCTAACCAGTGATGAATAGCCTGATGAATAGCATGGCTTATGGAAGAATCGCTAGTATATGAAACAGAATGCAAACAGCCACTGATTTTGTGTCAAGCAGAATTTTATTCTCTTGGTCAAGGTCTAACTAGAGGACTGAGTAATTTCAGTCACCACAGAAGGGCCCCAGCTTCTGCTGTTCCTCTTGGTAGCTAAGATCACCACAGATGCTGGTTTGCCTGGGGTAGACCTGGCATTTGATATCAGTTATATGATATGGCATTTGATATCAGTTATATGATATGCATTTGATATCAGTTAATAATGCGCTGAACCTCTTTAAACAATGGCTGATTTTGTGCTATAAATTATGTGGTTATCCCACCATAAATTCCTTCAAGCTGATCCTGTGTGTTGACAATTTTCTGTTCACTCATTTGACTCTCCTGTTGAACTATAGACTCTTTGAGAACAGGAACTATGCCTTTTTTATGTTTGTGCCCTGAACTTTTATTATAGAGCATTTAGTATGTGCCTAATATTTCAAGAATAGATGAATAAATTCCACCTAAAAGGAGTTGTTCTTTGAGTCTTTGATTTAGTGAAGGTTCTTTGAGAGTCAGTAGTCTGTGAGCACCTAAATGAAGTGCTTAGGTCTTGGCGTGGGATGGATCCAAAGAGGAGTTGTTAGGAGTTGGAGATATGTGAGCAAATGCTCCAAAAAGTGTTGTGTAAAGAACAGAGACAATAGGGCTGGAGAGATGGCTCAGCAAGGCAAGAGCATGGGCTGCTCTTGAGGAGGACCCAGGACCCCAGGACCCACATGATGTCCAAAGCTCCAGTTCCAGGGGATCCAACACTATCTTCTGGCCTCTATGGTTATTGAACATCACATGTGTACTAATATACATGCTTGCAAGCACTTGTACACATAAAATAAAAATAAATAAAAGAATAGAAACTCTATACTTCATAGTTTTGGTGAGGGTTAACTTTTGACCTATTGTTTTGATGAATGGAAAAAATGAATGAAATGACCATGGAGATCTTAAAGACCTCACAGTTGCATGGCCTCCACCTCTTAGCAATGCCTCTGCAGTGAGAACATGCCAGAAAGGTGTTTCTGTGCTCTGTGAAAACTTTCAAATAGATTTCTTATATTAGTTTGGATACTGTGTAGTTCGCAGCTCTCATTGTATACTGAGAAAACTGGCTCAAGAATGTTGAATGACTGGCCAAGGCCTCCAAGCTACTTAGTATCTGAGGTTAGTTCAGGGAAAGAAGAGGTTCCAATTGGTTCCTCATCCTCAACTGTCATTTTTTTTGTCTTTTTTTGAGGCAGGGTCTCCCTGTAGCCCCAGCTATGCTAGAACTCACTATGTAGACCAGGCTGGCCTTGAACTAACAGAGATCCGCCTGCCTCTGCCTCCCGAGTGCTGGGATTAAAGGCATGCACCACCACGCCCAGCTCCTCAACTGTCATTTTAATATCTAGTTTGCATCTTTCCTGAACATGCCGATTTCAGATTTCTGTCCCTTCACTGGTGGCACACCAACTTTCAAATAATTTTGGGAGGACTAAAGTGCTCTGCTTCACCTATGACTGTTGGAAAGATTGCTTGCCCTTTATAACAATGGGAAGAGGAATGAAGGGAGCCTAGGAACAATTTGGGTTTGTGCAAGGGAATGTGATTGCCCACAGAGTAGGGTGAACTGTGATCTCTGTTGTGCATACTAAATTGACAACAATGGCTCTTGAGACAGAGGTATGTGCTTTTCTTTTTCTGTCATCGCAGCATAAGAGCTGACACGATGTTCACTCTACAGGTTAGAAGTTTGGCTGTTAATAAAGGGTCCCAAGATGTGGTATAAAAGAAGGCAGATTGTTTTGGCTATCTGTCTTGTCATGTGAATGGAAAAATGTGCAGGGTAGAAGTAAACAGCCTTCAAGATTCTGGGCTGGCTTGGGAGGGTGGTCTCAGGAGTAAATTGGGAAGCTGGATTTTTCCTTCCATTTCCTTCAGACATATTTTTATTAATGACCTTAGGGAGTGAGAAGAGGCTTGAGAATGAAATTCACAGATGATTCTGAATGGAGAAATGTGACAAACAGCAGCAAAAGCAAAGAAATAACCTAAAGGAATTAGGAAAATGAGAAAGGCAGGGGTGAAATGTGGATCATCATGGAAAAAATGCAAATGGATATGTCTAGGGCAAAATAATCCACAAACCAGACATTCACTGGGCAGGAACATTTTGAAAAGCATCAAAATTTCAAAGGTTTTCTGTAAAATGGCTGCATTCAGACAGCTACAGGGACTAAGATGGGTGGGCAGGCCAGGAAAGAGTAGGCGTAGGAGACTTCTTGCCTGACTCCTACTCATAAGTGTGAAATGACATCATTGTGGGGGCTTGTTCCATCCCTCTTCCCCCTGATACTGCTTGACCCTTTTTGATGCCCTGTGGGATTGGCTGGGGTGCAGTGGCCAGCTTGTTGGCACACAGATGCCTATGTGGGTGAGCAGGTGACATTCCATTCACCAGGCATCTGCTGTAGAGTAAGAGTTCCAGACTGCATTATTGTTATTTTCTTATTACTTTCAATTATTCTTGCATGTGTGTATGCGTGTGTGAATGTGCTTGCCTGTGTGTTTGCACGTGTGTGGAGGTCGGAGGTTGATACAGAGTGACTTCCTCCATTGCTCTTCACTTTGTTTATGACACAGAGTCACTGGATGAACCTGTAGTTCACTGATCAACTAGTCCAATTGGGCAGCTTGCTGTAGGATCTCTGCCTCTACCTGCCAAGCACTGGGATTACAGGTGGGCCACACCTGCCCTATTTTTATGTATATGTATGTGCTGGGGATCTGAATTCCAGTCCTCAGTGCTCTTCCCACTGAGCCGTCTCCCTAGCCTCTATTTTCTTATTATTTTGAATATGAATTCAAAGCATCAAAGAACAGTGAGAGTCTTATTAAGAAGGAAAAGAAAAATAACATGAAAATTTCTAGTAGAAAGTATGTCTTTGTATAAAGTAAGAAACACATTGGAGATACCTTTATCTTTGTAATTTTGATTTTAGAAATTTTTTTATGATCTAAAATCTGTTTTTAAGAACAAATACATTTTTACCAAGGAGCTTTATGCTGTAATGAATAATTTCCGGGTGTCACAGAAACTGATATCAGATACATCTTTTTGGTTTTAATTTGTTTTTATTGAATTTTTGTGTATTTCATACAGAACATCTCAGACAATCTTAATTATATTTATACTCCCTTCCCCACTGGAACCCTCCCACACTCCCCACAGGAACCCATATACTCTGTTATCCTTGTTAAGGTCCACTGTGTCAAGTTGGTGCCTAGAGGTTCCCCAGTGCAAGTCCATCCACTGAGGTCTAGTCAGCCTATCTAGAGTCTCTTTTTAGGATGATCAGTTCTTTGTCACCCAGCAGTAATCAGTTGCCAATGTTTCTTCAGCTAAGATTGGGATCTGCTGTTCATTTCCCCAATTCTATGTAGGGTTTTTGTCTTCCTGAGTTTGCATGGGACTTGTGTATGCTGACACCGTTGCTGTAGAATTGTATGAGCAGGGTCCCAGGAGCTTGTAAGACTCTGTTTCCATATGATCAGGGACCTGTTTCCTGGCTCTTACAATCTTTCCACCCCTCTTCCATGATGCTCCCTGAGCCCTGGGTGGGTGTAGTTTAATATAGCAGTCCTGTCCAAGGACCAGCATTCTGCAGACTCTTGATGTCTATGCTTTGGCCATTTGAGATTTTTTGCGTTCCTTGTCCTCTGTTGCATGAGGGAGCTTCATTAATGAGAACTGAGAGATTCATTAGTGTCATCTTCTTTACCCCATTCTATGTTCTGTGCACCTCAGGTTTAGAGGTTGCATTGTAGATGTGTTACTTAGGTCTGGGCAATTCATAGACAATGTCTGTGTGACCAGTTTTGGTACTTGGTGATAGTCTCCAACTGGTGCAAAATAAGCTTCTTCGATGAGTGTTGACTGGGATATTTGTCTGTAAATATAAGGATATGTATTTTGCACATAGTAAGAAATTATATTAGTAAATTTTTTTTTTTTACTAAAAAATTCCTTCCTTTTAACTTCACTTACAGAGTTTTAACAATTATAGACTGGTGGTGACCTGAGAATGTCACATTTTCCAAAGAAGCCACCATGTTTATAAGGCTGAACATGACTGTGTTTTGGAAAGTATTAGTGGAGACCCCACTAAAGAGCTCTGTTCAGATGAGGCTTTCAGCTTGAGGGATTCTGAGGAAAGCCAGAGCCTTCCACCACTTTCCATTGCAGAGGAGTCAGAGGCTCCTGGCACAAGTTGTTTCTATGAGGGTTCATCGTCTTGCTTTGAGCAGCTGTCAGTCAGAACAGCTCTTCAATCTGGGAAGCTGGCTGGAGATCAATGTCTCATAACTACTAACCAGAATGACCTGGGGAAATGTGGGGATGGTGATGTAGATTCCTGGGAACTCCTTTTATCCTATAAGTTGATTATATAATGGAATTATCCCACAAATATTAGAGGAAATGTCATATTTAAGATGATAAATGAATTAAGGAATGACAGGAAACTACTTAATAAGATTCTTTTTTCTTTGTGTCCAGATAGCATTCCATCTTTCTTTAATCACAGCAATTCCCTACAGGACAGTGGATCAGAATCCTATGATGATCTTGCTTACTGCTCAAAGCTTGGCCTCAACCAGGATGAGGTTAAAGATAGACTGGGGCCAAAGTGGTCTGGGATTTGGTAGTAAAGAGCCAAAAAGGAGATAGGGCTACCATGTGCAGTTGGAAATTTACCAGTGCCATTTGACCTCTCTCATTGGCATGATCTGACCAGAGGGGTAAAAGGGGTTCCTAGGGCTAATTACCTACTGATGGAACTTGAGATGAACCTGGAGACACTGTTTCTTGTGGTCCTGGTTAGAAGACTCACCCTTCTAAGTCATGACCCAGGCAATTTCTCAGGTGTACAAGGAAGAGACCAGGAGTTACAACCCTTAGCTTGCTGCCTCCTCTTCCCTCTCTGGTAATGACTCTGAAAAGCCCATTCTTGGATAGTGGCTGGGCTGTCCTGTCTTAAGATGGGCCTCAAAGAACTGCAACGGGGTTGGATTGTCTGAGGGAGGATGAGAAGGAGATTAAGAGCTTTTGCCAGTATGCAAAAATCTTGTCAATTTCAAGGGACCAAAAAGAAGCAAGACTAATGGGGTCAAATTAAGGGTAGAGACTGCAGTTAAGCATGGGAATGAAGGAAGAGATAAAGAAAATTGTGCTAAACAGAGAAAAAGGGAGTCTAGCACTCAGTTTGTATTTGTTGCAAGTGTATGTGGTATCAGCTTCTGGCTTGGGGATGCCTGGATGTGCTTGTCTGATTTGGAAGTTCAGGATCAAGGCAAAAAAGGTGAGTGCATCTCTTGGCTAAAAGCCCAGTTCCATTCCAATGGGTCCCACTAAGTCTGCCTGCCTGATTGAATGCTTTGGAGCTCTATGGGAGTAAATGTGAGCTGTCCAGCAGGATCAATCCCAGGAGGCTGAGCGTCTGTGAAATGACCCCTGTAATGTTGGAGTTTATACCCAGGTTCAGACCAAGCCAAGCAGGAGTGAGTAGAACCTGGGCTCTTGGTTGGGTGACTGGCTGGGTGGAATGTGGGAGCCATGAAGGTTCAGTAAGTTCTCCCTGGAGGCCAGTGGCCTTTTGGACTGTAGTGTGGTCAGAAGCAAGATGATGATGAGTGGAAACGGCCAGAAAAAAGGCAAAAAGTGGCACTGGGAGCCTTCAGGTACACAAAGAGCTGAGTGAATTCAGCTGCTCCAGCTGCTGCTTCCCCTCACTAGTCTAGTTACATGCAGATGTCCTGCCTCACAAGATTACAAACTTTAAGTACCACTCTTGACAGATTTGTATGCATTTTTTCCTCCAGATGAGAAGTATCACCGCTGGTCTCAATAATCACCCTGTTTTATTCTCCACATAGCACTGGTGGCTACTCTGCTAACTAACATATTTCTTTTTTTCTACTAAATTTTTTATTATAATTTTTATTTATTCTTGAGAATTTAGTAACTGTTTACAATGAAATTTGATTATATCTACCTTCATTTCTTTGTATGGCCCCTCAAGATATCTCCCTCTCATTTTATTTATTTTTTATGTAAGTGCACCCATGTCTTGCAGAGCCCAGGGAGGCCAGAAGAGGGCATCAGATCCCCTGGAACTGGAGTTAAAGATGTTTGTTGGCTGCCATGTGGGTGCTGGGAATTGAACCAGGGTCCTCTGGAAAAGCAGCCAGTGCTCTTAACTGCTGAGCCATCTCTCCAGCTCCTCTTGTTTGTTTTGTTTTGTTCTTTTTTCTTCTCTTCTTTTTTTATTTTATTTTTATTTTTTGTCTTTTTGAAGCAGGGTCTCCCTGTAGCCCCAGGTGTCCTGGAACTCACTATGTAGACCAGGCTGGCCTCGAACTCACAGAGATCTGCCTGCCTGTGCCTCACAAGTGCGGGGACTACAGGCGTGCGCCACCATACCTGGCTTATTTTTTATTTTTTGATAATCCACCAAGTTCAATGAGTGGATGTAAGGCCATCTGCTAGAGCACGGAAAACCTACCAGTGGGAATATCCTTAGAAAGAACAAATCTTCCTTCGGCAGCTGTTAACTGCCAGTAGCTCTTCAGTAGAGGTGGAACTTCATTGTGGTTTTCTCCCATTGGAGTGTTGTCTCCATGGAGGAGACACTGAGGCATGCTCCATCACTGTGTCCCTCATGCTTGTACTATGCCCAGTATATGCCTGTCTTTTCATAACAGAGCAGTCAGAAGATGGAGTAGTGGCATATATACTCATTCATGCAAAACAGGAGATGCTTTGGTGCCATTGGCATTGGTGGTACTCTCCTCTGACAAAAGGGAGCTTTATTAAATGGGTATAGGAAGTGCTCTTCCATATTTTAAAGCACTTTCTTCTCTCTGGGGTATACATATCTATTGGTAGATGGTGGTTGCAATGACTGGTGACCTTCTTCTGCAATGACTGGCAACCTTCTCCTGGTGGTCTATCTCCACAGACAATGCTGAGCCAGTTGGAATGCCTAATTCCTGAGGTTGCTTGTGGCATGAGGACTGATGACACCTGACTTGCTTTGTAGTGTGAATGAGAATAGGCTTCCTGGAATCATGCAGTTTGGCTTCCTGCAGCATGACTGTTTGACTCTGTTTCCAGCTCATCTACAACAATGGCTAGCATGGACAATATTGCCTGCTACTGAGATGGTTTGCAAGGACTGGCATTAAAGCACTAGGCTATAGAAAGCACTGTAGGCATATCAGATCTCATTATCATTGTTGTGAGATAGCAAAAATATAGCTGTCTTAATGAAAGTCACTGGTACTTATAACTTATGCATTGAAATGATTTTTTATATAAGTTGGTTTTCTTGTTGTTGGGACAAAATATCTGACAAAAGCAACTTAAGGAAGGCACAGATTTATTTTGGATCACAATTTGAGGAGAGTTCAGTCCATCATGGTGGGGAAGACATGATGGCAGGAGCTAGAGTCAGCTGATCAAATTGTGTCTGCAATCAGGAAGCAGAGAAAGAGGCATGGTTGTGCTCAGCTTGCTAGCTCCTTCCTGTT
This sequence comes from Nannospalax galili, assembly GCF_000622305.1. Taxonomy (NCBI): domain Eukaryota; kingdom Metazoa; phylum Chordata; class Mammalia; order Rodentia; family Spalacidae; genus Nannospalax; species Nannospalax galili. The sequence goes on along the minus strand of NW_008360323.1, from coordinate 1,078,998 downwards.
CAATCTAGGACTCCAGCCTATGGGATGGTGCCACCTGCAGTCAGGATGAATCTTCCCATCTCAAGTAACCTAACCTACACTTTCCCTCACAGACATGCCCAGAACCTTGTCTCCTAGGTGATTCTAGATCCCTATAAGTTGAACATCAATGTTAACCATCATAGTTTTCATAATCTTTGTAGTGTTTATGTGTTAAACATTTATGAAATGTTACAACATTTATGAAAACATTTTAAAAGAGTAACGTTTGGAATTGCTACAGCAAGGAACTAATTTAATGACATTGTCTAAAATAATACTTCATGGTGTTTCTTTTTGCATCATAGGGAAAAACTCTTGTAGCTAGCGTCCTGTAGCTCCTGATGATTCATGCCCTTACATAATTCTCTCAATTTTCCTGGATCTGGGGCCTGTGATTTTTCTTGTAGCTAATAACAAAGCCAACATGACAAAGGTGAAGAAATTTTGTGAATATAGTTAAGGTTACCCATCAGTTGACTCTGAGTTCACTTAAAGGGAGATTTCCCTGAGTGGGACTGTCTTAATCAGATGAGAGCTCCTCAAAAAAGGTGGGAACCTTTTCTGAGGTGGAAGACTTCTACTTGTCTTGTAGCAGAAAATGGTTCTGAATTCTACAGCTGTGTGGGAACAAATTTCATCATTCCTTACTCTAAACTGAGGGAGTTTACCAGGGTCTCTTCTCTTGGGGGCTCTGCAGAGAAGGTGGAACAGCTGCTCATGGTGTGGGAAACTCGAAGAGGACTCTCTTCAGCCAGGCCCAGACCCTGCATCCCTGGAACCTGTGAGATAGTCAGTGTATGTGGTGTGTTTGTGGTAATGTGTTATACACACACACACACACACACACACACACACACACACACACAACCTCTACACCTAAGGCTCATGGAGCATAGAATAGGGATAAAGAAGAATAGGGATTATTCAGTTCTCAATAATGAAGCTCTCTCATACAGCAGAGGGCCAGGAACACAAAAAGTCACAAATAGCCAAAGTGTAGAGATCAAGAGTGTGCTAAATAATGGTCCTTGGACAGGACCCCTTTATTAAACTTCATCCACCTAGGGCTCAGGGACCATCTCGGAAGAGGGGGCAGAAAGACTGTAAGAGCCAGGGAAGAGGTGCATGACCATATGGAAACAGAGTCCAGCAAGCTCCTGGGAACCTGCTCATATGATTCTATGGCATAGGTGTCAGCATATACAAGTCCTATGCAAACTCAGGCAAACAGAAACCCAGCCTAGAACTGGGATAATGAACAACAGACCCCAATCTTATCTAAAGGAATGTTGGCAACTGGTTGCTGCTAGATGTAGAAGAGCTGATCTTCCTAAAACAAGGGACTCTAGATAGGCGGACTAGATTCAGTGAATGGACTTGCACTTGGGAACAGCTGGGGGCACTAACAACACAATGGGCAGTAACAGGGATGACAGAGTATATGGGCTCCAGTGGGGGGGTATAGGAGGATGCCAGTGGGGATGGGGGTATAAAGATGATTAAGATTGTTTGAGCTGTTCTGTATGAAATACACAAAAATAACCAACAAAAAATCAATAAAAAACAAAGCAAAACATATAACATTAGAGGGTGGCCCTCTCAAGCCTGAAAGTGGCCTGCAATCACTGCTGTAACACAGATACAGAGATTATATTCAGGGGACACACAAATATAGGAGAAAATGTGATGTCAAGTAAGTCATAAGCTAATTTTTAAAACATGAGTTTTTATTAATTATTTGAGAATTTCATACAGCATATATACAAATTTGAGATTTTCAAAAAGCATATATACAATGCCTATACCCCCTATACCTCTGCCTAATTTATTCTGGATCTACCTTCACCTCCTATCTCCTCTTCCAACTTCAAGACCTATTTATTTATTTATTTATTTATTTATTTATTTATTTAATAAAACACTGAGTCCAATTTATGCTGCCCATATGCTCATGGGTGTGAGGCCATCCACTGGAACATGGTCAACCTACTAGGGGGCACACCCTTAATGAAAACTGACCCTTTCTCCCCTAGCAGCCATGAGCTGTCAATAGTTTCTCAGTTAGGGGTGGGAGCTCAGGAACTCCTCCCCCAATCCATGCTGGAGTATGGATTGGCTTGTTTTTGTGTAGGTCTTGTGCAGCAGTCCTGGTCTTCCCCAAACACTGGCTCTTACAATTTTTCCACTCAAGCTTCTGAGATGTTAAAAAAGCTATTCTTAAGTGAAAAAGTAGTTCAGGAAGTCAACCAGGTTATATTGTAAGAAGTAACTTCTTTGGTCATCATCTGATAAACATGCAATTAAAAGTGAAGTTTGAGGCAGCTGGAGAGATGGTTCAGCAGTTAAGAGCACTGACTGCTCTTGCAGAGGACTTGGGTTTGAGTCCCAACACCCACATGGTAGCTAATAATTCTCTGTAACTACAGTTCCAGGAGATTTAATACCCTCTTCTGACCTCTATGGGCATTGTATGACACAGGTGCACTTACATGCAGGCAATAC
>NW_008360323.1:1060257-1076465 GCF_000622305.1 Nannospalax galili | reverse complement strand
GTTTGAGAATATTGTATAGATCTCTACAAACTCTTTAATACAAAGGATAATAACCCAGTTAAAAGTGGGAGAAATTGTGAATCTCTTCAAAGAAGATACACAAGTGGCCAGTAAGAACATGGAAAAATAGTCAACATCACTGAAGAAATAAAAACCCAAAGTACAATGTGACATTTCTCCCACCATCAGGGGGTGTTTATAGACAGAGAGACAATGTGGAGAAACAGCAACCTTTCTACACTGTCAGATGGGGCTGCTGTTGTAGAAGACTGGCAGGTCCTCAGCATTAGACTTTCTATATGAGCCCGCAATTCCCTCCTAGGTATATATGTAGAAGTTAAAGCACATATCCTTTCACAGACTTTTACATGAATATTCACAAAACCAGTAATTATAATATCCAAAAATAGGCTCAAATGTCCATCAACTGATGAGCAAGTGAACAAAATTTGATTATATTAATATAATCTGATAATGTTTATCTACCAAAAGGAATATTATAAAATAAAAGAATTGAGGCTGGAAAGATGGCTCAGCTGTTAAGAGCACTAGTTGTTCTTGCAGAGCACCTGGGTTCTGTTCCCAACACACATGTCGTGACTAACAACCCCACCATAACTTCAGTTCCAGGGGATTTGATGCCCTCTTCTGGCCTCTATGGGCAATGCACAACATGGGTGCACTTACATGCAGGCAATAAATTCATAAACATAAAATAAAAAGAATAATAAAACATTAAAAAATAAAGGGGAAGAACCTTAAAACGATGCTAACTGAAAAAACTTAAAGACATATGTTACATACATATGATTCTATTTAAACGAAACATCTCCCCCCAAAATAAGCAAGCCCATAAAGACAGAAAGTAGGCAAGTGGTTTTAGTGAACTGGGGAAGGGAGGACTGGGAGTGTGTACCAAAGGATTTGGAACTTCTTTTTGGGGTAATGACAATATCATAGAATTAATGTGTGCAGCTTTGTGAAAATACTAAATACTATTGAAGTGTACATTTAAAAATGGATTTTATGGTGCAGGAATTATATCTCAATACAACAGTAGATTTTGAGATTCTATTCGTTCAGAATCTCCAAACCAGGAAGCCTCAACAAGCATGGGTGGCATGAAATGAACAGCCAAGAGACATCCATCCAGAGGAGGACCTGCAGAGGCTGCATGGAAAGAACTTTAGATTTAGTCTGTTTGGAAGGTCCTCTATTTCATATCCTAAGCCAGGGCTTCTACTTAGTGGAACAAGAGTACAGCTAAGAGGTTCCTGATCCATGTCTTGGCTAGAGGCTTCCATGGCAGCCTGTGATGCCTCTGGCCCTCACCCAACCTCAGAGCATGCTTTCTCTTGATCTAAGTTGTCAGTAATCATCATACAGCCAAAGGCAGTATCAGTATCTGTGTGGGTTCAGATATTTAGTGCACTGGATAAGGATCACAATTAAGTATGTCTTAGCTCTAGTGAAAATTAAGGCACTGCTGTGTGTGTATGTTGCCTTGCTGTCTGGGAAGTGTTATTTTCATATTTCATTTAATCAATTTGATGTGTTGTTCCAAATCTCAAACAACTTTCCTCTTAATTTGTATCTATATTGATTGGAAAAACAAATAGGTATCATGAAATTAAGATAAAGAAATTTAGATATCAGGACATGAAAATGAATCAGAAATTGCCATGTTCTTTATAAGATTTAAGTGAGCTGAGGATTGACTCACTGACAATAAAATATTGCACAAAACAGCAGGTCACAATGCTAAGTTACTACTTAATGCCCCTTCTCTTCTTCCCTCCCTGCCTCTCTTTTTTATATCTTTTTGGGTTTTTAGACAGTGTCTTGCTATATAACCCTTGTGGGCATGGAGCTCTCTATGTAGACCAGGTTGACCTTGAATTTGTGGGCATCCTTTTGTTTTTTGTCTATTAAATGCTGAGATTACAGACATATGCTCTTATGCCCAGCTTAATGTCATTTCTTACTCCAAGCTATGGCAGCCAAGGGGATCTTTTCAATGAAGTGCACTTTCAGGGGACAGCAATTTGAAGCTATACGAATGGATTTGATTTAGCTAACTAGGGAAAATAGATAACAGAAGTCCAGGGCAGGAGGACTGTCAGCTACAGAGATACAGATGACAGATGCTCCACTGGTCCTGGATGGTTAGACAGTGGTTAGAGTAGCTTGCCAGGGAAGACTTTTCTTTAAGTAATGAGATGGAGACTTAAGAGGACAAAAGGGGAGGAAACAATATTTTTCTTTAATTTTTTCTTTATTATTAATTTTTGATATATGTGTGAGTGCAGGTGCACATCTTGAAGTCAGAGGAAATTTTGCAGGAGTTGGCTCTCTCCTACTGTGGGTTCTGGGGATCAAGCTCGGGTGGTCAGGCTTGCACAGCAAGTGCTTTTACCTGCTGAACCATCTCTCCAGCCAGAATCCTTTATTTTTGAGAGAGACGAAAAGGCTGGAGGTAGACCTGATGAGCCTTTAGAGATTAATTGTTTCAATTTGTTCTTTACCCTCACTACATGGAAGAAAAATTAACCCAAGACTTGCAGTACCTTGTAATGGACTGCATTTGCCAGAGAAGACTTCCCTGCATTTATGGGGAAGAGGAAACCTTGGGCAGCACAAACTGAGCACTGTCTAAGGCTGATGATGATGGATGGTGAAAGCTTTCTTTGGAAAAGTCCTAGGCTGTGGTGGTATTTGAGCCTAGTGTTTATTCTATGATGCAACTGTGCTTACACAGGATGCGCTTGATCACCAGCTTTGTGCACAAAGATGTCATGCATACAGGTTGGCATGGATACATAGAACATACGACCAGTGCAATGTACAACTAGCTGCCAGACAAGTTCACAATCCAACTCGTGCACAAGCAGCTTCACAAATCCCAGACAGAACGGCTTTGTACCTACTGCTTCATCTTGAAAGAGAAATACATTCTTTATTTTCTTTCTTGGCTTAGGTTCTTGGCAGTTTGGGGCCCTTTTCACTGGAGAAATGTAGCATGTGGCTACAGCCATTAGAACTTTGCTTTTCCACCTTGATCTGAGAAATATGCCAGGAATCACGGGGAAGAGAGTTTGACCTCTTGAAGTGTACGAGTATGTGAATTTGTCCTTCAAAGTAGAGACCCAATGTTTATCAAAAAAAATTTGCCCATCCCGTAATACAGGAAAAAAATTAATTTATAAAATCGCCCTTGGAAAACCAACACTTGATGCGAAGGATGAGGAAATGAGCTGTTTTCTCCTCATTTCTGTCCTGACTACTTTATAGTGGTGGCAACAGCGGGCAGGGAGCCATGTGAGTTATTTTCTCCACAGGCAAAGTTCTCTTTGAGCCATGGAGGCACTTGGGTGGGGCCTCTGGACAGAGTATCTGGATTTCCACCAGCGCAGAACTCAGAGCTCCAGGTGGGCCAGTCTCCTCTGTCAACATGCCATAAATACTTATTTTTCCACACCTGTAGGTATAGGTTTCCTCTGATGAATCCTGAGTCCAGCCTCATTTCATCTCTGCCATGCCCTGGATCCCCTGCCATCACCTTCACGAAGCAACTACTAACTCTGTGAATAAATCTCTTGATTCCTGTCACTTCCCTGCTTCCAAATGCTGCTATTTGTTTGTGTCTTGTGTCCTTGACCAGATACCTGACTTGGACATAGGAACTTTGATAGATTGAATTTTAGAAAATGAGAATGGAAAAATTTAAAACCATGGCTTTGTAAGAGCACATCAATAGCATTCCCACATTTGCCTTACTTCTAGGAATAAGAGAAAGTCAAGGCTTGGCAGAAGCTCATGCCATTAGGAGAATGTCATCTAATAGCCATAGAAGAGGGTGACCTACAGCACTGCATTCTGGCTAGAGAAGCAGGAAATTTCCAACTCAAACATCTGGCTTAGGGAATCTCAAACTGGAGTGGCTGGAGACAAAGCTGGGCCGAGGTTGAGTTTCTAAAAGGTTGAATTTTGCATGTAATGGACCCCTGGACCATACTAGAACCAGGTATAAAGTGTAGTTTCCTTGTGTGTAATTTTTTAACCTAGAAATCTAGAATTCTAAGGGATCTGATACCCTCTTCTGATCTCTTTGGGCACCCACACACATGTGGACATACACACAGACACATGAATAAAAAGAAAACAAACCTTAAAAATAACTATAATGATGAAAGATGGATTTTTGTTCTGCTTGCTGGTATGTCATTTTGAATTCCTGAGCCTCTTGCCTCCACTGACACCACCTCCTCTTTACTCACAGCCTAGTTAGAATCATGTATTTTGCTGATGGGTGTGGAATGTCAGAAGATAAAGGGCTCCTGTTTAGGAATCATGCATGCCTTTTTTGATGGACAAATTCATTCTTACTTAGGTTAATACTGGGTATTTTAAAACCATTTCTTAGGAAAATGAGGAAGCCAAACGAGACATTTAAGTATATTTGACTTTACCCACAATCTTTTAAAATATTTTATATTTTATTATTTTATGTGTATGAGTGTATTGTTTGCATGTGTGTAAGTGCACTCATGTCTTGAAATGCCTGCAGAGGTCAGAAGAGAGCATCAGATTCCACTGGAACTGGAGTTACCGATAGTTGTCAGCCACCATGTGGGTGCTGGGAATCAAACCTGTGTCTTCTGCAAGAGCAGCCAGTGCTCTTAACCACTGAGCCATCTCTCCAGCTCCTCTACCCACAACCTTCTATTTGTCTTCTTTGGTCTTCTGAGAAGACACAAATAGTCTGACCCCTAATGATGCTATGTAAAGTCCTGAGAATGATCTATAATAGCCACAGTTTTGGTTTATTAAATATATAGCAAACCAAAGTAAAAGAATAAATAGCAAGAGATAGATAACAAAACATCATTAAATTGGGCACTCAAAACATCTAGCATAAATCAAATGGGGAAGCTCCTTTTAGGCAGCCAGCTGGAGTTCCCAATAGAGAGAGTTCCAGGCAGAACAGTGTCTTCCAGGCTGAAGCTTCCAAGTAGAAGAACTAAGAACAGCAGAAAGGTATCATCTCTAAGTTTGAGGCTTACAAGCATCATGTAGAAATCAATTGAGGAAGCTCCATTTAAGGGAGCCAGCTGGAGTTTCCCATCAAGAATCCTGGGCAGAGTGGTGTTCCTTCGGGTGAAGTTTCCAAGTAAAAGGAAAAATAGCAACGATAGAGATATAACATTATCAGACTGGGTGCTCACAATATTCAGCAACAAATGACTAGGAAATTTGAAGCAGTGAGCTGGAGTTTCCAACTGATCTCTTAATATGGATGAGCTTCCTATGCCTGAACTTGCAGCTTCTCTTTCCCATGATGAGCACTTTTATATCGTGGGTTAAACAATAGTTACATCTATTGGAAATGCTGTATCTTCTAGCTGTTCTCAAGGACTCTTAGGCTGTTCAGCTGTTCCTCTCTATCACAGTTACTGGTGCCAGCCCATCCCCAGGCAGGGACTTTGGAAGAAACTTTGAGACAAACATGCGTGGGTCTGAAATGAGTGGTGGTATATGCAACCTTGCTTTCAGAGCCAGGTTCTCAATGATCTCAAACAGCACATGATAGCTCATTAATACAATGTTCATTACAGGCTGACAAAGGAGCCCGCATAGAGGAGCATCCTTTCTGCTTTAGAAGTGACCCCACAGAGTGACAGATAAATATGAATTGGCCTGGACTTCATAACCTCTCATTTGTAGGTGAATTCATTTAATTTTCTGATGTGACAAGCTCAGATATATGTACACACACACGTACACACACACACACACACACATACACACACACAATTTTGTATTTTTTTTGCTTAGCATCCCCAAAGAGTAATGTAACCAAGAAGTAACTGAAACATAATTGTTCATTTCATTTAGCAAATATACTCAATTGGATATTGTTTATTCAGATTTTTCTATTAGTAAATTGAAGTTGCTATCACAAAATGCCATGGACTGAGTAGTTTAAGAACAATATAAAGTTATTATCACAATTCAGAAGCCTGAGAAGTCTAGGATCAAGGTTCAGTATATTTTCTTGTGAGGGCCTTCTTCCGGGCTCACAGACGGCCAACTTCTCATTATGGTTTTATACGGCAGGCAGGAAGGAGTCCTCTAAGATTCCTTTTTATCAGAGCACTTCTATTTCTGTGGATTCCATGTGCAAAACCTAATCATATTCCAACAGGAGCTCAAGTGAGTTATCTGAAAGCACAATTGGGATGTTTATTCAAGATGGCTCCCTCACATGGCTGCCTGTTGATCCTGGTTGTTGCATAAGAGTTGACCTGTGCTGATGACTTGGTTTTCTACATTTAGACTCTTGGTGTCCTCAGCTGTTTTCAACATGGAAGCTGGGTACTCCAAATGACTGTGGGTTCCAAGACATCAGGTGAAGCTGCAGAGATTGTTAGAATTGAACTACAGAATTAATGAAGCATGGCAAAACTTGAGCTCTTTAGTGTTTTGGGAAAAGTAGAATGTTCCAAGAGTAAGGGCAAGGAAATAGCATTAAAAAAAAGCTGGGATGTATATAGTAGTATGGTACTTATAAGCACTCCCTTTAGCATCATTAAAGTCAAAGTTTGCAGAAGGATGTGGTGAGAAATGCGCTTGGAAGCCATGGACAGTTAAGATAACCAGAATTTTATAAGCTTTTGTATGCTTTCCTAAGAAGTTTGATCTAGAGACTTGGTGAGACTTTAGGATGTTCTAGCAGAAGAAAGAAAAGATTTAAATTTTTTGCATGAGCTAAACATAACCTGCATATATTAAACATATAAAGTTCATTGAGAAAATTACAAAGAAAGACTGATTAATCTATAATCAAAATAGTAGGGTTTTTCGCATCCAAATTCTTTAAAATTTTTTTGCTGACAAATGTTTGCTGCACATATGGGTATATTTCAACACATGAATACAATATATAATATTAAAACTTTGGTATTTAGCAACATCTGTCATCACACAAATTTACCATTTCTTATATTGGGAGCATCCAAAATCCTTTCTACTGTTTAAAAATATACACTAAATTGTTAACCATAGTTACTGTAATACTTGTTTGTGTTTGTGTGCATACACATATGTGTAGAGACTAGAGGTTGACCTTGTATTTATAGAAAGTGTTGTTCACACCAGTGATGATTAAAAACAAAGATATTCATCAACTCTGAAATATCTGCTAAAGCTCCATGTCCAACACTGTCAAATACTCTGCCAAAATTTAATTCTTTATGTAAAAGTAAGCAGGAAATCCATTTCATTAGTATGTAAATTTGCTTTCATCTTTAAAAAGTGGAAAATCGTATATATATCAAATGATTATTTTAAGATAATTTTATGTTTATCAACCAATGATTTGTATGCATATCTTACATACTTATTATGATGATTTATATTGATCATTAACCTGACAGCATCTAGATTCACTTATGAGACAAGTATATGGCCATGTCTGTGAGGGATTTTCTAAATTGGGTTAACTGAGGATGGAAGACCTGCCTTAAATGTGGAAGGGACCATTCCATGGGCTCTGGTCCTAGTCTGCATAAAATGGAGAAAGCTAGCTGAGTACCAGTCTCTATTACTCCACTTCTTGACTGTGGATGCCATGTGGTCACCTGACCTTCTGCTCCTGACATCATACCTTCCTTACCATGATGGAATGTATCCCTTCAAACTGTAAGCCAAGATAAGCCTTCCTCCTTTAGATTCCTGTTTGTCAGGGATTTGATCATAACAGTGAAAAATGTTAAGTAGTATACCTATATACTTATTTGAATTTTTTCAATTTTCATAGTATATATTTTGATTGTATTTCAATTCCCTCCCCTATCTGTACCTCCCCTTACTACCTCTCATCCAATTTAATGTACTCTTTTACATATATATTATATATATATATGCCTATAGACTATAATTTGTGTCCCCAAGTGTCTTTCAGTGTGGGTCCATCCACTGAAACCTGGTTATCCCATCAAGAGTCTCACCCTTGAAAGAGACTGGCTCTTTCCCTCCTAGCAGCCATTGATGGCCAATAGTTCCTTAGATTGGGTTGGGATTCTTACCCCATTCCCCATGTCTATGCTAAGATTTTTGTCTGGTTTGACCTTACATAAAACTTGTGCATACTGTCACCATTACTGTGAGTTCATATGAATAACTGCCCAGCTGTCTGGAAAACTCTATTTTCTGTAGTCATCTACCACCTCTGGCTCTTCCAATCTTTTTGCCCTTTTTCCATAATGATACCCGGATCTTTGAAGGCAGAAGTTTGATATAGGTGTCCTATTCATGGATAAGAACTATGAAGCCTCTTGTTCTCTGCACATTGGTCAGATGTGGGTTTCTGTGTTAATCACCATCTGTTGCATAAGAAAGCTTGTCTGGTGAGCACTGAGACATGCATTAATCTATGGTATAACAGTAAGTCATTACAAATCAGTTTAATACTATGTCTGTTTAGGAGAGTAATGGTATTAGGCTCTCCTCTGTGCTCTGTGACCTGTCTAGACCTGGGTCCCTAAGCCTGATATCAATGTCAGTTATGATTCCATCCTATGAAGCAGACCTTAAATCTAATTAGAAAGTGGTTGGTTACTCCCATAATATTCATGCTACTATTGTACCAGTGGGCATATCTTGCCAGGCCAGTTGTTGTTGTTCATAAGATTCTCAGTTGGGTAAAGTTGATGATTAATTTTCTCTTCAGGTAGCATTCATAGTACCTTCCAGCACTGTGAAAGCTAGCCAGTAGAGACAAGGCTTTGAAGTTAGCACTGACATGATATCTCCTTGTTTGTTCTACAGCTCATGTATGTAGTGTCTTTAGCAATAGGGTCTTACCATGAAGTTTGGTGGGTACCCAAGAACAAGGGCAATGATCAGTATTGTTTGAAGGTCTATAGGACCCCTGCTCAGCATTTTCAAAAGAGGGAGTCCATTCATGGCATTGGGCTTTGAGCTACAGTAATAAAAACAACATTGTACCAGCATCAAAAGAGACACATTGATCAGTGGAATAGAATTGAGGGTCCAGATTTAAATTCATGCATTTATAGCTACCTGATTTTTTTTGACAAAATAGCCACAAATACACAAATACTCGATTTATCATATAATTTAATTTGATTAAAAAGTTAGAAAATGAATTGATATGAGGCAATGTCCACAAAATATACTGCTTACACACTGAAGAAACTTGCCCATGGGTGAGAGGAGAGAGGCGATGGTCTTTCCAAGTCCATGAATGCTGGCTGATAAGGTGGACACCTAGTTCCCCCTTCCTAGGCCTTGGACTCCTCCTGGCTGCTCTGTCTAGGTGAAGAGATAATTTGTCTTCAGAGTCTCCTGGCTGCTCCTAGTCATCTTGAGGATGGGTTCTGCCTGTTTACTGAAACATGCACAATGAGGAAATCCATGGGGCTTAGGTTGTCTCACTCATTCAAGAACTATTAATTCATGATTTGTAGGACCAAAGTATTATTAGTATATTTGAATTTTTCAAAAATTGACAGCTCTTTTGATGCTCTAGTCATTTCCAGAGCAGCCCTGCTTCTTTAAGTTTATTGTAATATCATCTTCTTTTGTGGGACTTGGTAATGATGGTAAGGATTATTTCATGATTGGATGGTGTGTTTGATGACTACCTGTTTTTTTTTTTTGTCCTGTTTATTGTCTTTTTCCAAGTTAGATATATTAGAAGGAAACAGGAAGAAAGACTTCATTCTAAATCTGGAATGAATATTTTTCGTAAGAAAACATGCTTGTTTTCTTGATCAGAGAGTTAGTTAATATCTTTTGACAGGACAGTATATTGGCAGAAATAAGATTTACATAATTAAAATTTTTTATCAAATTTTTGTGTATTTCATACAGAACATCTCAATCAATTTTAATTATCTTTATACCCCATTCCCTACTGGCACCCCCCATACTCACCACCTGTCACTGGAATTCCTACATTCTGTCATTTGTGTTAAGGCCTTATGTGTCAAGTTAGTGTCCCCAGACATTCCTCAGTGCAAGCTCATCCACTGAGGTCTAGTCAGCCTATCTAGAGTTCCTTACTTTAGGAAGATCAGCTCTTCTTCACCCAGCAGCAATCAATTCCCAGTATTTCTTCAGTTAAGATTGGGGTCTGCTGTCGATTTCCCCAGTTCTGTCCTCGGTTTTTGTCTGCTTGAGTTTGCGTGGAGCTTGTATGTGCTGATACCATTGCAGTAGGTTCATATGAGCAGGGTCCCAGGGGCTAAAATTTACATGATTTTTAGTCAAGGATTTCTATTTATAGAAATCTAACCATCAGAGATACACACAAAGCTGTGTATAGAAGGTAGCTCATTGTAAAGACTACTTGTAATATCTTAGTGAAATCTTTGATTATTTAACTATATGCTCTAGAATATATCATAATAACTGTATCAATAAATGAATGGATGAATACATAGGGATATGTTGAAACTATGCCATAATATGGCAGTTCAGATTAGATGCAATAATTAAGATAGGGCAAACATCTCTACACAGAGAAATAAGTCCAATTTATAAGATTCTGTTGTTATATCAGAAAATGAAAAGCTATGGAACAATACATGGTATGGCCCAATTTCAATTAAAAAATCCAAGTTGGGCATGGTGGCACATGGCTTTAACTTAGGAGGAAAATGCAGGTGGATTTTTATGAGATTGACGCCAGACTGGTCTACACAGCTAGTTCTAAGCAACCAGGGGCTACAGAGAGACCCTATTTCCATCCCCCATAGCCTTCCACTGGATTGTGTGAATTCTGTCATGTATGTTAAAGCTTATTGAGCCATTTTTGTATCCTCGAATGTCCCTTGATGTGAGTTCATTCACTGGAGCCTGGTCAATCTATCTGTCATCTTCCCTTACAGAAAAACCGACTCTCCTTCTCCCAGTAGTCGTCAATTGCCAATAGCTTCTCAGTTAAGGTTGGGACTTCTTACCACTTCTGTGCTAGGTTTTTGCCTGGTTTGACTTTTCTTGGGTCTTGTTCATGCTGTCACCATTGCTGTAAGTTCATATAAGCCAGGTCCCAGCCATCTGGAAAACTGTTTCCTTATGTTCATTCACCACCTTTGACTCTTACAGGCTTTCCATCTCCTCCTCTACAATGGTCCTTGAGCCTTGGGTAGCAGAAGTTTGATATAGATGTGCTACCCTTGGACGAGCACTGATTTCTTATCCTCTTCACTTTGGCCAGTTGTGACTTTCTTGATTAAGCATGTGTTACATGAGGAAGTGTCATTGGTAGTGAGTTGAGAGATACATTAGTGTTCTTTCTCCCCCTGCTCCCCTTGTCCCCTGAGCCTTAAGTGTACAGGTTGCATTGTAGATGTGTCACTTTGGGCTGGGCACTTCACAGACACTTATTCTCTGCATTTGACCAGTAGTAGAACACTGTTATTTTGTTTCATTTTTCGAGACAGGGTCTTGTTATGTAGCCCATGCTGACCTTGAGCTCATTATGGAGTCTAGGTCAGTCAAGCTCCACAGTACTGTGCTACCATGTGTGACTTAGGAATTTAAAATTTTTATTTATTATTATTACTTTTTGTTTTTTGTTTTTTTATTTTATTATTTTTATTTATTTTATGTGTATAATTGTATTACCTGCACATTTGTGAGTGCACTCATGTCATGCAATGCCATGGAGGTCAGAAGAGGGCGTTAGATTTCCCTGGAACTGGAGTTAAGGAAGGTTTGTAGCTACCATGTAGCCACCATGTGGGTGCTGGGAATCAAACCTGGGTTCTCTGCAAGAGCAATCAGTCAGTGCTCTTAACCGCTGAGCTATCTCTCCAGCCCCTACTTTTATTTTATTTTATTTTTTTTTTGAGACAGGTCTCCCTATAGCCCCAGCTGGCCTGGAACTAGCTATGTAGACCAGGTTGGCCTCATTCTCACAGGGATCCATTTGCCTCTGCTTCTTTTGTGCTGGGATTAAAGGCATGTACTACCATGCCTAGCCTAGGAATTTTTAAAAATAAACTTTTCCCAGTGGAAACTTAAAATACAAAAAAGCACAGAGAATAATGAGAATTTCCCATAATCTATTGAAATGCACTGGTACTTTCCTATCTTTTTTTGAATGTGGTTGAGAGAATACCACATATATATGCAGATATAGAGTTTTTATACTTCTTTTACAGAAGCATAAAACATTTGCCTGTAACTTGGAAAAGCTCTTGAAAAACACCATCATGTATATTCCCTATCATTTCCTTAAACCCTTTTCATTCAATTTTGTTAAGAATCAACATGAAGTCTGTTTTACAGAATGAAAACTCTCAGAACACACCTGTGAGCCCCTCTGGTCATCCCTGACAAAGGGAAAGAAAGACATCTAGTTTTTCCAGGACACTGATCCAAACAAAAGAAGGCACTGGGAAGCAAAGGCCAGGAGAACAGGGTAAGTGTTTCCTCTTTCTTTCCTATGTTATAGTGTTGGTAAAAGCTACCCACTACTGTCATAAATGGAGCCAACTTTTGAAGAAATCTATTTTTCTAACGATTGGGGTGATAATGGTTAAGCATTGTGATCCTGTCCTTAGTTCTATCAAAAATTCAAAATAGAAATTGGTTTTCTGTTGGGGAAGACCCTCACATTCCATTAGAAGTGAGGCTCTGGTAGATTTCCTTTTGTTGCTGTTAGACTATATAGACTCCTGAGGTACCAGAAAAATACCACTTGCAGGTATGAAAAGTGAATATTTTTCCAAAGGTTCATTAAAGTACATTGCTTCCCTTGGAGAGACTCTCCATGGTGAACTTCACTTCCCTTTTCCAGGCTAGTAAGAAGGAGTGGAACATCCCTGGCTGGGGCCACCCAGGCTGCAGTGGAAGTTTGGCTTTACTCAAAGGCTCTGTCCCTCCTCCCACAGGCCCAGGCCCAGGCCCAGACCCAGGCCCAGTCAGGCCTTGCCAGCTTCATCTGCTTTCTCTTGCTGGGCTCGCTGCATATTGAAACAGGGGCAGTGGAAGGAGGCTGAAGGCAAACCACAAGGCCTGGAAATCCAAAGGCTTTGGCAAATATGCTGCTTTGTTTCCATGTTCCTAAATTGATCTGGCCAATGCCTCAGGTGACTGTGGACTGTGCTGGGTATGGGGTATGCTATTGTGAGGTTGAGGGATTGGGCTGGGGCTTTTGTGGTATCAGATCTATCCCATCTGCTAGTCTTACAGTTATTTTGTGGCTTTGTTATGCAAAGCAGAAGCTCCCTAGAGTCCTGGCTAGGCTCATTTAATTTTTTGAAAAGCTCATCTCTATTTCTCAGTAGCATATATAGGGGTGTTTTCTTTTCTGATCAACTACATTTGCCCAGCCACACACTGTGTGATAAACAGAGCCTATTTAAGTCTCATTTGGCAGGGATTTTCCTGGATCAGTTCTTGTATGTGTCTTACTGAAATAAATCAGAGAAGCTGATTTGACTAACCATTTTTATTTTCAATTTATTTATTCATTCAGCACATAGTTGTTAAGTACCTGCTATGAATATTCTCCTCCTGAGGCTCTGTGCACAGGAATACAATGATGGTTGAAACAGGCATGGCCCTGCTATGGCACAACTGTGCTAAAACTTGAAATTCAGCACAAGTACCATATAAAACTGTGTGGTATGAAGTCTGGAATCACAACAGTTCCATCAGAGCACAGGCACACAGGCATCACAGAGCTCACCTCTGCTTGATAAGGGTATGAGGGGTGCAGTAGGGCCATCCATGGTCTAAATTCTAGTTTCACATCTGTTGCTGTGGTTAAAAAAATAAAACCAAAACCTTGAAAAAGGCAATTTGGGGAAGAAAGGGTTTATTGGGCTATAGTTCCAGGTTTTAGGCCACCATTTTGGGGAACTCAAGTAGCTAGTCCTATCATGTCCCCAGTGAAGAGCAAAGAAAGAATAAATGCTTTCTTGCTTGCTTGCTTGCTCTCTGTTAGCTTTCTTCTTCCTTGAACTGTTTGGGAGACCCTTCTTAGGGAATGGTGCCACCCACAATGGGCTGGGTTTTCCTATATCAGTAAACATTCAAGATAATCCCACACAGACCTGCCAATCCAATCAGGCAACATGATCTAGATAATTTCTCAATAAGTCTCTCTTCCCACTTGATTCCAGGTTGTGTCAAGTTGGCAGCTAAACTAACCAGTCTAGTCCATAAAGGTGGGTGATGATAGTTTTATCATACTTTATAGTCCAATTGATCAGGTGAGTTATATGCAGTATATAAATGATGGTGTTAACTAATGTTATGGGACTGGAAACCATCATTGTCATCATCATTATAAACATCAGATATGAAGTACTTATCTATGAAAGAAAGGGTGTTCCATAGCTCCTATTTTCTTTTTAAAATTTTTACTAGTTTTAATTCTGTGTGGGGATATGTGCATGTGAGGGCGGGTAGCTGTAGATGTCAGAGGCATTGGATATCAGATCACCTGGAGCTGAAACTATGGGTGATTGTGAGCTGCCTGATGTGGGTGCTGGAAGCCAAACTCAGGTCCCCTGTAAGAGTAGTACAATGCTCCTAACTGTTGGCCCATCTCGCCAGCCTCTCATACTTTCCTAAACTAGGCTGCAATGTCTATTGAAAACTATTTCTCAAGGAAAGAAATAACAGAAACACTGAAGGAATTCTGCTCCATCTGCTCCTATAACTGAAACTGAGTCTTTATTTCTACAGGGATATTCCTATATTCAAACCAGTAAGGCTGAGCTTTGCAACACCTTGGAAACCCTTCATGGGATGGAGGGCAAGGAAAGGTCTGGTGCTGATAAGCTTCTCTCTGCCTCTTTGCACTCATTCTCCTCTTACCAACTTTATCCATATCATAACATCACACAACCTTCCATTCTACTGTTTTAAAGCCTTAGCATCTTTGGCTAGAGAAATACTGGGGTAGAGGTTTGATGGCAAGCTCTATGAGCAACAGAAATTGTCTTTTCATCTTCATGTCCCTAGCACACACAGAGCCCTACAGAAAGTACATATATATCAAAGTGTTTGGTGAATTAAGGAGATGTGTGCATAGGAATTGTTTATGAAGTAAGATAACCATATTTTAATTTGCCTGTGCCAGGAATGACTGATAACAGGTTTTCCTCTCAGAGAAATTTCTCTCCAGTGTCAGACAGGATAACAAAGAAACTCTATGTTTCAAATGTCCTCTGGAAGAAGCAACTTTCAGCTTGAAGAATCTAGTAGAGTGGTAACCATACGTGGGGACCCATGGCCTTTCCCAGTTTGGACTGTGTTCTCTGGGAGCCAGAAGAGACAGAGAGCACAGACTGGAGGTTAATTCAGTGTATCGGGTTGTTTTAAAGTCAACCAAATGATCCTCATCTTGTTACCACTCTCAAATCTTTTCTATGTATATTTCATGATTCTTCCAATGCTTGATTTAAAATTCCTTCATGTGATGACAGATATTGTCCGATTCCTCAGCTCTAGTTTCTAATTCAGTTCAGTTCATTGTACAAAGAAGGGTCTGTGGCTCTGCACACAGAAACTCTGAAAATGTTTTATTTGCTCATTGAGCACTGACTATTTTCCTTGGGAAGCCCCTCACCCATCCCCCAGGAGTCATGGACACTGATGCCTCCTCTTTGAAGACCCTCAAAGTCCCTCGGGGCTTCTACCCTAGACTTTGCGTGCTCACGATTTTGTGGATTCTAAGAGCCGGAAGGTATTACCTTCTGGAGGTCTCAGAGGTGGGAAAACCTCTGCTTAACCTCTGTGAAAGTATCTTAGGCCTCCATAAAGTATAATCTATCTATCTATCTATCTATCTATCTATCTATCTATCTATCTATCTATCTATCTATCTATCTATCTATCTATCTATCTATCTATCTATCTATCTATCTATCTATCTATCTATCTATCTATCTATCTATCTATCTATCTATCTATCTATCTATCTATCTATCTATCTATCTATCTATCTATCTATCTATCTATCTATCTATCTATCTATCTATCTATCTATCTATCTATCTATCTATCTATCTATCTATCTATCTATCTATCTATCTATCTATCTATCTATCTATCTATCTATCTATCTATCTATCTATCTATCTATCTATCATCTATCTATCATCTATCATCTATGTATCTATCTTTATCTATGTAGCTATCATTTATCTATCATGTATCTA
>NW_008360323.1:1056458-1060106 GCF_000622305.1 Nannospalax galili | reverse complement strand
TCTATCTATCTATCTATCTATCTATCTATCTATCTATCATCTATCATCTATCTATCATCAATCAATAATCCATCCATCCATCCATCCATCCATCCATCCATCCATCCATCCATCCATCCATCCAGATAAAGGGAAGGTAATTTGCCAGTAGAAAACTGAAGCAAAACAGTCTATGGGCCTACTGGCTCTGAAGGAACTCTCTGAGTGGCTCATGCTCAGTCCATATGGGTTGGCTGGCTGTGGCTGGACTCCTGTGTGGTACCCCATGAGGAGGCTATTATTAACTTGGAGTGTTAAAGTGACATTAGCTTTTGGGTTTGTTCTGATGCATTCAGGGTTCTGACTTGGGGTAAATGAGAAAGAGGATAGATTAGCAGATGCCTGGATGGAAGCATTTCCCCAGGATGTCAGTTCCCAGAGGCCTCTGATCCTGTAGTACCCTGTAGTACCACCAATAGATCTACTTTCTATGAAGAGGGTCCCATGATCAGTTACTGCAGTACAGCATTGCTTGACTTAAACCTGAGTCACATTAAATGAAGCCAAGCCAGTTTCAGGGTTGACTTCCCTGTGCTACCGTCATAGTCAAATGCTACTTCCTTAAAATGGTGGCTGAGGCAAGGAAGGCAGAGTATTTAGCTTCAACTCATTTCTGTATCTGGCCAGTAGAATTTTTTTCTAAGCATTAGCAGTCTATGGCATATCACAGTGCTCAGTAGGAGTCATCATGACTTAGAAATGCACTTTGTGTGGCCTTTGCTACTGCCTGTGAAACTAAGCAAGTTACCCTGTCAGAGGGAGAATTATCTCGAACCCTTCCCTCCGTTCTACCCAAGAAAGTGCCTAAATGAGAGGCTCTACCACATGTCTGGAGCTCTTGCCAAAAATTGTGCCTGTATCCACCTTTCACCAGCCCTGAGCACTGTGTTCGTGATCTCTGTGGCTTCCTGAATAATATGAGAGTGAACTATCAGATCAAAAGGACCAGACTCCAACTGCAAAGCTGCCTTATTTGGTGGAGACTGAATTGCATAATGTTACATACACTTTCTTTTGATCAAACTTCCCGGTTTGCACAAGATGATAGTGTTGTGGAGAATCAGAAATTTTAGTGTTAAATCTGGGACAGTTCTGGGTTAACCAGGGTGCATGGTCACTCTATCTGAAACTCAAGAGAAACCATCTTGGGGGGGAAGCATGCTTCGCTCCTTCCAGGGGCTGTGTGTTGGGAGGTAAAGGAGGAAGGCTGGAGTTATAAACTGGTATTTGGTTGTCCATTTCTCAAGCTAAGATTTAGGTGGAAATCTTCCTGTTCAGTGCATGTTCTTGTAGATTAGTAGCTTTATTGGAGTACAACGTGCATTTTTGTGATGAATAAGCAGATATTTTAGAAGCTTCCAATAAAAATAGATGCCTTTTAGCCTCTGGAAATTGGTAAACATTTAGAAAAGTATTAAAAGTTTCCTGGTCCAGGATGAAGTATGACATGAAAGAATAAGCTTGGAAAAGCTGGCATTTGCTTAGCGGTAAATTTTCAAGAATTTATTGTTTTATAGAATGCTGCCTCATTGCCTTTATACGTCTCCTCATTGGAGGACTTGTCCTGGTACTAGGGTAGGGTCGGGCACTTGCATTTATCCTTGTTATGATGGTGTTGGAACTCTCAATTTTAAATTGATAATCTACAAATGTGAACTTAATAGTAAAATAGATTTCAATTTAAAAACTACTAAAAAACCCTGCCTAAACAAATTCTTGGCCAATCTTTTGAGACCATGTAGGCTGCAGTTTAAAGGTGTGATGTTTATGTGTCTTAGTGGTACAGTAGATAGCCCCCAACTGTCAGTAACAACAGACAGCCTATTGGGAATTTGGTAACCGGTACCAGGTTGGTGGGGTCTGCTCTGCTGCAGTTGTTTTTGTAGTGAATAGATGCCTTTTTCATATCTCACAACTAACCTCAGCCTTTTTACCTCAGTCATGAGGAAAGTTAGCAGCTGCCACTGGCAACAAAGCAAGCTTCTTGAGCATAGGAATATAACCCACAGAGAGGGTAACTTGGAAAAGTATTTCCTGAAATGAAAAGACAAAAACCACAGAATACTTTAGAAGTCTCTAAACCCCACAGACTTAACACAGTCCACATAAGAACTTAATTAGGAAACATGCTTGTGTATTTATAGAAACAAAAAGCATGACAGAAAAACAAAGATGTTCAGTTATGAATGTATTTAGAACTCTTTTACAAAGGCGCTAGCAAAGCATGCTGGCAGTGTGAGATTTTATGTTAGAAGAGTTCTTGGTATTAGTGTGGGGATTTTTTCTTATTTTGTTCTTTTGAGACAGGATCTCTGTACGTACCTCAGCCTTCTGAATGCCAGTATTATGTGTGCACTTCCATGTTCAGTATTAATGTAATTTTTTAAAAAAGTCTTAAGTAAACTTTTTTGCCTTGACTCTTGGTGATTATAATGACTGATGGATCAATCAGAGTCAAGTGGGGCTGGGCAGGAGGTAGGACTCCCTTAGGAAAATGGGTGACTAGTTCCTTTTAATGCCACCTGTAACCTCTGAAATGGGTTGGTGGTTGGTGTTGAGACTGAGGCCTTACTATGGCTTTAAATCAGGCCAATGGCCCATCTTTTTCTTTGCATTGCTTTACTGTTTCACAGTCCAGGAAGAATTAATGGTAAACATTTCTGTACTGTTTTGAGAATCCACAGGGAGATGACCAGGCTAGAAAGTAATTCAGCTAGCTAGAACCCTGGGCTATTGAGAAAATAAGGAACTAGATCCTAACTTGTTATGCATCCCCCCCTTTTTATGTCTACATTGAAAGTCATTGATGACATAAGGTTGTATTTGTAGTAGCCAGTCATCAGAAACACTTTGCAGTGGTCTTTATACAGTGAAGTTCTCCTTCGGTGATTGGTGCAAAGGATCAGGGGGACAAGCCCATTCTTTCTCAACTTCTCCTCTGGAAGCCAGGGATTCTAGTTTCCAGCTGATTATATCTTGCTGTGACTTTCTGGATTTCAATTTACTTCCTATACAATGTAGGTTATATCTGTCCTCTCTAACTGACTCAGAGGATCTCTTTTTTATTTTTTTTTTATTTTTTTTAAATTTACAGAAAAATCCTTGTTTTCACTATCAAAAGCAATTAAGTCAGGTGCGTCCTTGGGAGTATCCGGAATTTCCCTCAACTCTGACTGAGAACTACTTCTAAAAATCTCTTCAGTGTGGCCACCTGCCACTACTGGCTCATGTTCATCTCTCTTATCTATTAACTCTCTTATTAAATTCCAATAAGAAAAAGCAGTAACTGGGACCTTTCCTGGTCCAAACACTGTATAAAAATCTTGTAATGCATCTCCCACTTTTTTTTTTATTACATCTATGAATATGACCCCGTCTTGGGAAAACCAAGGACAAATGTCCTGTACAAAATCAAAGAAATGAAATAAATCTTTAGTTGTAACCTTTACTCCTCTTGCCTGTAACGCTTCTCTTAACTGCATCACATACTTTTGACGCTGACTTAATTCTTGCCCCATGATTGACGACCAACTTACCTGTCGGCTCGGTCACAGCAGGCTACCGTGACGTCTCTGAACTATTTGAGTGGGTGCGCACCCCTTCTTTTCT
>NW_008360323.1:1045454-1055773 GCF_000622305.1 Nannospalax galili | reverse complement strand
TCTTGGTATTAGTGTGGGGATTTTTTCTTATTTTGTTCTTTTGAGACAGGATCTCTGTACGTACCTCAGCCTTCTGAATGCCAGTATTATGTGTGCACTTCCATGTTCAGTATTAATGTAATTTTTTAAAAAAGTCTTAAGTAAACTTTTTTGCCTTGACTCTTGGTGATTATAATGACTGATGGATCAATCAGAGTCAAGTGGGGCTGGGCAGGAGGTAGGACTCCCTTAGGAAAATGGGTGACTAGTTCCTTTTAATGCCACCTGTAACCTCTGAAATGGGTTGGTGGTTGGTGTTGAGACTGAGGCCTTACTATGGCTTTAAATCAGGCCAATGGCCCATCTTTTTCTTTGCATTGCTTTACTGTTTCACAGTCCAGGAAGAATTAATGGTAAACATTTCTGTACTGTTTTGAGAATCCACAGGGAGATGACCAGGCTAGAAAGTAATTCAGCTAGCTAGAACCCTGGGCTATTGAGAAAATAAGGAACTAGATCCTAACTTGTTATGCATCCCCCCCTTTTTATGTCTACATTGAAAGTCATTGATGACATAAGGTTGTATTTGTAGTAGCCAGTCATCAGAAACACTTTGCAGTGGTCTTTATACAGTGAAGTTCTCCTTCGGTGATTGGTGCAAAGGATCAGGGGGACAAGCCCATTCTTTCTCAACTTCTCCTCTGGAAGCCAGGGATTCTAGTTTCCAGCTGATTATATCTTGCTGTGACTTTCTGGATTTCAATTTACTTCCTATACAATGTAGGGATAAATAGAATTGAGAATCTCCAATTCAACAGTCTATGAACCTTGCAAAAGACTTATAGTATTATGTGTAAATATAGAAATCTTTGAATCTATTATTTTATAATGGCATAGAAAAATCTAGACCCCATAATGATGGGGACTGGTTCAGCATCTCCAAGAAGAATTATTTCAGGGGATGTTTCTTTGACTTTCTCAAGAGCAGTCAAGACACCAGCTGGAGGCAGATATAGGAGAGGAGAAGATGCAGATTTTAACCATCCAAGATGCCATGTTTTGCCCTTATTCCAGGGAAAACCAAGGAGGAATAGAAGCTGAGTGATTGGGCTTTCTTTGAGCCTCATGAAAGAAAGGTCTCACTGGCTTCTGAATAACAGACTGGAGGAGTGCTCAGATGCTGTCCCTACTTGGACAAGCCTGCCACTCACATTTCAGATGGTGTGGGTTTACTGATATGTCTGAGGCAACACATATTAGTCACCCATATTGTTACTGACCATTTTGTGTTTGTAACATATTAATATAACACAAGACTTGGACTTACCTATTTATCAAATTGTTGAATATGACTTTCAGTTTTTCAGAACAGAGGTGAACAGTAGCCACCTAATTTTGTCATTTTTTTCCTTGTGAAAAATTTCCTGGCAATGTTCACTCCTTGAAAAACATGTGACATGGCAAAGGTGAACTTGACTGACTTCCCTTTGACTCCTTGAAATCCTGATATGATCACACCCACATGATGTGATTTAAAAAATAACCTTTGCATTTCAAGATAATTTTAGATTTAGAAAACAGTTATATAGATGATACTGAGAGTTTTCATATATTCTAGGTCCAGTATCCTCTACTGTTAAAGCTCTATATTAGTATATTTGTTAGAAATTTAATAAACCAGTATTGATACGTTATTAACTAAAGCCCACACTCTGTTGAGACATCCTTAGTTTCTACCTAGTGCCTCTTTTCTGTTCTTGGATTGCCCCGGCCTGCGACATGATTGACGACCAACTTACCTGTCGGCTCAGTCACAGCAGGCTACCGCGATGTCTCCAAACTATTTGAGCGGGTGCGCACCCCTTCTTTTTTTGTCATGTCCCTCACATTGTCCCCAGTATCCAGGCCATGTTGGGCGCCACTATGTCCCACCCCACGGGAACTGGAATGGGGTACCTGGATTGGGGAGTGGGGATGTGGATGAGGCAAAGGGCAAGAGAAATGGAGACAAGACAGTGCTCTGATCAAGTCTCGTTTATTGAAGCACAAGCATACAGTTAAATAAGGAATACAGACTGGACTAAATCATATCAGCCAGATAGCAAAGAGCCAGGTGCACTCCAATGGAGGAATCCACTGAGAGCAAGGCAGCTACTGGAAAAGAAAACAAGACCACAGGCAAAGGCCACAGGCCTGCGAGAGTCTACTGATCAACAGAAAACAGGGCTATTTACAATAACTAGAGCAAGGCCACGGGCTACCAGCCCCGGCTATGAGCCAAGGTTGTGGGCACTTTCCCATGCCCGCGGGAGGAGGGTGGACAGAATGGAAAGTCACCAACTCAGGTCTGACAGCAGTTTTGAGAAATGGCTGAGCCTCTGGCTCCCAACAAGGACCCCATCCAAGTTGCATCGCTGATCCTCCCAGGGCAATCTGGAAACTTGACTGGAATTGCATAAAGTTGAGGAATGAAACTCTGCCAAAGGCAAAGGTTCTATTTACAATAACTAGAGCAAGGCCGCGGGCTACCAGCCCCGGCTATGAGCAAGGTTGTGGGCACTTTCCCATGCCCGCAGGAGGAGGGTGGACAGAATGGGAAGTCACCAACTCAGGTCTATCAGCAGTTTTGAGAAATGGCTGAGCTTCCGGCTCCCAACATTGGATCTTAACCAGGATACCATGCTACTTTGGATGGCAGATCTTTGTAAATGCCTCATGGCCATGATAGTTTCTCAGGCTTTCTTTGTGCCTGGTGATCTTGCAGTCTTGAGGAATACTGGTCAGATGTATTGTAGGGTGCCTCTAAGTTAGATTTCTCTGATGTTTTCATCATGTTTAGATAATTAGGCTGGGTCTATGGATTTATTTTTTGGGAGATAGACCACAGAGGGAAAGTGACATTTTTGTTATATCCTATGAAGGGTAAATATATATTATAGTATCAACTCATTTCTGTCCATGTTGATGTTGGTCATTGGATCTGGTCGCACTTGTATCTACTCTGCAGTGACTCTTCATAACTTCTTTTCATACCAAACTTTCGGAAGGAAATCAGGCACAGTCTACATTTAAGCAGTGGAAAGTTATACAAAGCATCAATATAAATCACTTAGATCTCTTCTGCACTGAAGATTTATCTGATGAGATTTTGACAGCTGGGATTAAAATTTTACAAACCGGCCCCTTTTTTTTTTCGGGGGTATCCAGGCTCCTTCCTCAGTTGCTTTTCTCAAATGGAATGCATTGCCTGGTGTTTAACTCTTTGCTTGATTTAGTGTCATCCAGTTAGTTACCCTAATGAACACATATAAGCATACATGGTAATCGGGGTCCATGTGTTGTCTTTTGCAGACTTCAGATGGAACATTTAAATGGAAATTCTATAGATAAAATATCTAAACAAATTAATTCTATCCAGAGACTCCCTAGCTAGGGACAGACTGCTTCAATGGCCTCTTTTGTGGCTTTGGTGACTCATCTGTCTTTTTCATGCTTACTTTAAGACTGTTTTTAACTTTTTAAAAATCCTCCTAGTGATGGAACTCATGGCCTCCTGCATGCTAGGCAAGCACCCTTCAAACCAGGCTACATCCCCAGTCCTCCCAGGCTGATTCTTAGGCTTCCTTTCCACTCCTCTTTCCTTGTCTGCTCCTCCCATGTGTGTTCCTGTCAGGGCCTAGGCCTTGACCTTCACGGCCAATTTCTATTCCAAGACCTTATATGATTGTAGCAGGTAATCACCACCATCACAAGAATACATGTTCCCACTCTAGCTTTCTTCCTCTGAGCATCTGAAAAAGTATTTACTTGACTTTATCATGTACAGCCTACAAAGACTCTTTAAGTTCAATATATGGTTTTTCTGTCTCCTTTTCCTCTTACATTTCTTGTTTTCCTTATAACACCTGAGCCCTCTACCCCACTTCATCTCTCAAAGCTATAGCTTACCAAAATGCACTAAGGGCAGATATGTTAGATCTGTTTCCCATCCATTTCCTTACTTCAAGTCCTTGTCATATCTGATGCAGACCCTGTTCTAGTTTAATTTCTATTGCTGTGACAAAACATGTTGACCAAAATCAACTTGGGGAGAAAAGGGCCAAGGCACAGTTCATCTTCAAGGAAAGTCAGGCATGAACTCAGGGCAGGGACCTGACAAAGCTAAAGTGGAGTTCACAGAGGAATGTTATGGAAAGGCTTGCTTTTCTGACCTGTACTGGGCCTGCTCTCTCTCTCTCTCTCTCTCTCTCTCTCCCTCTCTCTCATCATATTTATCCCCCCCAACTTCCTCTCCTTCCTACCCTCCCAACTTCATATCTGTTATTATTATTTTTTTAATTTTAAATGTCTGTGGAGCTTATCTGTTGTTCTCAAGTCCTCTTGGGTGTGGGTCCATCACTTGGAATCTGGTCAACCTCCCAGCTGTCACATGAGTAGGGAAAACTGACTCTCCTTCCATCTCCCAGAAACTATCAACTGAGCTAAGGCTGAGGCTTCTTGCCCACCTCCCCTATCCACGTTGGACCTCTGTCTGGCTTGGGTTTGCTTAGGTCCTGTGCATGCTATCATAAGCACTGTGGATTCATATGTGCAATTGCCCTGTGGTATCTGGACCCAACCTGCTTTCTTATATAACCTAGGACCACCTGGCCAGGGGTGGCAGACACCCACAGTGGCCTGGACCCTTCCACATCACTACACAATCAAGGTTATGCCTCACAGGCATGCTCACAGGACAATCCAATAGAGCAAATTCCTTGATTGAGGTTCTCTTTCCCCAGGCATGTCAAGTTGACAACCAAAGCCTACCAGGAAAGATCCAGTCTCACCCATCTTTCCTTAACTCGTGCTTTCTTCCCTTAAATCTTTTCCCTCAGAATTTCTAAAATGTCAAGAGTATTCTTCACCCCACCAAGAGCTTCACTCTCATGTTAGATATGGTATTCTGGTCACTGTCCAAACCAACTGTCCAGGTGCAGGCCTGTCTGTGGGCAATGGTAGGTAGCTCTTGTGCCATGAGCGCTGGATAAAAGTTAAGCTTTCCTTGCAGAGGACCAGCAAACAGTTCTTGAACTGAGTCTACCAATTTGAAAGGAGAATTGAACAATGGAAGACTACAGGCAAATGACTGAAGCTTGAGAAGTCTAAGGTACTTCAAGGGTTCTGACAAAAGGCAGAACAAGATGTTGATTCATTACAATAACTCATCTTGTTACCTAAGTATCCTTTTTTCTATATTTATGGGGTTAACTGCAATAATTATACAACTTTAATTCATATTCTTTACAAAGCATTTTTCCCACTCCATTTTTAAGGAGCTAATATATGTGCATTTTAGGGTGCGTGCTCCAATTGAATAGACACTGGAATTCTGCTATGCATCCCATCATTCTGCCATGAATACACAAGTGTCCCCAAGCAGAATAGCTGCTCAATTATTTTTCACAAGGTTCCATAAAGACCACATGGTGATAATCTTTATGTCTCTGCACTGGTAAGATAATCAACAAAGGTTAACAATAGTAACAGAACTCACAACTTTTTTATGACCTTATGTTGTTCTGAGCATTGTGTAAAGCTGTTTGCATATACTGATTCATTTAGTTCTCATGACATACACACGGGAGGTTGATTTTATTATTATTTATCTTTGATAGCTAAAGAAACGGATACTTAGAAAATTGAAGCAACTTAGGTTGTATAGTAAGTGGCAGATCAAGGAGACCAACTCAAGCAGGTTGATCACAGAGGTCGCACACTTGGCTGCTATGCTTGGTAGTAAGAACAGTGATGTAGAAGTTCCTTAATTTGCAGGTTTTTTTGTAGAGAAGATCACACAGATCATCTTGTGCTGCCATTCCTGGATATTGTGGGACCTGGTCTGATCTCTATGGCCTGATCATCATCAACATAGTGAAGCTACGTATGTAGACCTCAGTTTTGTCTGCTGGACTTTCATAATCTGATAATCCGGAGTATCTTTTTATTGTGTGATACTAAATATCTTATTTATGTTATAGCCTCCCATAACATGTAGTTATTACATCTTTTGCTTGATAGTAGCTTAATAAATACATATTGAAGTGATTCCTTTTCTATGGATGAATAAACTGAATACTAGAGAGTGAACATAAAAAACTCATTTTAATATGAATTGTGAGGCTTTTAGTTTTTCAAGATCCCATTATCTACAAGGGATCCTCCTCAACAAGTGAGTCCATACTTATCAAAAGCCTCTCAGTTGTTTGAGTTGATGAGTGTAGCAAGAGCAGGAATCAATAAAATTCAGGAAACTTTAAAGCCTAATGTTTCTAGTAGATAGAAATTTCTTCCTGGTGACTGTGTGATACCATCTCAATTTGCATTCTCAGCTAGACAGGCCTTACCAGACAGTCACTGAAGCACAGAGCTTTAGCTTTTCTCTTTAGCCTTCATTTTAAAAGAAATATTTATTTTATTATTTCCATTTATGTGTGTGTGTACATGCATGTGCACATGAACATGGGTGCCCACAGCAGCTAAAAGAGGACGCTGGATCCCCAGGATCTAGAGTTACAGGTGGTTGTAAGCAACCATGTGCTGAGAAGAAAACTCAGGTCCTTTGCAAAAGCAGCAAGCCCCATTAAGTCTTCATTTGTGCATTGATGGAAGGAATGTTAACATAAAAAATTGGCTAGAAGTGGAGAGAAGAGGCAGTGGAAGACAACAAACGAGATAATGGAAAACTGGAAACATCTGCTTCTGCCCTTCTTTAGCAATAGAGAACCTTACCCTAAACTCACTCGTCCACAGAGAGGCATCTCTGGGACTCAGGTTGACAGGACTCAGAGCTACCAGGTATTTGGAAGGCTGGCCATCAGCCTACAAAGCAGGTTGAGTGAATTCTAGGACATCAGGAGTGACAACCATTGTTACAGTTACTCTTTACCATGGTATATAATAGTGAGAGGCTGGGTGGGGCAGGCAGAACATCAGTTTAGTTTGCTTGATAGGAATTTATTACACCTGGTTTCCAGCTATTGGTAGTGCAATTTATTGTGTGAACTTTGGTATGTTACCTCTCAAACCTTAATTTCTTCTTATTTATTTATTTATTTATTTACTTATGTATTTATTTATTTGTATGAGTATTTTTCCTGCTAGTATGTTAGTATACCATGTCATACCCATGGAGGCCAGAAAAGGGCATTGGATTCCCAGGAACTGGAGTTATGGATGGTTGTTAGCCACTATGTGGGTGCTGGGAACTGTACCCAGGGCTTCTGGGTACATTTAAACACTGATCCATCTCTCCAGTCCCAATTTCTTCATCTTTAAAATAGGTTTAAGGGACTTCAGTGATGGCTCAGCAATTAAAGAGCTCTTGCTGCCCTTGGAAAGGACTAGAGCTGGGTTTCAGGCATCGGTATCAGACAGCTCACAATTACCTGTAACTCCAACTCCAGGGGATTTAACACCCTATTCTGGTCTTCACAGGCACTTACACATCAGTACACATATACCAGTACACACATATATATTACAGAGTTCCTTCAAAATAATACAGTAGGCTCTGGGGAGATGTCTCAGTCTGTAAAGAACTTTACATGCAAGCATTTGGACCTGAGTTTGGATACCCAGTACCTGGACATGGCAGCACAAGCCTATAATCCTAGTGCTGGGGCAGTCAAGACAGGAGGATTCCTAGGACTTGCTGTGTCACTGAATCAGTGAGCTCCAGGTCAGTGAGAGACCCCCTCAAAAAAAAGAAAAAATAATAAAGATGGAGAGCAATTGAGGAAAACATTCAATATAGACCTTTGGCCTCCATACAAACATATACATTCACATATGTGTATGTGTACCTACACACATATACACAGACACATGGACACATACACACACCTACCACACACATAAACACACACACACACACACACACACACACACACACACACACACCCCAAGACAATATAATAGTATATGTAAGCTACAATGAATGACAAATGGCTTACAGTTAGTGTATGTAGCCTATTATTAATCTGTATACTTTCCAACTTAGAAACTAACGTCATTGGCTGTCTAGATCATTCTAGCCTAGCCACTGGCTCCACACTCATCTTTTATAATCTACCCATAAAGCAGAGGTCACTAGGGAAACAAAAGCACTTTTCGGAGACTTAAGTTCACCAGCTTCTGGAATTAGCCCAGTCCCAAGAGCAGCTGTTTTTACGCATAGCCTGCGTAGAGGGTAATCTACCTCTCCATGTCCCAGAGGCCAGGGCCTCAGCAGGGCAAATTGAGGAGCATGCCTACCAGCTTTCTAGCCCCTCATCTCGGGCTACGATTCCTGCTCCACCCTACCCTCTGGACTAGTCTGACCTCTGTTTTTCACTCCACATTATACTTGGCATTTTTATAGCCAGGGCTTGGGCAATTGGGCAAAAACCTCTTCGGCAAAACTGGGTGATATTTCCAAGGAGTTTCTTCAGTGGACTGCTCAATGCTCAGTGGGTGTGAGTGGGTGGTTTTGACAGCTGCAGAAGAGATGCTGTGCCTTAGGGTGGGATGGGCGCTGAATGTACCATAAATCCCCAGTCTGCTGAGAGCATAAATCTGAGGGTTGCACAAGTTCCACAGCAAGGAAATTGGAACTATGGAGCTGGGTAAACAGACCTGAGTCAACAGTTGCAAAGACACATCTCTTGTGGTCCTGCAGCCCACACCTCAGACTGGGTTTTCAGAGCTGAATGGCTGCTTCATGGGAGTCATCTTTGGTTTTTATGGTTTTGTGAAGTTTGCAAAAGAAAATAAATGCAGAGTGAGGGTGGAACACCTCATGCAGTGGCAAGACCAGTGCTCACAGCACTGTGACACCTGGCAGTTTCCAGAGAGTTCAGTGCTATTGGCCTCTTCTCCATCCCGAAAAGTGGAGGAGTCACTTTACTGCCCCTTCGGTCACTAATGGGCAGGTACTCAGATGGAAGCAGGCGGTACCTGATAATGCCCTATTTGACTTTAGTCTGTGGTTTTAGTCCTTCTGACATCTGTCAATCTCAGCTTCTTTATTTGTAAGAAAGACACAACACTTGTATCCTATCAGAGGCTCAGATGAGATTAGAAATGTGAAGTAATTTTAGGTACCTTTTATCATGTGTGAACATTTATTAGTAATAGTTTCTATGACTTCTATTATAGATGCTTGACACAGTGCTGAACATCTTATAAAATTTACTGCATAATTTGTGTGGCAGAGGGCAAAATAAAAATATGATGCTCCTTGTTCAAAAATTCTAAATCTCAAGGGTATAGAACTAATCTAGTTCTGCTCCTGGAAGTTTCTGGTGGCACTGTTGTACTTAGTTACTTCCTCTCTGTGTCAGTAATGCATTGGAATCTCCCATATCTACACCCTCTTTGTGCATCCACACTGTCATATCCTGATAGCTCAGTCCTATCAGGTGTGTTTACACAGAGGCTACTCTACCTGTAGCAGGTCCTCCTGAGTCTGCCCATGGACAACTGAAATATTCTCTGAATTTGAAAGAAATTTCTAGTTTTCAAGGGACATAAATTCATCTCACAGTAGCACATGTCAAAGCAAGCTTGGTTACACAAACACTAGTAGGGAGAGCAGGAGAGCAGGTGGCTGCTGCAAGCTTTGGGCCTCAGGAAGAATTGGAATAAAAATATGAATTTAAAAAGAAGCGTCTTTGATGAAGGATGAGAGCCACACTTACCCGTGGGTATAAAGATAAACATTTAGAATACAGTTAGGAATTATTTTGGTTTAGGAAAATGACAGTAATAGGTTCTCCTTTAGGGTCTTATGACCTCTCTGGACACAGGCATTGGCTAGGTTTACAGTACCAGGAGTGAATTCTATCTTACTGAGGGGTCTTTAGGTCCAATTAGACAGCTGTTGGTTATCCCTAAGATAAGTGCCACTGTTATACTGTTAGGGTGTATCTTGCCAGGCTGGTCATTGTTGTGGTTCATAAGCTTTACAGATGGGTAGGACTATTGATTACCTTTCTCCCCTGGCAGCTTGCATAGCGCCTTCAGATACTATGAGAGCTGGGCTTCAGTGAGGAGGCTTTCAGGTCAGTTCCAGCTCTATTCCTCTGAATCTTGTGCCTGAAATATGTAGTGCCTTCAGCAATCACGTCTTACCTTCAAGTTCTTGGAGGCAACCAAGGGCAATGGCAACATCCTGTACTGTTTTGGAAGTCTCTTGGACTGCCATGACCAAGAACTAGAAAGGAGGTTTCCCATGCCTGGAATTGAAGCTTTTGTTAGTCTGTGGCTTTTGGGAGAAGCATTGTCATCTCAAAGGGCATAACTCCATTAAATAAATATAT
>NW_008360323.1:1029634-1045436 GCF_000622305.1 Nannospalax galili | reverse complement strand
GGAAACAACTCTAACCAAAGTCAAATGAAAATAGAGGTAAATTCGACCAGGCATGGGGGGTGCAGCTCTATAACCCTAACATTTAGGAAACTAAGACAGGAAGATTGCAAGTTTGAGGCCATCCTGGGCCTAGTGAGAGTCTATCTAAAAAATGATTTAAAATGGAAATCCTAACACCAAATTCTTATAAGTGAGTACATACCCTGATGTAACTGCAGTAAGCAGGAAAATGGAAGGGAACCAGGGAGTTAAAGGGAAAGAAGGAAACTGAGAGAGAAGAACAGTAGGAAACAGGTGTCCCTAAGGGAAAAATGTGTAAAAAGAGGGTATTTAAAGGGAAGCAGGAGGAGAGCCATAGAAAGAACTCTGGGAATAAAGGGGAAGAAACTCAAAGAGGTTGGGACCATAGCATACAAAAATTATCAAGGGAGAAGTAGGGAAAATGGGGACACTTTAAATGGGAAGGGCACGGAGGGAGGATAAGACAGGAAGAGAAAGAAGAGAGAGAAATAGCCCTAGCTAGTATAAAAAACCAGAGGGAATCATATTAGTCCAAAAACTACTGAAAAATTATACATACAGTATCCCTACGTGAGTCCATGAGTATAGCTGAAGGCTACATTAAAAAGAAGCAATGTGGACAGGAGACACCTTCTTTTGAGTTATTGGCCAGGGTAGTCCAAGAGACTCCTAAAATTACACAGGCTATTGCCACAGACCTTGATTGACTCCCAGAACTAGCTCCAAGGTCTAAAACCCATATCAATGACCAGCACGGCAAACAACATTAGTGTAGTCGTGGCACTTTTACCTTGGGGTTAATCAAAAGCTACCTAATTGGAATTAAAGCCCACTCGATGGGAAGAAATAGTGTGTGGTAATGTAAGCCTAACCAAATACACATAGCTTCAGAGGTTGTAGATCTTAGAGAAAACCCCAAGGCTCTTACATTCCTAGACAAATGTAATTTCTCACTATGTGAAAAATATGGTTCCTTAAATTTATAGACAAGTATCTCAGTTACCACCCATCAAAATAGATTCTTTTTCAACAGATGGAGATTATTACAGAGTTATACCACCGGTCACATACAGAGATTCTCTGTGAATTGCGCAAGCTTAGGTGGCACATCTAGGATACAACTTCTACACCCAAGACTCTCGAACATAGAACAAGGGATGAAAAGAACACTAATGCATCTTTCAAGTCTTATCAGTTGAGCTCCCTCATGCAACAGAGGGCCAGGAATACAAAAGGCCAAAACACAGAGAATAAGAGTCTGCAGAGTGTGGGTCCTTGGACAGGACTCCTATATTGAGGTCCACCACCCAGGGCTCAGGGACCATTTGGAAGACATGGTGGAAAAATTGTAAGAGCCAGGGAGGAGGTGCAGGACCATACAGAAATGGTCTACAGATGTCCTTCTCATACAAACCCACAGCAATGGTATCAGCATGCACAAGACCCATGCAAACTTAGGCAAACAAAAACCCAGCACAAAACTGTGGAAATGAACATCAAGCCCCAATCTTAGCTGAAGAATTATTGGCAGTTGATTACTGCTGGGTGAGGAAGAGCTGATCTTGAAGGGAGAGATTCTAGATAGGCTGACTAAACTCCAGTGGATGAACTTGCACTGAGGGACATCTGGGGACACTAACTTCATATAATAGGCCTTAACACAAATGACAGAATGTATGTATGAACTCCAGTGAAGGGCAGAGGGGGGTGTTATGGGAGGGTGCCAAAGGGGAAGGGGGTATAAAGACGACTATGTATGAAATACACAAAAATTCAATAAAAATGATTATAGCATCAAATGTGTTATTGTGGCTGAGGCTGTCATTTAGTATGCTTTGAATTCTAGGATATAATAGCCACACTTTCACAACTTATGGATTCCTCAAACAGTCAGCCTAAGGGTCCTATAATTCAATA
This sequence comes from Nannospalax galili, assembly GCF_000622305.1. Classification (NCBI taxonomy): domain Eukaryota; kingdom Metazoa; phylum Chordata; class Mammalia; order Rodentia; family Spalacidae; genus Nannospalax; species Nannospalax galili. The sequence continues at coordinate 1,043,498 of NW_008360323.1, read as the reverse complement.
TCCTGTTACTTTCTGATTACACAGAAATATAAACAGCCAGCCCAAGATTTCACATAAATTTTGTTATTTTACAATTTTAAAAAAGAAATATTTTACTTTTTTGAGATTTTTATTCAATGCATTTTGATTATATTCACATCTCTCCTCCTTAATTCCTTTCAGATCTGTATTTTAATTTAAAAATTGTTAGAGAACGTCACATATCAATACAGGGTATTTTGATCAAATACACACTCATTTTCCTTCAGGTCTTCTAGTCCCTCCCCTACTTTTCCTCCCAAAGTTGTGTATTCTGTTTAGGCCCACTTAGTGTTGCCAGTGTGTCCAAGAGCGTAGGGCCATCTGCTACAACATGGGTGTCCAATCAGGGGCCACATCTGAAGAAAACTAATTCTCCCTCCAGCAACAGCCCATAGCTCCTCAGCTAGGATTGGGACTTCAAGTCTTAGTAGTTGGGTGAGATTTCACATCTTAAAAAAGCATTTTGCTTACATACATGGGCATCTTAGAAAAACATTTTTGTTTATATAAACATGCTTAGAAAATGACAGAAAATGATGTTCCTTTTGGAAATTGTGTCTAAAGTGATTTAAGCATTTGCATTTACAAAGCTGTTGATAAATGTATCCCTCCAGGCTCTGGGGAGATGGCTCAGTGGGTAAGAGAGCTTGCTGTGTGAGCATAAAGACCTGAGCTTAAATTCCCAGCCACCCATGTAAAATGTTAGGCATGGCAGTGTATGCATGTAACCATAGCATTGGAGGGTGGAGACCCTGTAAGCTCTCTGGTCAGCCAGCCTAGCTGAAAAGGTGAGCTTTCAGTTCAGTGAGAGATCCTGTCTCAGTGGCAATAGAGGAAGACATGATGTCCTCCTCTGAGCTCTGCATGCGTGTGCACACAGGCATGCACACACAACCGGACATTTGTGTGGAGGTACCACCCACCACACACACCACATACACACCACAGACATCACAGACACAGCAAGACACACACCACAGACATACACATTCCATACATATACACCACAGACACCACACACACATGCGCGCACACACACACACACACACACACACACACACACACACACACACACACACACACATCCCAGCCTCCCCCTTCCCCCATATACATGTACAAAGAGGAAAAAATAGTCCTCTGACAGATAAGCAGGAGGGGCCGCCAAGACATGTTACATGACGTTACTCAGATTTGGCTTCTTCATCTGCTTCATCAACAGCTGACTGAACTCTCTGCTTTTCAGTGTCACCATTTTCTGCTTGCTTTGCCTTTGTCCCATTTCGCTCACTCTTCGTTTGTCTGAAGCTTCGTCTGGCTTTCCTGCTGCGCTTTCGGCTTCATTTCCCCCACCCAGGAGCAGAGCGGGCTGACACCTGGCCACTCTCCTTACAACTCCTCTTCTTTAACCCCTTCAGCTGAATTCACCTTCTGTCAGATCTAAGTTTTCAGGAAGCTGTAGAAAATGTCTCTTATAGAAGCACATGAAAAACAGCGAGGGCCAATAATGGTTTAAAACTATTTTTATAATCCTGTACATTTGTTTGTATAGCCAGTCATGGATTTCCAAGAATGTGGAGGAGGAGGAAAGGGAGGCAAAATTTAATGGACCAGTTGTAGGAAATAGACTTGCAAAGTGGAGGAATATGAAAGTGGAGAGGCTTTAACAAAACACCCACAGGACGCTGCTATAAATAGCTGTGGTTGCATGTGGAGTCCATTAAGGGGAGCACTGGGCACCTTGGAAGGTAGCTGGAGAGTAGGCACACTCCAGGACGTGCCCTTTCACGCGAAGACTCACAGATGTCAATAGTTTCCACAGGCTCAGCCTCTGTTTCTGTCTCCGAGAGAACAGTGACCACACCTTGCCCTTTGTGGGGCCAGGCTCAGAGGGAACAGAACTTGAGAATAAATAACTGGTGTGTTAATAGTTCTAGCAGAGGGATTTGGACTTGGACTTCATGAATTTTCAATCCCAGTTTTTGCTTGTGGCTCTTTTCATAACTGCTAATGCCATGATAAAGTTTGTAGCTCTGTATCGAGTCATTAAATGTAATGAATATGACCTCTGATGGTGAGCGCCAAAATGTAATAGTTCTGGTTTTAGCCCAACTCAAAGGGAAGAACATAAAAGTTGTCATCATCGCTGCCTTCCACCCCCCTCTCCTCCTGGTCTTCCTTCTTCTACTCCCATTGACAGGGATTCATTCCATAGCTCATGCTGGCCTCAACCTTGTGGTCCTCCTGCCTCTCCTCTCCAGTTCTGGGATTGAAAATGTGGACCATCACACCCAGTAAGTCTTCTTACTTGCCAACTTTTTGTTCACTACCCAGGTTACCTCATCCTTCTTTCCTTTGAACTTTTAAAGTCTCCATCTCTTGTGTTTTAAGAAAGGAATGGAGTATCTCAGACCAGAGTTCATTTCTTAGCTGTGACTCATGTTATCCTGAATAAACTCTGGCTGGCTACCATAACCATTAGACCATTACTAAGTGATGGTGATTGTTATATTGCATTTATATATTTTTACTTCATTTTTACAACAGCTGTCCAGGACCTCTTATCATGCATGGAAAAATAGAAACGAAAGGAAAGCCCCTGGCCAAGATCACAGATCTGGTAGGTAGTGATGCTGGCAGGGTTTCAACATGGATTTCCTACTTATTGTGCTGTAACCTGGAACTCCAGCTTAACTTTTTGGATCATTGTTGCTTCACCTTTGAAATGGAGATAGATGCATAAGCACAATGGGAAAAAAGAGCCTCAGATGCTGGGATCTAAATATGAGTGTGTGCAATTCCTTACTCCTTGTCCTCCATTAACTAGGATGCATCACATGCTGTCACAGGCATTCTCATGTTTGTAATTTCTATCTTGTAGAATTTTATTACTACTCCATAGATCTCAGTCTGTGGCATACTGCCATGTGGCACATTACAGACCCTAGTGACAGCTTAATTCTGATAGTTATAATATCTCTCTCTCTTTCTCTCTCTCTCTCTCTCTCTCTCTCTCTCTCTCTCTCTCTCTCTCTCTCCTAGCAGCCTGGCATCATGTTTATTCTGTAGCCTTATGTGTCACATTTCTTCTCCCATGGAAGTTTCCTACTACAGCATTGTCACACCAGGCAATTAAGTCCATGAAACAATTCGTCTTTTTATAAGCCATCTAGGTGTTTTCTTCAAAGATTCTTGAGTGTCTCAGCTCTATGTCAGCTACCCAAAAGTCTGATACACATAAGTGAGAACAGGAAACATGTACAGGGGCAGGCAAACAAGAGCATTCTTGACTGATACTAGAGGGCAAGGTCTTTTAAAAACATTTTGAGAAAAAGTCCCCAATAGGTCAGGCTGGCCTTGAACTCTATATGCAGGCAAGGATGGCCTTAATCTGATCTTTATGCCTCCATCTCTGGAGTGCTGAGATTATAGACACTGGCCACCACAGTCAGTTTACAGAATGCTGGGGCTTGAACCTAGTGCGTGCTAGGCAAGCACTCTACTAACTGAGCTGTATCCCTAGCCTACTCTAGGATTTTACAACTTCATCTTACCCTCTTTCTAACCTCCAGATAACTCTAGTTTGAGAGTCTGCGATTCAGTCCTTTCCTCAGCTCCCCACATTGCCATTATTTTCAGAGACTTTGGCCACATGTGGTCCTTCCAGAATCCTGAAGTTACATTTCTCTGTGCTTTATTACCGCTCTTCATCCCAAGACCACGTAGAACAAAGGCCTTGGGAAACATCTTAATGGGATTTCAGTTTGTGAGTAGCTTGGCATTATTAGACTAGTCTCAACTGTCAGAATCTTAATCCTAGAATCCCTCTTTCTGAGAAAAGCTACTTGCCATTAGTTTCCTTTCTTATTTACCTCTATGAGATCTATTTAGAGACACAGTTCCAAGATGTGGAAGACAATTCTTGAAATAGGTATGCAAGAAACCTGTCAAGGTCTGTGGTGAGAGTTATTAAGTTGATAACAATGACAAGCATTTTTAATTTCTTTTGATAACCTAAAATAAGAATTGTTACTATGAAAGTCTACCAACGTCTATATATACATAAATGTGGCCGAGCTCTGGATTCTGTTTGGTGGATTCATACTATAACATGCTATACTATGCTATGCTGTGCCATGCCACACTGTGCTGTGCTGCTCTGTGCCATGCCATACCATACTATTTCAGCAAACCCATTGACTTCTACTTGTAATTATGGCTTGGCACATAATCAATATTGCCCCATCCCTGATCTGATCTGAATCAAATAAATTTAACTTTCACCTGTTGGGATTGAACTAAATAGAATTTTGAAGAGTGAAGCCATGGAAATTAGTAAAATGGAATTGCTTTTTAGTCGTTTACATTTTAGAGCACCTACTATGTGTTGGAAAATCTGCTAGGTTCTGGTATGAAACCAAGGATTATGAGAGCGGGCAATACAGTGAGCAGGACAGTAAGGCAGGCATAGGTGGCTGTTCAGAAAGTTATTTCTAGTTGCTTTCTGGATTACAGTTTTATAATGATGTATATAGCACAACATTTCTTTCAATTGGGATTTTGATGGATACAAGTAATGGCTATTTAGAATGTTTTGTGCCATCTTTTGTATTTGGAGAAGAAAAAAAGTCTCCAGCCATCTTAATGACTTTTGAATTTGTGAGTTGTTTAGCACTGAGTTAGAGTATGTGGTAGATGGAATGTGGTGTCAGGTCAATGAATTGGACTAAGATACTTGCCATTCTCCAAAGGCATTCATTCTGGAAGAAAGGTCCATCCACGGAGGATCATAATGCAAGTAGGCTTAACCCATCAGACGTCTCATTGTTGATGTGTTTTAGAATAGCTACTTCTGCTATTAAAGAGGAAAGGTACCTGGATATGTGAGATGATGGTTTCTGACTGTTCAGTAATAGGGGATTGGAGGAAGAAGAAGCTAGTCTTTAGTCTACAGAAGTTGTGAAGACAGCATTCAAATCCAATCAATTTAGATACTTTTGGAATTCCTCCAAGGGAAACTTCCAAGGATCTTTAGAAACAAAATTCATCTATTCCTGGTAGATTCTAATGAGAAGGTCATTAAGGAGTCTTCCATCTGTTAGCCTTTTTGGTATTCACTAAGTTCTTAGTGAAAATCAAAAATCTACATTTTGGATGCTCCTTGATATGGGCAGAGAAGTTATCACAGATCATGTTTATGGGAAAGCTTCCTTCCTAGGCTGGGCTTGGTGACTTCTATTTCAGAGCTCCTTGCCAGTGTGCTATAACTTGAGGGCCCATCCTTAGCCATCTGACAGCTGGTCAGATGTACTTTTGTGAATGGTACACAATAGGAAAAGACATTGAGCCTGATGACAACATTCTACAAATAGGACTTGCTGCCCTTCCCATGCTTGTATTTGAGGCTCCAGAGTTATCTCTGTAACACTCAGTCCAAAGGTATGTTCTAGTATCAACAGTTATCCTCTAAGTTTTCTCTATATTTTGATGGCTATGTTTTAAGAGTTAATAGTGTCTTTGGTCTACACACAGTGGCTAGTTGGTTGAGGACTTCTTTTTTCCCCTTTGTATTATAGTCATAGTCTTTACTGTTTTAATTAATAAATTGCATGACTTACTTCTGTATCTTGTTATCGTCATGATACTGAAGCTAGTTTTCTTTCTTTATGAAGGCACCAAAGTAGGCTTGAAGCAGCCAGAGAGAGGAAATTATGACACATATTTTAAAAGTCACTGTTGATGGTGGTGGGGTAGAGAACTGTGTCTCATCCCTTTATTTTAATAATAGACATGGGTTGGGGTTGGAGAGATGGCTCAGTGGTTAAGGGCACTGGCTGCTCTTGCAGAGGACCGAGGTTTGATTTTGAGCACCCACTTGACTGCTAACAACCGTCTGTAACTGCAGTTCTGTGGGAATCTGACACCCGCTTCTGACCTCCGCAGGCATTGCACAACACAGGTAAACTTATATACACGTAGGCAAAATATACATATACATAAAATAAAAATAATAAATAAAATATTAAAAAATAATAGACATGAGGGCATATGTGAATTCACTAAAATATGAACGTTCAAGTTTTTATTTTCAAGATGTCAGGTGCAGGTTGTCTTTCCTTCTGACTAGTGTCTGTTCTTCAGTTAGACTACAAAATAGGTGAAATCAGGATGGTTTTGGAGTCACTGGGAGTTTCTAAAGGTATATGTTGAGCCCTACCCTCCAGCAACTTATCATCCTCTCTGGAATTTGGATCTAACTGCCTTGGACTCACCCAATAACAAGCTAAGACCTTTCAGGAGTCCAGAAAGAGGGTGGTAAGGAAGAACTGGCTAGGTTGAAAACACTTTAAAGTCAGGACTCACACACCAATTTACAAAATGAATGGCACATGGAAAGAGGAGAACAGAGGAGAGCATGTCCCATGAGGGATTGAGGATATAACCCTGGGCTTGGTGATGGTGGTGAGCAGCCTGTTCTGGACTGTCTATTCTTGTAAACTTTAGTCATTGATACAGCAGTGTTCAGCAGGAGGGGTGGTGTGGATCAGTGCTACTGAATTGCCTATTTTCCCCCATTGAAAATATCTCTTATTGAAGTTGGTGACTAGATAGAGGTGTTTCATTCCATCAGTGAGATCAGTATAGCATCTGGGAGCTTTAGTCTGGACCTTTTCTATACTGTGCAACCTACTGACTAATTAATATGATATAAAAATATTCTAGACTTAATACTAGGATATTTGACAAGTAGGTTTATTTTTTGCCTGAGAATGGTCTCAGAGTTTTACATTTGTTCTTGGCTTTAATAAAATTCTGTTTTTATAGGTACTCCTAGTAGAAATGATTGGCAGTTTGATTAAACCATCTTCATCCAGCTGGTAGGAACCTTTCAAACATCCCGGAAGTGAACAGATAAACCCTATATGAAGAACAACATGCATTTGGAATAAATTTTAATGGTAATTACTACTTAATAGGGATGCTAGGATTTTAAAGTAGTTTTAGATCATAGAATCAAGAAAGTCTTTTAATTATTTTAATGTAGCATGCTCAGTCTTTCCTCATGATGTGTATGTGTGTGTGTGTGTGTGTGTGTGTGTGTGTGTGTGTGTGTGAACGGATGGCCATTTAGAGCAATTTCTGCCAACTATGGCAGTTGTTAGCCAAGTCCCTAGGAGTAAGATTTGGTGGCAAGTAGCCCATGGGCCGAGAAATATTAACTCCTGTGGTATTACCTGGTGGGGTCACTTCTCTCCAAAGCAACAGAAGGTGAGTCTTCCTCATGCCATGGTGAAGGCTGACTCACCTGCTTTATTCATAATGAGGAGATACCAGTGAAAAATGACAGGATCTGTGCTGTATCCTTACAGCTGGCTTATGGCCTGCTTTGACTCTACTTTGAAGTTGGAAACTAAAGAACACAAGCCCCATTAAGCCACTGTCAGTTAGTTTCTGAATAACCACAGATGCTGCTACAAGTCTTACATCTTGGTATTTTGTTTGCAGTCTTTAGACAAATGCCTACCACTGTTAGACATGTGTCTCCTTTGGCTCTTCTCCCCACAGTCTGAGGTGAGTTTTGGGAGCAGCTGTGTACCTCTGTGGCCTGCTCTACAGTAGGCTCTTTCTCTAGCTGGGTCAGCGTAAAGCAGAAAAGCCACATGGGAAATGGCATGCTGTGCTCTTCTGCACCATGTCTTTTCCAAAGCCAAAGGTAGTTGGAATTTGTTAGCATTTGGGGTTGGCAGCCATTCTTGTCTCCAAGCAGCAGTAGTGCAGATACCCGACAGGAAGCTGAACTCCTGCAAGTGCCTACAGCTGGCTTTATTATGGCTACACCTACATTTTCTTTTTGTTTGTTTGTTTGTTTGTTTTGAGACAAGGTCCTATGTAGCTCAGGCTGGCCCTGAACTTGCTATGTAGCTGAGGATGACCTTGACCTCCTGATCCCCTTGCCTTTACCTCCTGAGTTCAGGGCTTAATAGTTGAGATGGCAGGCGTGCACTGTGATGTCCAGCTTTTCTCTGCCTGTCTGTGTGCAGAACTTGGGCATAATCATGAGCACAGAGGGTGGGCTCTTAAGTTCTTCCCCTCACAGCTGTGTGACCCCTGGAGCTGCCAGACTCTCTGAGTCTCTGTGTCTTTTTAAGTCAAAAGAAAGAGTGGACAGTTTTCTAAGCATACTCTCAGTTTATAAATTCTTTGACATGACAAAGGTGTGGGAGCAAAGAAGAGATGCACAGGGGAAACCTGGAGGGACTGGACTAGCAGGAACCCTCATGGTTCCTCTGCATTTTTACCTTTGTTTCACTTACCACCTCGGTCCCTTCCTAGTACATCCCCTTATTTTTTGTGTGATCTTAGGAAGCTGCTAACCTCTATTTTTCCATTTCCTTTCCATAAATTGGGAGCAACAACAACGTGCAAAAAGTTATTTCATTTTAAGGGTTGAATGAACATCTGGTATCAGGCAGGCTCCTACAGATCCTCAATAAATGTGAATATTGTCCACTTTTACTCCTCCGTTAAATTGTTAAAATCAATGAGAAACTGGGTGTTTTCCAGTGGAACCTGCTCTAACCTAGATGTTCTGATGAGGTGCTACCGAATTAAGTCACAGGTAGCATGCAGAACATCACTGATACTCTACTTAGAGCAGGGACATGTCAAAGTAGAGGTTTAGGTGAGTGAAGGGGAGATGGGAAGGTGCCCCAGTCTGCTGCAAGCTCACCTGCACTGGCTGTTTTCCTGCCTCGGGTACCCCACGTCCTCCTTGGACAGTTGAATCCTTGTCCTCCATCTCTGTGGGGTCTTTCTTGGTTATTCTAGCCATGAAATTCTTCTCCCACGCCTGGAGCCCTCTCGAGTCACTCTGAGCCTGGCTTTCACTTGCTCATGAACTGTTTTCTGAATTTCGGTTCTACTGTGGGATTTATATATCCTTTTTGCCATTTAAGGTTGCATCTTGCCCTTACATCTTCATGATAGCAAGGAGCTTGTGTGTTCTACAGCGCTCTGAGTGCAGCAAACATCCCTCCTGTGGGCAGAGCCCATAGTAAAGATAATAACTCACTTGCCATTGGCTCCCCTGGCCATATGGCTCCTCTCATACCACTCTATTTCCCACCAGTCACTAATATCTAATTTTACCAATAGTCTCTCTGCTTGTCCTCATCATAGGGTTCATGAGGCTTTAAACTTTCAACTTGTTCAGCCTTTAGAGAGATGTGTTTTTTCCTCTTCTTTTCACCTACAAAAATGAACCATATTTTCCTTTTCATTTTCTGGATTCTTTTCTAAGGTCTCAAGGATTTAGCCTTAATATCTCTCCCAGGGCTTTTTAAAGGTGGTTAATGCAATAGATTCCCAATAATGAGACCTCTATTTTAAAAATGGATGTCATAAACTCTTAATCCCTTTCCATACTCCATGCATCACTATGTGAAGAATTGCCCAAAATTGAAAATAACAATCCCATAAATTAGTCTCCATTTGACCTATTCTCTATAGTCAGACCAAAGCTCCTGCCTTAAAAGTTTTACATTCCTCTGAAGTTAAATGATACAAAAAAATGTCAAAAATACCTTTGCGTTTGAATCACTCATCTCTTTTGTAATATGGGCTTATTCAGCAGATAGGCTGCTGGTAGAGGGTACTGGTTTCTGGGTTACTTTGTGGCCTACTTAAAACACAAGGAGGCATCTCCAAGGCAGCTTTGTCAAAAGCCAAGGACATTTTTTCGGCAGAGACTCTGAGCTTGCTGCCACATAAACAAACAGAGGAGTTGGTTTAGCTTCCTGGGTTTTTTTGGATTGACAGAGAGTGCTAAGGGGAAGGCAGAAGCCAACAGGGCAGCCTGGGGCAGCTGGACGCCCAGGAGGAAGTTGAGGATTGTTGGCACTGGCTCTGTGCTCAGGGTGAGGCTAGGACCAAGTGTCAGCTGTGAACTAACGTCTGGAAAACCTCTCGGCTGGACATTCTGCCCCTGGCCTTGGAAGCTGGCTGATGTACGAGTGAAGAGAATCTATCTTCACTAGCCTTTCCACTTCCGTGAGTAGTTCTCCTTCCTGGCAACACAGTGAAATTACCTGTGAGCCTGCTCAAAATGGCCTATGTCAGAGCCCCACCCTGGCCACTGAAGAGCAATTTCTTGGGGGTGAATCTCATGATGTGAAGTTTGAGAAGATCCCAAGAAATCTTAATATAGTTTTGATTGTACTTCTTTCTGCCCACGGAGATTCTTCAATGCAGTCACAATGGAAGATTGTGAGAGAGAGAAGTTAGAGTTTCTTTTGAATGTGAGATTTTTTTTCTCACTTCTATAGACAGCTTTTTGTTTTTGCATATTTTCACTGTTTCTAACTATACTGTTTTTTGTCCCCTACCCCCCCGTTAACCCTCTTAGATAGCTCCTTCAGGAATTAGACTGTGTGTATGTGTGTGTGCATGTGTGTGAGTAAATATATGTTAAAATATATATGTACAAGGATATAAAGCTTAATAGGTATGAATATAATATATATTTTAGACATATTTTCAATATTAAAGGCTCTAGTCTAATTTCAATAAGCATGTTTTCTATTTTGCACAGTCCATTTTGCAATATGTTGGGCTCCACACTTGAAACTGGGGGTCAACTGATTTCTTTCTAGTCCTAATTTTATCATGTGATTTGTCATTTGTTTGTTTATTTTGTGTTCTTGGAGGAGGAAAGTGTATGCCATGGCATGTGTGTGGAGGAGGCCAGAGGAGAGCTTGCAGTTCTCTCCTTCCACTATTTAGGTTCCAAGGATCAAACTCAGGTCGACAGGCTTGGCAGCAAGTGCCTTTACCCACTAAGCTATCTCACTAGCCCATTAGCTAAGTCATATAACCACCAAACCACAATTTCTTTACCCTGTAAAATGAGAGAGCCATGGCTGGTGCCTTCCAAGATTATTTTGAAGGCTGTTGATGGAAAATCTGCAATTAAGAACTATGTTAAACATCATGTAGAGCAAGACTAACAGAAGAAAAGGAATTTTATACCTATGTGCTAGAATTAACCTCCTCCTTAGCTTTTAGGCACTGTGTTAAGAACTTAGGGAATTAAAACAAGACCAAATTCTGTCTTTGAATGACCTGAACTTTTGTCTCTGTTCTGCCATAAAACATGCCTGGAAAACACTAATTCTTAAAACTTTTCATAAATAAAGCAAAAACGGTCTTAGAATGTTAGGACTGTTTTCCAGAATGTGTTCTATGGAACACTAGTCCAAAATGGGCCTTGATGGGAAGACCCTGGAGTTAAAGGAATTTAGAACCCAGGCACAAGGTATCTCCTCTGTTATTGACTCATTATATATATATATATATACATACATATATATATATATGTTAAAAGTTTCATGTAGTAAATTATTAAGTAAAAATACTTTATATTGTTTAACACATTTTGTCAAATAACTATACTCATTTATCAAGGAACTATAATACCACTTTCAAGGAAAATATGGGGAAATGTCACTTGCTCACAAGGAATCCTGAGAAATTCTTATGCTTCATAATGATAGTGTCCACCCACCTTCTCTTTGATATCATGATGTTTTTGAAATTGGCATTAGAAGTTGGCATTACCCATTCTAGGGGCCCTTCACCAGCACAAAGCTTAGGAACTGCTCAGATTGGTTGTGAGGAGATTTGAGGGTTATAAAGACTTCAAGGGAATCTGGAAAGATGGTTCAGTGGCTAAGAGCATGTACTACTCTTCCAGAAAACCTATGCTGGGCAGCTCACAAATGCCTATAACTTTGGTTTCAGTGGGTTATGATACCTCTGACCTCCACGGGCACCTGCACTCATGTGCACATACTCATATGCACACACACACACATACACATAATTAAAAATAATAAAAGGAAGGGATGAAGAGTTTACTTGGTAATGCAGCAGAAGATGGAAAGGGAGAGCATCTGTGGTCCACCATAGCTAGGAAGGTAGGCAGAACAGGCAAATGAAGACCTCCGGGAAGGGTGACATTTGGCTGCACTTTCTGTCACCATGGTCTGTGATTTAACATTGATATAGACACTTTTATTTCTAAGACATTGTTTTTTTTCCTCTTAGTGGGCTATTCTTTAAGAATACCAGTGATTTGAGTTTAGGAGGAATCTTAGAGGTCACACAGTCTAGATATGGCAAATAACCTTAACATATGATGCCAACTCTGTATAACATGGTTGTTTGGAGCACTGGACTGAGTATATGTAGGCTGAATCCTGACTCAACAGGTAGAGTTCTATGTTAACTCCTAATAATGACTATCATATATAAGGCACAGTGTCATGTAAGCAGGAGATTTGCCATTCTTTATGGAGCTGAGACAATTGCTTACAAGCAGGTGAATGCATCGCCCCAATGTATACTAAGTGATTGGTTCCTTTCTCCATTCTTATTTATTGGACATAAACAACATTATTGATATCTAAAGGTACAGAAATGGACTCTGTCCTTGATGTTGTCTGTCTGGGTCCAGTTGAATTATGCTATTGTTTGCTAAATTTTAATAACTGATGAGACCTAATGAGAACCATTCATGCCCCAATTCAAACCAATTGCTTCTACTTCTGCTTGCCCTTTTCTGCCTGAGGAAAAATGGCCAGTGCTTGTACCCAAAGCTACAGTACTATGCCAGTGGATCAAAACGTTTTCAATTTTATTGTTTTCAAATTTTGTCATCTGGCAAAAAGTTGACGTGGAGTGGCATTTGGGGCCATAGCTCCAGCTCCCAGAGCCTTTACAGCCAGAGCTTTGCAGTTCTAATATGTGATTTTAGAGAACTGGTAGCTGGAATGTGATAGGTAGAGAACGGGCGGAAGCGAGCAGACGGTGCAGATGGAGGAAGGCACGAGCGGATGGATGAGGCACCGAGGCTCAGATGGAATTCTCAGTGGGACACAGATTTATTTCGCACGGAGCACCTTTCCCTTGGGGAAGGGAAAGATGTCGTTGTGATTTTAGAGAACTGGTAGCTGGAATGTGATAGGTAGAGAACGGGCGGAAGCGAGCAGACGGTGCAGATGGAGGAAGGCACGAGCGGATGGATGAGGCACCGAGGCTCAGATGGAATTCTCAGTGGGACACAGATTTATTTCGCACGGGGCACCTTTCCCTCGGGAAGGGAAAGATGTCCACGAAGGGAAAGAATGTAAGGGAAGAGAAGGGAAGGGAAGGGAAGGGGGAAGGGGAAAGGGGAAGGGGAAAGGGGGAAGGGGGAAGGGAGAAGGGAGTCAGGGAAAGATGTCCAGGAAAGAAGATGTCCACGGGTTGTGAGCTGGGGCTTTACATATGAGGGCTTTAGGGTGTGGAATCAGGGAGGGGGAAGCAGGTAGGATTAGGGTGTGGAAGTGTCTTCTTTTCCTCTTAAGATAAGAGGAACTCTGCTTATCTTTGGAGGTCAGAGGAAAGGCAGGCTGCTTCTCAGCAGAGTTTGTAGGTCCCTGTTGGGGAGGGGGAGGGGGCTGCTATTGGAACCCTAACACCGTTGCCCTCCTGATGGGAGGGATACTCACAGACTCTGCGCGTTCCAGGAGCCCCACATTGGGCGCCATCTGCGGGGGTCTCTCCCTCTCTTCGTGGGTCGTTGGCCACTGGCCCACGAGGGCAGGGAGAGCAGAAGCGGCGAACGGGGTCAGGACAGCCAGTGAGCGCTGACGGAAGAAAGCCCTCCCAGGTAGACTGGTCCCAGGCGCAGTGAAACAGCAGTGATACAGCTCCAGACACAGTGAAAACAGCTCCATTTATTAGTGGGAGAATTAGAGAATTTATAGTGTGGAGGCAGTAGCAAAAGCCTCAGTTGATAGGTGCT
>NW_008360323.1:1026966-1027371 GCF_000622305.1 Nannospalax galili | reverse complement strand
GGTGGGACTGTCTTAGCCAGGAGGACCTGGTGGGAAGAACATTTGACACAGAGGGAGGGATTAGCACGGAGGTCAAGAAAGGCGTGGATGTAGGGTAGTTCAGACTGCTTGCTGTTACGCTGGCAGAAGTTTTCCAAATCTGAAGAGTGGGTGGGGGAACAAAGAGGATCTTTTTGACCTGAGGGGACAGCGGTGGAGTTGGGGGAGAGAGAGAGAGAGAGAGAGAGAGAGAGAGAGAATCAGCCTGAAATACTGTAACATGAGTTCAAATGGTAACCTTGAAAATTGACGAAAACATAGCCATACAATATGCTTAATGCTGAGATCAGAACAGGCTACTAAAAGAGTTAGCCCAGTGTCTTTTATGGGGTATGGGATTAGAGAAGTGTTGACAGTTTTTTTTTC
>NW_008360323.1:1016685-1026647 GCF_000622305.1 Nannospalax galili | reverse complement strand
GGGACAGAGAGAGAGAGAAAGAGAGAGAGAAGATGAGATGTTAGGGGAAGGCAAAAGATGGCAGGAGCGAGGAAGGGAAGGGAGCTGAGGTAGGGAAAAGGATTTGAGTGTGACGGGGAGGCAGGTCTGACTCCCAGATGGGCATGGACAGGCACAGTAACTGTGCCAGGCAATTCAACAGTCGCGGAAACCAGTGCTGTCCAGTGGCCATGAGTGAGGTCCAGGAGTGACTGAATTTGATTGGAAAGGCGATGAAAAGAAAACTGGCAGAGAGTAGTGAAGGGGAAAGGGGAGAGAGGGGGGGAGAGAGCTGAAAGGAATGGGAGAGGGGAGAGAGATAGAGGGTGGAAGTGTACCTTAATGCTGAATTAGTGGTGTTCGCAGAGGCCAGTAACGACAAGCGAGTCCGAAAGTTTTATGTGCGAGGTCCCTTGAAGTAAGAGCCGGGTTTTGGCACCATCTGATAGGTAGAGAGTGGGCCGGAGCGAGCCGGTGGCGTGGATAGAGGAAGGCACGAGCGGATGGATGAGGCACCGAGGCTCAGATGGAATTCTCAGTGGGACACATTTATTTCACAAGGGGCACCTTTCCCTCGGGGAAGGGAAAGATGTCGGCAGAGGGAAAGAGGGAAGGGAAGGGAAGGGAAGGGAAGGGAAGGGAAGAGGGGAAGGGAAGGGAAAGATGTCTGCGAAGGGAAAGATGTCTGCTCACGGGTTGTGAGCTGGGACTTTACATATGGGGCTTTAGGGTGTGGAAGGGGGGAATGTTTGGGGGAGAAATCAGGGAGGGGGAAGCAGGTAGGATTAGGGTGTGGAAGTGTTTTCTTTTTCCCCTTGAGATAAGAGGAACTCTACTTATCTTATCTTTGGAGGTCAGAGGAAAGGCAGGCTGCTTCTCAGCAGAGTTTGTAGGTCCCTGTTGGGGAGGGGGGTGAGCTGCTATTTGGAACCCTAACAGAATGTACTTCCTTAAAGAAAATGGGCTTCCATTCACTGAGACTCCATCTCCTAACACAGCCATAGAAGTCTGGCTTTCTGACACAAATCATTACACCACTTTAAGACCTTGCTTTCTTTCTCTTCAGCTCTGCCCTTAGTGGGTAACTCTGCTGATCCTTTTTCAGTTTTAGTTCAAATAAACAGGTGACCTCTGACTACTCCCATATAGTCTTTGACACAACGGGATCTTATTTATACCTCACAAGATGGGTTGCCTATTGAGACTGGAAAAACATTCACATTCAAGTTTCCTACCAAGTTATGCTAAATGTATGATGAAAAGCCACTCTTTTCAACTGACCCAGCAAATATTCTCCCTAAAAATTGTTGACATTCTATTTGGTTGTTAATTATTTTAAGATAGTTCTCTTTACCAGCTACATATCTGACAGAGGGTTAGTATCTAGAATATGTAAAGAACTAAAAAACAAACAACACACAAAACAAGCGAACAGGTAAACATCAAGAAAACACACAACTTGATTATAAAAATCAGGGCAAAGGGGGACGGAGAGACGGCTCAACGGTTAAGAGCACTGGCTACTCTTGCTGATGAGACCTAATGAGAACCATTCATGCCTTAATTCAAACATATTGCTTCTACTTTCGCTTGCCCTTTTCTGCCTGAGGACCTGGACTCGGTTCCCAGCACCCACATGGTGACTAGCAGCCATGTGTAACTCCAGTTCCAGGGGATCTGATGTCTTCTTCTGATCTCTATGACCTCTATGGGCATTGCATGACACGGATGCACTTACATACATGCACATAAAACAAAAATAATAAATAAAATATTTTTAAAGATGTAATGAAATGCTTCTTCTAAAAAAGCGCTGTAAAGAAATTAAAGTCACAAAGTACACAGTGGGAAAAAAATCAGGGCAAAGACATAAATAAAATTCCCCAAAACTGAAATGCAAATGGCTGAGAAATGTTTTAAAAAACCTTCAACACCCCTAAGCTATCAGGAAAGTGAAAATTAAAACTACTTCAAGATTTATCTTACACCAGAATGGCTAAGGTAAAAGTAACAAACAAAATAAATGACAGCAAATTCTGGAGTTGATGTGGGAAAGGGGGACATTTACTGCTGGTGGGAGTGCACACTGGTGCAGCCACTATAGGAATCAGCATGGCGTTCCTTGCAAAAGCTAGAAATAGATCTACCATGTGATCTTGCTATGCCAATCCTGGGCCTATACCCAAAGGAGTCTATATCCTACTATGGAGATACCTGCTCATCCATGTTCATTACTGCTCTATTCACAATAACTAGTAAATGGAAACAACTTAGAGGTCCACCAATGGATGAATGAATAACTAAAATGTGGTAAATTTATACAATGAAATACTATTAAGCTTTTAAGAAAAATGAAATTATTAAATTTGCAGGTAAATGGATGGAACTGGAAAAAATCACCCTGAGGTAACCCAGACCCAGGAGGACAAACATTGCACTTTTTTCTATCACATGTAGGTGTTAGCTGTGAATCTTTAATATATGTATTTCAGTTGGAAAACCCATAGAAACCAGGAAACCAGTTAAGAGGCCATGGGGGAGGCCTTCAGGGGAGGGGAGATAGAATTAAGGTAGCTCTCTATTTTGCAAGTTGATAGATGGTTTCTTAGAAAATCTATTTCCATGTGTTCATATGTGCAAGACAGCCTGAGAGACAGTGTGCCACAGTATAATCATGGCTAACTTGGGAAGTAGGAGTAGAGAAGTTTGGGGTGGATTTTACTTTCTGCTTCATGCACGACAACTTCGTTTAGTTTATTATTTTTTATAAGTAAGAATGTTTTATTCTGAAAAAAATCATTCAGGAAAAATGTGAAAATAAGAACGCATTTATAAAATCCTATAGATAAAGGTACTGTAGATTTTATGCCCTCTTATTCAAAAATTTCTGAGATGCTTTATTAAATTTATCAAACAATTTTGTGAGCATCCATATGTCCACATATGCAAGTGTGTGTGTGCACAGTGGTACAAAGTTACAAGTTGTTCTTTCTTAGGAAGGACTGTTCTTCATTCTGAATTAGCCCTTCACACATTTAGCATTAAAATAACTCTTTGTACATGAAATAACAGTAGTAGTAAATCATGACTTTTAGAGTCCTACTTGGTACAATGAAGATCTAGAGACTCAATTTCAGTTCCCCCATTTTTTTGACACTTTACAGTTTATATTATAGTTTCTCAGGTATTGGCATTAGCAATTCAATATTTTATTGACTGGGAAACCGAGATTCAAAGAAGTTGCAAAGTCTCACAACAATTTAGCTGTGTTTTCTTCAGCAGTACCACTCCATGTCTCAATTTTAAAAAACTCACTTATATACTGCTGAGTATATAACATATATTACTTTAGGTGTTAAGGATAAAGGAAGATAAACAGGAATAGCACCCTGGAGCCTGTGGTATGGCAGAGTGGCTAGGGCATTCATTCACATTACATATTCTAAATCATTAACAGACTTTTCTCTTTGGTAAGTAAATGATCCTTACATCATATTATTATATATCGTTTTGTATCGATAATTACTGTTCCTTATGGCAGTTATTTTATTTATTCTTATCTTTGACCCTTTGCCTTGTACTTGAACCACATAAGAAATTTAAATATTTCTAACAGGTAGAGAGCTGAGTAAGATGGGTTGTGCTGATAATACCCACACTTGAAAAGCTGAGGCAGGAGGATTGCTTCAAATTCAAGGCCATTTTGGATTACACAGCGAGTACCAGGTCAATCAGGGTTATATAGCAAGACCCTGTCTCAGTGTGCCCCCTCCAATAATAATAACAAATGAATAAAATAAAAACCAAAATAATAGACAGAATAAATGCATATTTGTTACAAAAAGTTTAGGCAGTTTTTCAATATGTAGAAAAGTATGTGTCTACTTTCTCTGCTCATAGATTTCCAGCCCCACTCTGATTGTTAGTGTTAACTGTGGTTAATAGATTCTGTGTATTTTCCTTATGCTATAGGCAAAGATTTGAGGGCTCCATTTAATTATGGAGAGTTTCTTATAAAACTATATATTGGAGCTGAAAAGATGGCTCAACAGTTAAGAGTACTGGCTGTTCTTGCAGAAGACCCAGGTTAGAATCCCAGCACCCACAGGGCAGCTAACAACTGTCCGTAACTCCAGTTCCAGGGGCTCTGACACCCTCTTCTGTCCTCCATGGGTACACTTACATACATGCAGGCAATACACATATACACATAAAATAAGAATAATAAATAAAATACTTAAAAATATTATATATTTTTTGCAGGATAAACTGATTTGATCCGTATTATAGCAATCCTACCATTGTTGAAATACCATCATCAACCCATTCTTGTGTGTGTGTGTGTGTGTGTGTGTGTGTGTGTATGTGTGTGTGTTTTGAGACAGGATCTCAGGTAGCCCAGGTTTGCCTTGAACTTGCAATGTAGCCAGGATGATCTTGAATTCCTCATCATCCTTTCTCTACCCCCACCAAGTGCTGGAATTACAGGCATGTATCACAAAACTGGCAAGGCAAGCCCTTGAAAGTTTCATTTAAGTACAAGTCATTCTTCAAAATAAGCTATGTTTAAAAGGTTTTTGTTTTATAAGCTGATTGTTGGAACTTGGATTGCCACTTTCTAATAAAATGTCAGAAATATGCTTGAATTGGTGGCTACAACATTACAAGAGAAAGGTCAATAATAGAAAGAGGTACATGTAAGGATATTTATCATGTGTGAAAAACCCTGTTAAGAACTTTCCATTGTCTCATTTACTCTTTGAAATATTTAGTTAGGGTGGTTGCTAGTCAAAATTACTGACTGGGCGACTCATGTTCAAAGTAACCAAGTAACTTGCCCAGTGTCACACAGGTTGTAAATGTCAGAACTGAGAATCAGATCCATATGTGATGATTCTCAATCATACATAGCTTCTAAGTCCCTGGAAGTCTCTTTAATAAGAGAAAAGTGCTCCCTGAGACACTTAGTCAGCCATGAGCATGGCATGGGGCTTGACCCTCGTGCTTAGGTAATTAATTATCTAATCAGCAACTATGTCAGACCAGAGGACTGACTTACAGACTATTGCTATTGTATTAGTTTTGTCACTGAGGCAAAACACTGCAGAAGCAACTTAAGGGAGTAAAGGTTTTTATTGAGTTGTAGCTTTAGTCCACTGTGGTGGGGAAGAGATGAAGAAAGTTGTGGCAGCAGGACTTTGTGCCTTCTCCACCACTGTGGTAGACAGGAAGTGGAGAACAATGTGGGCAAGCTCCAGAGGGGGCATAACCTTCATAGTACTGCCCCTAGTAGACTACTTCCACCAGCCAGGTCAAAGTAGCACCCAAAGCAGGGAATGGGGGATTCAAAACATGAGCCTGTGGGGACATTTCAGATCCAGCTATAATGGTAAAGGTACACAGGGTTTTTTTTTTTTTTTTCTTTCTGTTTTATTCTCATTGCTGCTCAGTGTAAATGCCTTGCTTCTACAGAAATCTTGATTTTTCCCTCTTGATCCACTACCCAGCCCTCTCCTTCCTGGTGTGTACCTTGTGGAGCTGAGCTCCTGGGCTCTGTCAACTGACTGGCTCCCTTTCTTTTGGCTTCTAGTTGCATTTGTCCACTGGTTTGATGGGAGGTCAGGGCACATAGTGCCCTAGTTTCCTTCCCGTTACCGTATTTCGCAGTGGTTGGAGTCCTGTATCCAAACCACAAGTCCTGTTAGCTGGCTTTCATCCACACCCTCAGCCCTCCCTGAGATCGCTCCTGCACCTTCAGGTCCTAGGGCAGTTAACAGTGTTCCATTCTTACTAGTCCAGGTGCATTATCATTTCTTGTTAGTTTAGCACAGCCTTGCCTTCAGTTTTATAAATGCTCTTTCATTAAGCTGCCTTTAATTATACCTTCTGCTGTGGCATCTGTTTGCTCCTGGGAACAAGATTGATCTAGTAAGTGAAACCAGGCTTTGTTCCAGAAAGCAGATCCTCAGAATGAGATGCCAGGATTACATTGCTCACATATTTGATGAGGGCACAGATACTCTCCTCGCCAGGGTGAAATGGATAACGAGGGATGTGGAGGAATAACATTACTCAAATTATTGACAGCTGCTGCAAAGGATGGCGCACAGATGACAGGAAGGCATTGGGAGATCATGTTGTCCATTGTTTTTTCAGGTGACTTAGATTACATAGATCATGCCATGGGCTGTAGCATATGAAATCCTAGAAAGTAAAATTGGAGAAAAGGACAACCTGTCCTTGAATGATCCACCCAGGGCATAGGGGGAACATCAAATGGTCTCTTTGGAGATATTTAAAGAATCTCTTACCTTTGCTAGTTTTAGGACGAATGTATCTGTCTCAAGGTATTTTAAAAAGAATGTCTCCTCCTCAGTTCAAATATGATTAAAGATCATTTGTGGTTAAACACATGGGCTATTCATCCATGTTCTCTAGACTGAATAGATCGCTAAGGATTTGAAAGCTGGTAAAATAGAAGGTGCAGGTACTAAGGATTCAAATGCACTCAGGACTGACTCTCAACATTGACTCTGGGGAAAATGGATTACCCCTGAGAGACAAGTTACTGCATCAGTAAATGTGTGACACTGCTTAATCTCATATAATAATATAAAAGCGCATCTGACCAAGAAATGAGTCCCTAAGATATAGGATGGGGATGATGGGACAGAAGAATGACTTGTGAGTCTTCAAGTTCCCCCAGGTCTTTTATTACTTGAGGAAGTATCTCTTTTTTTTCCCCATCCATATGTTGAGCAATCAGCCTTCCTCTGCCTGTCTTTAGCCATACCCAATTAGAAGATCTTGGCATCAATCACTGGAGCCTAGACTATAATCATGACTATAACCATGACTCTTCTGCAAACTACTATTCTCCTGTCAAGCATCTTCTGCCTAGCTATGGCCTTGCGGAAACTGAATGCCTGGCTACAGTAGTTCCTATGACTATAGTAACAAATGGTCACCAATGGCTTCAAACAACAGGAATTTATTCTGTCGCCTTAGTGAGTCTAAATTTTTGTAATCAGCTGTTGACAGGGTGACACTCTTCTCTGAATACCCCAAAGGAGAATGGTTCCTGTGCTTCCAGCTTCTGCTGCTCCAGGGCTTTCTGGCTTCATGACAATATAACTAGCCTCTGCCTCTGTTTTCACATGTCCTTCTCAGACTCTCTCCTCTTCTGTCTCTTTAAGGGCCTGTCAATGGACTCAGAGAGCACATCCAGTCATGTGGGATAACATCTCTTCTTATAATTCTTAATGAAGTCTGCAAAAATGCTTCTTCCCAACACTGCCATGTTCCTGGCCTCTGGGAGACTTATCTTTTTAGAGGGCCACCATTCAATCCCTTACACTGACTCTGAAAAAAAAAAAAGTGGGCAAACAATCACATGACCAGAGACGGCTATAATGAATTGAATATTATCAGACCCCCTCTCCCCACATGCATAATGTTGGGAATGTGCAACAGAGCGTAAATGATTGATTGAAATTAGAGTAATTCAAGGATGGACTCTTTCATTCAGCACCCATTCCCAGGAGGTTGCCTGCTCTATATGAATTCATTCCCAGACCTTATGGGATGTACCTTCTGATCATGTGACTGGGAAGAAGAAATCTGTGCTTGACTTCTGTGTAGGCCTTGTGGTATGCAGGATTAAGCAGATGTGAAGACCGTTGCACTATAGTTACAATTCCAGTGGTCCTGAAAGACCGTACTGGAGGAAAACCATCTCTGGTAGATTTTTTTTCCTTTTTGGCTTGTGTGTGCATGCAGGTAAGCTCACATGTATAGGTATGTGTAGAGGCTAAGGGTTGATGTCAGGTGCATCCTTCAATCACTTTTCAATGTTACTGACTGATTGATTAATCGATTGATTGATACAGGGTTTCTTACTGAAACTAGAGCTCTCACTTTGGTTTAAGCTGGCTAGCTAGCAAGCCACAAGGATTGACATGTCTTGACTCCCAGTGCTGGGTTCATAAGCACGTGTTCATAGGCATGCACCACGATGACCAGTTTTGACATGGATACTAGGATGCTCAGGTCCTTATGTTTGCACAGCAATCACTATACTCTCTGAGTCATCTCCCCAGCCCCTGCCCCCACACATAGATGCTTAAGTAGTGATATTGGTTGTTCACTTATGACACCAGAAGGTGGCCTCAGGTTTCTATTTACATCTACATGGGCATCAACTAAAACCTTGACCTGTTGGTCAAGGATTTTAAAAGAATGTAACACAAGGATTGGCAGTAAGGGAACCTTATAAGGACACGTAAGGACAGGAAATCCTTTCATCATATGAATACCTACCAGACAACATTTCATTGTGGAGAGGCTCTTGAAGGTGAAGTGGTAAGCCAGAATCACTCTGTGCCTGTCTCATTGCTCTCATAGTAGGGACTGATCTGACACAGTGAGACTGAGCTGGCTCTGTCACTGTTCAATGTCCAGGCTCCCATAACAGAAACCAGTGTTGAACTTCGCTCTAGAGGGGATGGCCTGTGCCTTTGTTATTAGATCCCTTCCAATATGGAGACAGTCCATTTTTCCTCATCAAATTATTGGCTATATGTTCTAAACAGGCAATTTCTTCTAATGCCTTGTTTTCTTTATGCTACCACATTTAACTTACGAAATGGCAAATAAAGTGTGACAATGTGTTCATACCCACTAATTTCACTGCCACATCATTCTTGTAATTGTGGATTGGATGACTACAGGCTCAGTTTCAATTACAGGGATATAATGAACAGGAAGGTTTGGGGTGTATGCTTCAAATCAGAGGTTAAAATAATAGTACCATTTCTCTGGAGGCTAGAATTCATGTGTTTGGGAATAAGGATGTAGAAGTAGAAGAAATCATTCTTTCTATCATCTCTGACAACTCACTTCAAGAAATTTAGATTCTGTTCCTCAGAGGTCACATGGTCCTGGCTCCTTTCTTTTACCAGTTCCATCTATGTGAAGATAAGTCAAAGGTCCTGCTCGACCATGGCTGGCTTCACTTGGAAGTATGAATGAGATGTTTCCTCTAAGTTGACCCTCCTCTTTGTAGGCTGGACACTGGTTCAAGTCCATCTGGTGGGGTCTCCATGTCCTCCCTGAACAAGAGGACAGGTGACTCACCACAGTTAAAGGACATTTTGAGAGATGTGCCATAGTCCCTTGGCACTTGGCCAACCTTGGAGGGCAAAGGGCAAAAAACTATGCTTTAAGTCCCTCTGACTACATTAGTATAGGCCTTAAAGTATGGCTGTCAAACATCCAATAAGGTTAGTTCCACCAGTCTGGTACTTTTAATTATCATGTGCTATGTAGATAAAGCTTGGGTAAAAAATCCAAATATTCTCAGATAAACATTGACTAGATATATATTTTGTTCCTTAAACTAGTTGACTAAACTATGACCAAAGAAAATTTAAGATTATGAGTATATTATTTTTGTCTCATCCTTTATATATCATAATAAACCTACACAGACTTTCATCACTTGCTTAGGCTTTCTCATTTTTCCTATTTTGGAAAATATCTCCATTCCCCATTTGCTTAGGAGTTCTCATTTTTCCTATTTTGGAAAATATCTCCATTCCCATATCTTTTTAACATCTTTTACATCCTCATTTTTTCTTTTCTTTTTTTAAATAATTATGAGACATAATAGCATTAACAAATAAATTTTCCATCGGTTGTGATTAAGTGTAAAAGCAGAGGCAGGTGGATCTCCGTGAGTCAAAGCCAGCCTGGTCTACATAGTGAGTTCCAGGACAGCTGGGGCTATGGGGAGACCCTGTCTCAAAAAGACAAAATGTATTTATTTGTATTTTTATGTGTTTGAGTGTTTTGCCTGCATATATGTAAGTTCACCATGTGCATGCAATGCCTGTGGAGGCCAGAAGAGGGCAATCGAACCCTCTGTAACTGGAGTTACAGATAGT
>NW_008360323.1:1000586-1016501 GCF_000622305.1 Nannospalax galili | reverse complement strand
GGATAAACATTGTCACAATCTGGCTTGTTGACAGCTGTGCTCATTTATTAGAGGAATGCCAAGCAGGATCTCTGGACCCTCACCTGAGTATCTAGCCACCCTTCCCAGCTCTAGAGTCCAGCCTTGGAAGACAAAAGAAAAATAAGGAAGAACCCAATAGTGGGATGCTTTTGGAAGCCCTTGTCAAGAAATTCCAATTGAATCTCATATGGACATTTGAAAATTGCCCTGTTCTGACTTTTTTTATCCCTGTTCAGCATGGAAGAAGCCAGAGCGGTCTGCATCCTGATTCCCTAGTGGCCATTTGGGTAACCCCTTCAAAAGATGGCATGATAAGAATAGGAGGTAGGAATTGGCTAGGCAGTTAGGGTAAAAAGACCCTAAAGAAAAGTAGCCAGTTTCTTGGCTAAAAGCCAAAATGTCCTTGGGCCTCTTAGCAACATACTCAGTTTCAGCCAAACATGTCAAAAGTATTTTGGCGCTTGTATCTAATCCTTAAAAGATTTTAGGGTTACCTCTTCAGAGGGGGGAATATTAGAGTAGCCAAAAGCCCCACAAAAATTAATAAATGAAAGAAGAAAAGCAAAGAAAAAAGTTATGGGGAGATATGGGAGGAGTTGGAGGGGAGGGAGGAGGCATGGATTTGATCAAAACACCTTATATGCATGTATGAAATTTTCATTAAAGTTTTTGTAAAAGTTAAAAAAAAAGAAATTTAGATTCTGTCTCTAGAACCTTAGTGCTTCTGGATGATCTAGGGTCAACAGAAGAATTTCCCTAAGAAGTGAAAGCCGTAGATCCATTAAACTGGAACTTGGGTCTGACTAGCTCTTTAACAGGTGAAGGTAAAGGTCCTGTTTTGGGTAGGTTACTGACCTTGCTTATAAAGGTGAGTGAGTTTTGCTGCTATCGTTAAGATAGCAAGGCCTGATATAAAGCCTAGAAAATTACTGGAATTTTTCTCAGTGAATCTGTAATGTACTGGTCTATGAAAAACTCCAGCATCTGAATAACTAGAAGACAATCATAGGTTCGTATTTTGTTTAATAGGATTTGAGTCACACCACTCAATTTTATTAGTAAAAATGTAACCTGGTCAAGGTGCTTGCACAGAATGAAGGCAATAGAGAATAATTGTAGAAGGAGAGTGTTATTCAATCAGAAAGAAAAGGCGTCTGGTAAGGGGTAAAATGGTAGTGGTGCTAGATGTTCACTCTCTGCCCCTTGAGATGTTTTCTACCCTCCTGTACCCAAATCTGCATGGAAAACCTGACCTCTATGAACTGATTTACTAGACTTCCATGTCCCAGGACTTTAGTTGGATTGACAATGGTGGATTAGAGCACTGGAGGAAAAACAGGCTGGGCATCCCTTGAGCCCTCTTGCCTTGACCTCAGTGTGGCACAAACTGCTCTTCCCTTTCCAGAGTCAGGGCTCTTGCTGAATAGAGCCGCAGTTGCAGTCCTCTCAGGGCTAGGACCCACCTTTCCTAGAGTCTACTTCTCCCAGGTATAAATAACCACCTCTCTCCTAAAGCTGCGTACCCTTATTCTCTCATATTTCTCACTCTCTCTTTAAAAATATCCCTTGGGATAAAGGGAAAGAAGGAGCTCAAGAGAGGTGGGACCATAGGAGACTGGTATTATCAAGGGAGAAACGGGGAAAATAGGGACATCTTAAATGGGGAAACCATGATGGTAGGATCAGGCAGTGAGAGAGAGGAGAGACAAATAGTGCAATTTTCCCATCTATTATCTTTACATGAGTTCATATGTATAGCTAAATGCTACATAACAAGAAACAGTGCCAGAAAGGAAAAACGTTCCTTTGAGTTATTGGCCAGGGTGGTCCAAGAGACTCCCAAATTTATACAGGCTATTGTCATGGCCCTTGAAGGTAAGACAACTTTGGACGAAGAATTTGGAGCAACAGAACCGCAAATAACCCCTGAAGGCTGGCTCTCATAGCTTTGTAGAGCACTATGAAGTGCCAAGGGAAAACATCAATTAATGTCCAACACCAGCTTCAAGACCAGATAACCACATCAATAGCCAGCACAGCATACAATATTGGTACAGCAGTGGCACTTTTAATTAGCAGCTACCTAATTGGGCTAAAAGCCCACTCAATGGGAGAAAACTCAAGTGTGGTACTGTAAACATAACCAAATACACATGACTAGAGTGGTCATGGGTCTTAGAGAAAACTCCAAGACTGTCATATCGCTAGACAAATGCAATTTCTTACTATGTGCAAAATATGTATCCTTATATTTACTGACAAATATCCCTGTCACCAGTCATCAAAGAAGCTCATTTTATACCAGTCAGAGACTATTACCAAGTACCACAACTGGACACACACAGACATTGTCTATGAAGTACCCAGGCCCAAGTGACACGTCTACAATGCAAGCTCTATACCTAAGGCTCATGGAACAAATAACAGGGGTAAAGAAGAGGACACTAATGAATCTCTTAGTTCTCATGAATGAAGTTCTCCTGGGCATTGCACGCATGGGTGCACTTGCATACTTGTAGACAAAATATTCATCCACATAAAATAAAAATAATAAATTAATTTAAAAAATATCCTTTGTATGAAACTCTCAGTCAGCCATTTGCATGAACCATTTTTTTTTCTGTTCATGCTGCTGACTGGCCTAGCACCCAAGGCCATGCTCCTCTGTTTAGGATAGGGAGACACTCTTTCTCTCCTTCTGCACCTTACCAAACCACATGCTCATGTATCAAGAGCTCGAATCAAATCAAACCTACACTAAGAGTCCACCTCACACCAATCAGAATTTCTATTATTAAAAAGTAACAGGTTTTATTTATACTTTCAACAAAATAGCAAGAGGCAAAATCATATATACAAAAATCAGTAGTGTGCTAGATAACTTTAGTGTCAACTTGACACACCAGGGTTGAGGGAGCTTCATTTGGGAAATTGCCTCCATAGGACTGGCCTGTAGCCATGTCTGTGGTGGAATTTTCTTGATTGTTGAGTGATGTGGGAGGGCCCAGCCCACTGAGGGGCGGTGCCACCCCTGGGCAGGTGGGCCTATGTTGTATAAGAAAGCAGGCTGAGCAGGAGCCAGGAGAGCAAGCC
This sequence comes from Nannospalax galili, assembly GCF_000622305.1. Taxonomy (NCBI): domain Eukaryota; kingdom Metazoa; phylum Chordata; class Mammalia; order Rodentia; family Spalacidae; genus Nannospalax; species Nannospalax galili. The sequence continues at coordinate 1,013,387 of NW_008360323.1, read as the reverse complement.
AGTAAGAAGCATTCCTCCATGGCCTGTGCTCGAGCTCCTGCCTCCATGTTCCTGCCCTGAGTTCCTACCTTGGGCTCCCTGATGAACTGTGACTTGGGAGATGTAAGATAAAATAAACCCTTTCCTCCCCAAGTTAATATTGGTCAGAATATTTTGTTACAGCAATGGAGAGACAAACTAGAACAAGTAGTTTTTCTATACACCAACAATGAACTTGAGAAAGAAATTAGCAAAAATATCCCATTCACAATAGCTCAAACAATATCAACAACAAAAATAACAAGCAGAAATAAACTTAATCAAGGAAGTGAAAAACCTCTACAATGAAAACTACAAAACACTGAAGTAGGAAAATGCTAGATAATGGAAAGACTGTCATTTTCCTGGACTGGCAGAATTAATGCCATGAAAATGGCTTCATTACCAAGAGAAGCACACAGATTAAGTACAGTTCTCATCACAATTCCAATGTCTATCTTCAAAGAATAGAAAAACAATCGAAGAATTCATCTAGAGTCACAAAAAGACCATGAATCGCCAAAGCAATCCTCAGGAGAAGCAGCACAGCTTACCACTATACCACGGAGCTAGAGTGACAAAAGCAATCTAGTAATGGAATAAAAACAGAGAGGCTGACCAATGAAAGAGAATGGAGGACCCAGAAATAAACTGACAAAGCTATGGTCATCTCCTTTTTGACAAAGGTATACAAAAGATGCAGTGGGAAAAATGACAGCCTATTCAATAACTGGTACAGGAAAAGCCAGATGAATAAATACAGCACCCTGTACAAAAATCAGCTAAAGTGCATCAAAGGCCTGAATTTAAAACCTGAAGTGCTGAATCTGCTAGAGGAAAATGAACAGAGTGAACTTTAAGATATAGGTTTAGGCAAGATCTTTCTGAAAAGAAGTCTAATAGCACAGGAACTAGTACCCTAAATCAACATGAAAGTAAGCAGCTTCTTCTCAGGAAAAGAAACCATCAGCAAAGTAAATAGATAAACCACAGAATGGGAGGAAATATTTGCCAGCTATACTTTAGAGAGAGCTAATATATAGAATCTGCAAAGAGCTGCAACAGTTACTCCCACCTCCAAAATAAAGCTGCCAGTCAACAAATAGGCTAATCAAATGAATAGACAGTTCTCAAAAGAAGCACACATGATTAATATTTTTAAAGTGTTCAATCAGGCAAATGTAAATTAAAACTAGCTTATGATACCGCTTCACCCCAAAGTGGCTATTATGAAGAAATTTGACAACAAATGTTGGAGAGGGTGTAGGGAAAGAGGAACCCATATGCACTGTTCGTGGGAGTATAAATCAGTGTAACCTTTATGGAAATCAGTATGGAGGGTTCCCAAAAAATTAAAAATGGAATTACCATATGACCCACTATATTACCTCTGGGCATATAACCCAAAGACTCCATGTGCTACTGTAGGGACACTTGCACATCCATATTTATTGCTGCTCTGTTCACTGCAGCAATAAGATGCAAGCAACCTAGATGTTTATCAAGGGGTGAATGGACAATGAAAATGTCATACAAACACACAATGAAATTTTATTCAGCTGTAATGAAAAATGAAATTGTGAAATTTTCAGGTAAATGGATGAATCTACTAAGTATAATTTTAAGTGAGGTGACCCAAACTCGGAAAGGAAAAGCCACATGTTCTCTCTCATGTGGAGATCCTAGTCTATGATGTAACCATGTATATTTAGAAATGGGTATAAATGCGAGCAAAATCTATAAAAACTGGAAAGGAGAGTAAGAGGCAAAGACCTGATGAAGGACAGGTGTGGGTAAAAAGACCCATGCTGCATGAAAGGGAAAGAGACTGGGAGAAGGGTTTACAAGGGGAGCTGGGGGAGGGGAGGAGAAGCAATGAGGTGGAAGGAGAATTCATAAAACACTGTTTGAAGATCCAATAATGATATATAATATATTATATACTAGTTAAAATATTAAAACTGTTATGCTCACCCTCCCCTGAGGGTTGAGGAGATAGATGGGTCATCTGGCAAACTGTTTGCTGAGTAAGCATGAGAACCTACGTTCAGATCGCCAGCACCCAGGTAAACAGCTGGACATGGTGGCTGGCACGCACCTGTAATTCCAGCACCGGGGTGGCAGTGACAAGAATATCTTTAGGGAATGCTGGTCATCCAGTCTAGCTGAATCTGTGATCTTCAGGTTCAGTGAGAGTCTCTTCTCAAAAATTAAGGTTGAGAGCAATTGAGACATCTGATATCAGCCTCAGCCTTCCATCCACATGTGCACACATTTCATATGCACCCATACCCTCAAAATACAAACTCACAAAAGCATGTATCCACATAGACACACATGGTCAAAACTCTAACAACACAAATCATTACAGTAACAGATGCTGTCAAGGATGCAGGGATAAGAGGAATGAAAACTAGTGCAGTCATTATGGAAATCAGCATGGAAGTTTCTCAAAAGGCTAAAAATGGAATTACCATATGATCAAGCTCCCCTACTCTTGGGAATACACTGAAAGTGATGTATGTAAGTGAATTGCAGCAATACATGCAATGATTTTTTGGAGCATTATTCATAACAACAAAGTTATGGAATCAGTCTAGGCATCCATCAACAGATGAATGGATAAAGAAAATGTATACACAAAGTGGAGTTTTATTCAGACCTAAGGAAGTATGAAATTATGTCATTTGAATGAAAATAGATAAACCAGAGATCATCCATCATATTAAGTAAAATAAATCAGACTCAGAAGGACAAATATCACAATTTCTCTCATGTAGAAAGAAAGAAAGAAAGAAAGAAAGAAAGAAAGAATGAATGAATGAATATGTCTATGCAGGAGTAACATAAAAATAGAGGATTGTTTGGGAAGAATAAGACAACTTATGGGAGGGAGACAGGAGAGAGCAATGGGTAGAAATATGGTCAATATAGTCAAAATGTATGATATATTTGAATAAAAATGTCATAAAACCCATCAATTTGCACAATAAATATATACCAATAAAAAGGAAACAAAGGATGTGGTTCTACATGCACCCACTGAAACACCAGACACAGCTTTTCTTGGGGCTCAGGTCAGTGCTATAACAATCATTATAGGAGCCAATAGAAGTTTCGTTTTCCTCTTAGGTCAGGAAATTGGCCTCCATCTGGCCATGTGCCAGTGGGGAGGGGGAGGTTTCCTGTTCATTGTTAGCATCATAGTGAACAAAGCCAGCTTACCACAGTTTTCTATTGGTCCTAATGACAATAGTCCACTGCTAGGCCGTAGGCTTCCTCCTTTAGTCACCCAGGAAATGCTTACTGAACACTTATTCTGTGTCAGACACTGTCCTAGACTCCAAAATGTGGAACTGAGCAAGAAGTCTGTGCATAGTGGATCAGTCTTTCAAATCAGGCAGGGGCCTCAGTCACTCTCCTTGCTAGGATCTTGTGAGCACTGTGGTAGAAGCTCAATGAGTAATTATTACATAAAAAGGAAGATTATACAAATTTGTATAAAAATTAGACAAATTGCAATTATACAGCATACAGTTGCCTCAGGGTGGTTTAATCTCTGAGCAGGCAACACTAGCCATCTGTTAGTAAACCATTCAGCTCAAAACTTGTGAAACAAAATCAGACTTGCTAGACTTCTCTCATGCCTAATATCTAAAACCTTCAGAACACTGATCTATTGATACAGCTCCAGGATCAGCCCCAGGACTTCTTGAATAATCCCACATATTGTTCCCCTGCTCTGGGATTCCTCAGGCAGGTGGCATGTTTTATTGAGATAACTAACTTGGAAAGTCCTTCACTAACTTCAGCCTCTGTTCAACAGGGTTCCTTCCCTCTTGTACTCCCTCTGGGTTCACTCCATCCTTTCTTGGGTCCATGTTTTTTTCTCTCCACTTCCTAGATTATTGATGAGATGTCTGTCAACCAACTCTGGCCCATCTTGCTGCTTCATCATCCTGCTGAGAGTCTTGTTGACAGACAGGTAGTATGTCAATGGACTTATTCTGTGAGATGGAAATTTGAAGAACCCTAAAATAACAGAGTACAAGACAGAAAGCAAAGCCACTTTCGTCACACACAGCTCACCCTCTGCTGGTCTCTGCTACGGCATTTCCTCTTTAAAAAGAATTTCAGCCTGAGATCAAATTTTAAAACTTGCATGTTGACACTCACGATGTTTCATCATTGTTGGGTAGCTGGTGTGTGGTTGGGGTCTTTCAGCTTTCTGTAGTTTTGTGTGAAAACTCTGTGACAAGAAATAGAAAGGCCTACAAGGGGAAAACCTTGCTCACAGCAGAGGTACAATCAAAGGAGTGTTTCAGGCTGTGAAAAATGGTTTCCTGTTCCCTGCCTTGAGACTGAGCACTCAAGCTTTGGAAAAGCTAATCTGGAAAAAGTGAGCTGTGGGAATAGGGATTTCACACTGCGACAGGGGCCAGCCATAGTTTCTTTTCAGGTTTAATTTTACGTGGGTGGTGTTTGATTATAAGTGCTCTTAAATTTTCTACCCTGATATTGAATTCAGCCATGTATGTCAGCATGAACTGAGCTGAAGCCAGTAGAAAGGGCCAGAATGTACTAGAACTGCAGCCAAACCAACAGTAGGCCTTGAAAAGTCAAGTGAGAGATGTGTGAACCCAACTATTGAGTGATAGATTTCTTGTCCTGAGCTGCTGGGCACATGTGAGCTTGTTCCCTTGGGATGGACTATGAGATACTAAAGTGCTGATAGAGAAACTGACTTCTTTCTATGGTTGAAAAAGTAGTACTTGCTGACTTAGACAACTTTCAGAAATTTTAGGTAAAACCCATCACATGGAACTCTACAATGTTCAAAATTTCTATTGTTTCTGCATTTCAATTTTTTGTCTAAGGATTTAAATACAACTAGAAACAGCCTTATTCATTTTTTCAGTAGATTGAAAATATTTTGTCCTTTAAAAATAGCAATGAAGAGAGAGAAAACCACTAAGCCCTAGAAGGGAAATAGCAAGTTTCCATGTACTAAATTCCCACAAATGCCTACAGGCAGCTAATTTGAGAGACAGATTGATTAGTGCTTAGTATAAAAACTATGCTCTTCTGTGCTTTGTTTAAATATGAAGCCTCTTTGGAGGTTGAGAAGAGTGAAGGAATTTAAAGAATAGCTGTACTTAAACTTCAGGCAAGTGCAATTTAAATAATTTGGGTTATAGCTCAGATATTATTTTTAATGACTGATTTAATAGTTATTAAATGTTACTGTTAAGGCAAAACACATTGAGTGGCAGTCATCTACAGACTGTTGAAAGATGTGACTAGACTTATTAGGCGTGATGGTGTTTCCTAGGACAGAGATTCTTGAACTTGGGCACAGGCTTTGAGGACTCCAAGGGACTAGACTGAAGAATTGGGATGTTCTGGGTGCGAAGAATCAGGAAGCAGTGGGGAATCTGAGTCAAGAGGGTAGTCCAGAGGTCTGCGGTGCCAAGAGAAGAGGCAGGCCAGTGCCACACATGGAAAGACCAAGGGGATGTGGGAGCTGGATGGTTGAATCAGGTTTCTTGAATGAAGCATTCTTAATGCTGTGGTAAGTGATCACTTACCACTTTATGGGAATGTCCCAATAAAGCAAAAACCTGAGTCTGCTCGGATTCGGTTCAAGGGTTCATCTATGGGTTGGCACAAGGACTCTTTTAGATATGAAATTATTTGATGCTATTCAAAATGTTGTCTTGCTATTATGTGTCTTAGCTCATTTCTCTTACCATAAATAACTGAGACTGGTTAATTTATAAAAAGCAGACATCTATTTCTTACAGTTATGGAGAATGGGGAGTCCAAGATTGAGGTGCTCACATTTGGGCCTTTGCACTATTTCAAACTGTGTTTAGAGACAAAATGTTGAGAGAAAGCGCCCTAAAGAGGGGAAAGACTGAACAGGTCCTTTAATCAGGAACCCACTGCTACTATAACACTATAACACTATCAGCATCCATCCATTCACAGGATCTCTGCTGTGAATTGCCTATTAAAGGTCCTGCTTCTAAGTGCTGTTACACTGAGGATTAAGTCCTATGTACAGACTGTGGGGGATACACTCAAACTGTAGCAGTTTTTAGGGAAGTGACAATTTTTTTTTTTCGTTAATGAGCATAACGAAGGATACTTTAGAAGGGAGGAACTGAAGTTTTCAGATACCTATTAGGACTGTAGCCACATCAGGTGCAGGATAAACATTCACCAAAGGAAGGAATGTGAGATGAAGTGAGGAATACAAGGAGGAACAGCAGCAAATAAACTAACAGTAGCAATGGGGTTAAGAAAGCAGATTGATTTTGTAGACGAGCCTGACAAGGAGGGTACAGTCAGGTATGTGACTGGATGCTAATGGTGCCAGGGAGGACTTGGCAAGAGTGTGTGCTGAGGTCTGGTGTGGAACTACAGGGAAAACAGGCTTTAATCAGTAGAGAAAGGTGCTGCTTTTTGGTGTTTAGTTGAAGTACTTTATATATTCTTGATATTAGCGCCCTGTCAAGTGAAGCTGACGGTTATGCTTTTCCCTTCTGTAGGTTGTCTATTTTCTTTGCTGGCTGTTTCCTTCGTTGTGCATGTAATTCTGTTTGTTAATTCTTGGGGCTTTCTCCTGTACTGTTGAGGTTCTATTTGGAAGTTTCCTGCCTGTATCTATATCCTGACGTGTTGTCCTGTGGCAGTTTCAGTGTTTCAGGTTTTAAATGAAGATTTTGTTTTCCTTTTTTTAACCTGTCAGTACAGAGGTTGAACCTAGGGCCTAATGCATGTTAAGCAAGCCCTCTCCTGCTGAATAGACCTCTAGCCTGAAATTAAGGTTTTTGATCAACTTCGAATTGATTCATTTTGCAGGGTAAGAGGACCCTTGGTCATGGTTGGTGGAAATGTATACTAAGTACCATCATTATGGAACTAAGCATGGAGTTTCTCAGAAAATTAAGAACTACCATATGACCCAGCTACCCCACTCCTATGCATATACCCAAAGGACTCGATATCATTTCACAGAGATACTTACATAGCTATGTTTATTGCTGCTGTTTATGATACTAAGGAAATGGAATTAGCCTAGAAGTCTATCAACAGAAGAATGGATATTGAAAATGTGGTACATATACACCACAGAATTCTGTTGTTGACGTTGCTGTTTTTGAGATAGGGTCTCCCTGTGTAGACCGGGCTGGCCTTGATCTCACAGAGATCTGCTTGCCTCTGCCTTCTGACTACGGATCTGGAAACTGTTACATTAAATAAGGAGTCCCAGACTCAGTCTCTCTCATATGTTATGGATTCTAGTTTATAATGGTCATGCATATTTGTATTTGTGGGTGTGAGTGTGGGTACAGGCTACGGAAACCAAAAACAGGACCACAAGAGGAGAAAGAGGTGGTTAGGAAGGGAGGGGTAAGGCATCAGAAAACATGAGACGTGTCACATTAAATTTTCTTCCCTTTTCCCCTTCTTCGGAGGCTCAGTCTCAAGGCCCTAAGGCTCACAGACTAACACAGGACAATTTTAGGCTGGGTTTCCTTTATGGTAGGGAGTGAGGGGGTGACTTACAAAGAAACCGCACACAGCAGCCGGTCTGATCGCCTCCACGCCTGGTCCGCAGTCTCCGTTCACTTTTGCCTACGCCCCGTGGTCTTGCAGTCTCACCCCAGGTCTGTAAATGCCCCCTCACTTCCACGCTTGCAGGACGCTCCCGCCAACCTTTGTTTTTCCAGTTCAGTCTCCTGCCCCGCTAACTCTCCTCAGCGGGCTCTGCACTTCTTTCCAGGGTGCCCTGTGCTTGCCTTGTAGCTCAGGCTTCTTGGAGGAATAAGTGTTTTCAGGGCTACTCATTAGAGTGGAAAGAAGGCTCCTGGGGGTGAGAGGGCATAAAAGGGTGACAGAGGAATAAACAAGAGAGAGGGAGGAGAATCATCTAAAGAAAATTTGGTTGAAAATGTCACAATGAAACAATGCTTTGTTTGCTACCTAAAATAAATAAAATTTCTAAAATTTAAAAAGAAGTGTGCCGTGCTTGTGGGACTGCAAGGCCCTTGGGATGAAGAGGCTGAGCAAGCTTAGCTATTCACGCCATTGGTTCATGGGCTGCAGGAGCTCTGTAGCCTGCAAAGGACTTGTAACTAATGGCCCATCCATCAATATGCAAGAATGCCAGCCTGCCTGCCCCAGGCTGAATCTTTTCCTCACCTCTGAGCATTTTGAATTCATATTTCAAAGGCACAGAACACTTTTACTTGTTAAGAAATATTCCTTTGCAGAATAAATTGCTTTAGGGCAGTGGTTATGATATATAAAAAGACAAAGAAGTCTCCTGAATCCTTAGCATTGACATAGATGGTTTTTAGGATATTGTTCCTTAAATATGTATGTGCATGTATAAAGCTAAGATGAACCCTTCCTACTTAGAAACCATATGTATTCATTCAATCAAATTTAATGTTAAGTTAAATTCAGACTCATTGAACTTGGAATGTCTGTACTTCCTTACTATGTGCTGTGAGATGACTCAGTTTCCCCTCTTCCCTGCTTGATTTTAACTGCCAACAAACTTGCAGTGAGTTGAGACATCAGTTGGCTTCAGTTTATCATTTGCAACACATATCTATCTCACTTCTTACTTGTCTGTAGTAAGTAGTATTGTACCTAATGTAACAACCAACTCTCCATTTATTAAATAACTTAAGGAGCAAAAGTATTATTCCACTAAAATGTTTCAGTTATGAAGAATACAAGTTCCAAATTTCTGATGACTAAAGTAATGCAGTATGAATCAAATTATGGCTATAGAATCATTATTGTTATTTGAACATTAAGGCATCAATAAAATACATTGAAAGCTAACTGCTATAAACTCAGGTAATCTCTGGGGACTAATGATTTATGTACTCATAATCAGAAGTTAGCTATGGGCAGTACAGCACTCTCATTGACTGCGAGCATGCTAATATTAATTTTTCCTGTTAAAATTTTTACCCAGGATGTATTTCATGTGTAGTAAAGTATGGAAAACAATAGAACAGATATACATCTAGATTTAAATCTATAATAATTTCTTTTCTGACGCTAAAATGTTTTATTGCTGGGCATGGTGGTATATGCCTGTAGTCCCAGCACTTGGGAGGCAGAGGTAGGCGGATCTCTGTGATTCAAGGCCAGCCTGGTCTACATAGTGAGTTCCAGGACAGCTGGGGCTACAGGGAGACCCTGCGTCAAAAAAAAGACCAGAAAAAAAAGATGTTTTATTGATAAAACATTCTCTCTTGTTGGAGTGGTAGCTCAGTTGGTAAGTGCTTGTCTTGCAAGCATGAAGGACCTTGGTTAGATCTCTAGGGCCCACTTAATAAAAGCTAGGCATACAACCTCAGTGCTGAGGAGGCAGACATACAGATCCCTGGGGATTCCTGGTTAGCAGCCTAGACAGCTGATGAACTCCAGGCTCATGAGACAGTCTGTCTCAGAAACAAAGTAGACAGTTCCTGAGGAACAAAACCCAAGGTTGTGCTCTGTCCTCCAAATGCATATGCAGATATGTACACATGCACCCCCACCAATGCACCTGTACACACACACCATACCATAAATACCCCCCAACCCCCACATTCATATATATATGTATGTATATATATACACACACATATATATGTATATATATATATATATATATATATATATGTTGAGATACAAGGTACGATGACAGAAAATTTTACTGAATTTTAAGTTAATATTTTTACATTGAAATGTTAATATTTTAACCGAAATGCTCCATTCAAAGTACAGTCACAAATATTTTTATATGAAAAAAATTGCCAATGTATTGTTTCTAATTAATATGCTTTTGAGCATTTACTCAAATTTCAGTGCTGGAGAATCGTAGGTCTTTTTCAATTTCATTGCATTCTGGTACTGAATATACATTCATTCATTGAAAAGTAGGAACTGAATCCAAATAGTTTTAATGAGTTAGATATTGCAAGAAGCCGTTACTGGATTCTAGCAAAAGAATTTCTTCATTCTTTGAGGTTACAATACAGAATGTACTAAGTTGTCTTCCTTTAGAAGGATGATGAATACTGCCTGGCAAGCTTTACTTTCAATAAACCTTTTTAAAGAAGTCCTTGGCTCTCCTCATTGGATATTACTAAGAATTTTCCAAGTAAGTTTAACCAAAGTGGAATATAAGTTTAGAAGTATCAGCTACAAAAAATTTAATATCACTGTAGGGCAGTGAGGTTAACCTAGAAAGTAGTTTTTTAAAGCCCTAATGATTTCTAAAATCTGGTTATTCATAAGACCTGTAATTTGCATAACATTTAAATTATTTTTGTATTTACCATTTGTTTTGTCAAGAAAATATTTTGGAATATATGATCACTCATATGTTTAATAGTACAGCTTGTTACGGATATAGCTATGAAGTATGTATGTAACACAGTTGAGTTCAAGTGTTCTTAAGCATTTTATTTTAATAAAACATGCTTTCAAACAAAAATTCCAATACCAGATGGGAAGTACCACCTTTGAGCTGTTTGTCAGGGAGGTCCCAGAGCCCCCCACCCTCCAACAGAAGCCATTGCCATGCATCCTGGTTGCCCACCAGGACTAGGTGATAAGACCCTATTGCTGAAGACACACTGTGGTTGCAAGGGAAAGAGGTTAGTATTCACCGTGCCATGTGGTGCTACGAAGGGTGCTAGGAGAGAAAAGGAATCATGGTCCTATCCAACCGTGAACCCTACAAACTACAACGCCAACCTATCAAGAAGGATATGTCCACTGGTGCAACAGTTGCGTGATTGTTATGGGGCTAAGCAACTACTCTTTGACTGGACTTGAGGCCTGCTCCACAGGAGAGAATATATATGTGGCCATGACTGGGGAGGTCATAGGGCTTAGGAAGAACTTATTACTATTTAGCTAAATTGACATGGTACCAAACTGCAGTTTAAATATGTATATTTATGCCCATGACAAATACTACCCTCAGCCTTAGGCAGGGAAGCTGTTCTTTACAGTGAACCAGGGTGAAAGCAGAGACTCATGGCTGTTCAAGATGCTTAGAATAACTAGAATAAATGACAGTTTAGTGCCTGGCCCTAAACAGGACATTCACACAACCCCCTCTAAGTAAGGCTCAGGGAACATTGTAGAAGAGAGAGTAGAAAGAATGGAAGAGCCGGAAGACAGGAGGAAAAAATGTGAAATGCTGTTTTCAGGGCATGACACAGCCATTGAAAGCATGATCTCACAGGAGCCACAGTTGCCTGCACTGGGCCTGCACAATACTGGGCTTGTCAACAGTCAGTCATGGATTGGGGGAGGGGCTCATGCTGCCTACCTCTGACCTATTGACAATTGATGGATTCTGGGAGAGGGGTAGTCATTGTCTTCAACTGTATACTCATTGGTGAGCCAACCATATTCCAAAGGATAGTTCCAAACCCATGGTCATACATACAACCTAGGTTAAAACCAGAGGGTCCCAAAACAAAACAGAAAGACATGAGTGTTGGAAAGGGACCTCTAGGGGGAAGGGGGATGACAGGGGCTGGAGGTAGAATAAGAGAGAACAAATTTAATCAATAAAAATGCTTTCCTTTGATGCTGTGCACCAATAAAATTTGAGTGCACACACATTATTACCTCACAAATAAGTGATTATTTCTTTAATGTAGAATTTAAACTGAATTTCTTTTAAGCATCATAATAATGTCGGACATACGACTTTTGTCTAAATGTCCCATCAATGAATTAGATGAAAAATAAGTCAATATCTTTGAGATCAACCAATGTTCTATTTGAATCATGCAATATAATTGGTGTGAAACTATCATTAGTAGTTTTTATAGTTAACATTTTTTTCAGTTTTCATATGTACATAAGAAAATCTAAAACTCAAAATGTGATATTCCAAAAACAATTATTTGATATGAATGAAAAATTCTTTAATGAGCGATGTCAAGGGGTCCTTCGCTGCTGAGTATGTTAACTCATCAGTCATGAACTCAGAGAATTAAAGATAAAGGGCAAATCTTCAATAGATGCAGTCCTTGATTTTTATGTGTTAACTGATATGCTTGATGGGACAGGATAGAAAATGTTGACAAATATTTTATATAATTATACATTCATCATCAGCTTTCATCAGAAGTTGATATTCAGCACTTAAATTTTCTTATGTATGTAACTTTACTTTTTAGCTATTTCTGATGAAAGCATTTATTAAAGAATAATGGGGGATTTCAAACAGTAAGATATTCAATGAATTTACATTCTGTGGAGCCAAAACCAATTTAGTGTTCAGACTAAACAGTCTGTCAGGACGCTTAACGTCTATTTACTATGTTTATTTCTCATATACTTCCTCATATCTCCCTAGTTTATAATTTCCTACATTTTCCACTACTATATTGGCTGGTAGCCTTGTGGTTTTATGTGTTTCAAAGCCTTGTCCTTGTGTAGGTTAGAACTGAGGTACCTCCAGTGGCCATCAGGGACAGCATTGAAATTTGCCGCATTTCTCTTGTCCCAGATCAAAAGGAAATCAATTGGGTGTGGGTGTTTCTATATTAATTCATTTTGTTTTTCAGGATAAAAACCTCCATGCTGTCCTATGAAAGGAGGTATTAATTATGATGTGCACAGATAATGTCAGGGGGGGAAAAAGGAGATGGTTTGTTGATCATCATGTGTTTAAGTGAGAATTCTGTCTTCTTAATAGTTAATGAAACCATCAGAAGCTAACCAAGTCCATTCTTAATT
>NW_008360323.1:997701-1000546 GCF_000622305.1 Nannospalax galili | reverse complement strand
TTATTATTATTATTATTATTATTATTATTATATGTGTGTGTGTGTGTGTGTATACTCCATAGTATACATGTGGAGGTCATAGAACAACCTGCTTTTCTCTTTCCAGTGGCATCCAGGAATTGAATACAGGTTGTCTGGCTTAGTGACAGGCACCTTTTATCTCTTGACCATTCTTTGAGTCCCGCATCTGGCTTTTTAAAACATTGGGGTTTGGGGATCAAACTGAAGTGGCCAGGCTTGGGGGACAAGTGCTTTACCCACTTTGTCACCACCCTGGCCCCAGAATAGACTTAATATTTTGTCTCTATTCTTCAGTTCCAGTGTGGACTCAAATGTAGCATGTCTTATATCCAGGAAAACTATAAAGTTGAAAACTTTTTCTGTCTAAAGACCCTTCCTAGATATGCAAACTATTCATGAGTCTGTAGGTTTATGGAGGGTAAATTGAAAAACGCATTTGGAAATGAATTCTTTCCTCTAAAATGGGTTAAGCTATATAAGATTAAAAACGTGTGCCAGAGAGATGGCTCAGCTGTTAAGAGGATAGGTTGCTTTTTCAGAAGACCAGGGTTCAAATCCTAGCACCCACATGGGGGCTAACAACAGTCCTTAACTCCAGTTCCAGGGGATCTGACGTCCTCTTCTCTGCAGGCACTGCATGACATGGGTACAAATATATATATACATATATATACATAAAAATAAATAAATAAAAAGTTTAAGAAAGATTAAAAATGTATGATGCTTAGGGATTTTGAAATTTTCTATTTAAAAAGTGGACATTAAATCTAAGTCACATTTCAGCTATGTCCCAGAAGGCTGAAAAATGTTGTTTTCATGGAAGATTGCTTATTACAGAAAAGATTTTCTAGCTAAATTATAATTAGTGGTACACAGAGCTTTTCCCTAGGGCGTTCTGATTTAAGGTTGTAATAATGGATGACTCTGACATCATGGAGGCTCGAGAGTTTGAGCTTGAGTTCCAAGGTTCATAAGATTCTTTCAATTCTGCTTTCAGAATGACTTGAATAGTTTTGATAGAGCTCTAACTACAGGAGGTAGGGGCGCAAAGAGAGAGCTATGCAAGGAGCGGGTGGCAGATTTGAAGCCAGGTCTGTAACTGTCTGTTTCTGCTCGACCTGTCTGCTTTCTCCTTCCAATTCAATTAACTTCAACAGGCCCCAGGCACCATGAACTCAAGGAGGAGCCTAAACAAAACATTTCCTATGTGCATGAAGCTACCAAAATAGCCTCTACATGTCTTGCAAAGGGCATTTAGGAAAGTACAAAGTAAACAGGCACATAATAAGAGGCCCATGATGGCTGTGCTGATGAAAAGGACAGAAAGAAAGGAGAAAGTTCACCCTTGTCAAGATTCAACTTCAAAGGCTGGTCTCTTCAACAAGCAGCCAAAGATGACCTGCTACAGGAACTTCTTCCTGTAGTTGCAGCATTCTGTGGGGGTGGCCATATCACTTAGCCTTGCTGGGCTAATAAATCAAAGGAGGGTATTAGTCCAGTGCACCTGTCAGCACTAACTCTCTGGGATTGTCAACATGCATAAACATACGTAATGCATAAAATACCTAATGATACGAATAAAGAGGCTAGAATGGATTCATTAGGGAGTGCATTTCACCTTTGGCTTCTGAAATCAGTTGACCAGCTCTTTCTTTATTACCTATATTTCAGACTTTCAATTTAGAAATTTCCAGTACAGCTTAACTTGTATCATAAGTATTATTTGCTATTTGGAGGACAGTGTAGACTGAAGTCATATACAAGTTGAGGCCTTTGCTTTCTTCTTTCAGTTGATACCTGATGTCAGGTAATATAGTCTGGTTTGGGCTAATGGTAGCTGTAGCCTTGACTCCCAATTTAATAGGAACTAACCACTGAGATTTAGGTCTGTATGCTAGATTACTAGGTGGAAGTTGAATTATTTAGACTAAAGAAGCCCTATTCAGAGAAGAGTGTGTGTGGTATTTTTCTGTACCTAGCAAGTATTTTTGAATAGTTTTTTCAACATGCTATCAGTATCAAACATAATTAATACTATATATATATATATATATATATATATATATAATGTCCATATAAAGGTCCATGTATTCTTGAATGCACATACAGTCCTATGAGCAGACCAGTCCACTACAACCCATCAGAAACCACTGGGATGAGATGGGCAGGCAGATGTGATGGGAATACCCTGGGAAAAATGTAACTGAAGATGTCTGAGTTCTTGCAGACACTGGTCTGTGCATTTAGAATCCCGGGGACTCCCCTCAGGCAGGTGACCTGCTTTCCTTTTTTATCCTTCTGCTTTGTTGCCATTATTTGATTTAAGACATTGCTATTGCATGACACAGGTGTACTTACACATATGCAGGCAATACACTCATACACATAAAAAATTAAAAAGACATTGCTCTGACTTTAGAGAATTTTAACTTGTTAACAAATTCAGAATATGGTTATTTGTTATATATTATATGACAATTATATAATATAAAAATTGTACATTATGCTATATTACATGATAAAATGTGGTTTATCATTACATGATGTTATAACATATAGTTGTATGCTATATAATTATATATTTTTAATAGCTTATTTATTATATTTATTTCATGTGTATGAGTGTATTCCCTGCATGTATATGAGTGCACCCGTGTCATGCAATGCCACGGAGGTCAGAAGAGCTTAGGATTCCCCTGGAACTGGAGTTAAGGACGGTTTGTAGCCACCATGTGGGTTCTGGGAAACGAACCCGGGTCCTCTGCAAGAGCAGTGTTCTTAACCACTGAGCCATCTCTCCAGCCCTGTGTTTATCTCCTTAATA
>NW_008360323.1:959908-997645 GCF_000622305.1 Nannospalax galili | reverse complement strand
ATATTTGTTCATATCTATTATAATTATATGTAATACATTACATAATACATGATAATATACAAAGATTATACAATATATTAAAGGTACACATATGTGATGGTTAATCTTGATTGTGTCATGCCCCAAAGATAACATTCTACAGCTTTATGTTATCTTCTCTTACATTTTTTCTACAACTGTCACTTATTCCCAACATCTTGAATAGTGGTGAGTCTCTGAATATACCGCTGTTCACTGCAGAGAGAAGCTTCCCTGACCAAGGCTGAGAGTAGCATTTGCCCATGGGTATGAACATAAGCATTTTGAAGGCATGTTAACACTATGTCAATTTAGCTAGCATCTCTCCCTAAGACCTATGGCTTTCCCAGTCATGGGTTTTTGACTGGATTTACAGTACTAGGCATGAGTTCCCTCCCGTGGAGCAGGACTTAAATCTAATCCAAGAGAAGATGATTATCACCATAACAGTTGTACCACTATTGCACCAGGTGGCACATCTTACCTGGTATGTTGATGTCATAAATCATAGGGTTCAGAGCTGGGTGAGATCATTGATTCATTTCATTTTCTCCTCCAGGAGCCTACATAACATCTCCTGGCTCTATGAGGCCAGCCAGCAGGGAGGGAGCTTCCAATTCATTTCTACTTTTTGTGTACCATTTGTTTTGGCTAACCCTCTTGATCTGATCTCACTTTTCATTACATCTGAGTAAGATTCCATTGTGTCTATATTCCACATTTACACTATCCTTTCATCAGCTGATGGACATCTAGGCTGATTCCATTTTGTAGATTTTTGTGAACAGAACAATGCTGAACATGGATGTGCATGTATCTCTATAGTAGGCTATACAGACTTTTGGGGGTTGTGCCCAGGAGTGGCATAATTGAGCGTTTGGTAGTTCTCTTTTTGGCTTTTTGAGGAAACTCCAAGTTGATTTCCATAGTGGTTGTATCAATTTGCACTTCCACCAACAGTGAATAAAATCCCCTCTTTCCTCTCATCCATGCCATCATTTGTTGTCATTTGATTTCTTGATAGTAGCCATTCTGACTAGGGTGAGATGGAACCTCAAAGCAGTTTTAATTTGCGTTTCCCTGAGGGCCAATGATATCAAAAACTTTAAAAGATGTTTATTACCCATATGTATTCTCTTTTGAAATTCTTTCAGATTTATAGCTTACTTTTGATGGGGTTGTCTTCTCAGTGCTTTGTTGAGTATTCTAGATATTATTAACCCTCTGTTGGATGTATAGTCAGAAGTTGTCCAAGATATTTCCCATGCTGTAGGCCTCCCATCACTGGACATTCCACTTGCTGTACAGAAGAAGCTCTTTTGTTTGGTGAGGTCTTGCTTGTCTCTTGGCCTTATTTCCTGAGCTATCAGAGCCTGTTAGAAAGTCTTTACCTATGCCAGTATCTTATAACATGCTCCTTATCTTTTCTTCAAGTAGTTTCAGAATTTCAGTTTTTTCGTTGAGCGCTTTGATCCATTGGGAGGTTTATTTTTGTGCATTGTAAGAGACAAGGATTTAGTGCCGTTTTTCACATGTAGATAACTAGTTTTCCAAACGCGTTTGTTGAAGATGCTGTTTTTACTCCAGTGTATATTTTCTGGCATCTGTACTAGCTTCCTTTTTGCTTCTGACCAAAAGCAACTTTGAAGGAAAGGTTTTTTTGGCTTATAGGTTATAGTACCATGGGAATCCAGGGAAGGAACTCAAGGTAGGAATCTGGAAGCAGGACCTGAAGCAGAGACCCTGGAGGAGACCTGCTTACTCTTGTTCAGCTACCTTTCTTATATAGCCCAGGCCCATCTACCTTGGGAAGGCACATTCTATGGTGGGCTGGGCCCTCCTGAATCAACTAGCAATTACAAAAATAACTTACAGATATGGCCACAGGCCAATCCGATCTGGGAAATTTTTTAGTTGAGGCTGCCTCATCTCAGGTGACTCTAGTTTGCTTCGAGTAGACAAAAACTAATGAGCATAGCATCTCTGCCAAAAAATTGGGTGGTTCTACTTGCACGAATTTATGTCTGGGACTTCTGTTTTACTCCATTTATCTACATGACTGTCTTTGTGCCAGTAACATGTTGCTTTTATTTAGATCATTCAGCAGTACAGCTTCATATTGGGTATGGTAATGTCTCCAGATCTATGCTTTTTGCTCAAGATTCCTCTGGCTATATGGAGTCTTTTTTGCTTATGTATGAATTTTAAGATTGATTTTTCTATTTCTGTGCAGATTGGCATGGGGATTTTGATTGCGATTGTCCAAAATCTTCAAATTGCTTTCAGTAGGATGGTCATTCTCACAATTTTAATTCTTCCAATCCATGAGCGTAAAGAATAGCATCACATTTCTAAGAATCTTGAGTCTACAATTTCATATTTATATTATTTCTGTTTATAATCTTGCATAAATGAGAGAGAGAGAGAGAGAGAGAGAGAGAGAGAGAGAGAGAGAGAGAGAATTGAATAGCTTGGTATGCAAGGTAGAAGCTCATTATGGACTGTGTTCTATAGAGATTATGCAGGAGTGCATTGTGCAGCCAAAGGGAAAACAGGTTCCAGATGCTTGAGGGGGAAGGCTGGAAAACAAAACCAGTTGTTTGGCCCATACCCACGAGAGAGCTAATCAGTTACTTGTGCACACAGCTGAGGAAATACACCCACCAGAATTCTGTGTTTGACATAGGTCAGATTACCTCCTCACCTATGGTTAGAAGTGACCTCCTATGGTTAGGACTGAGGGGAGGTGACCAAAATAATTTGATTATAGGATCTTGGTAGCTACATGGTTTGGCTTATGTTTATACTCTCTTTCTTTTCCCTTTGGCGTTCTAGACATAACAATGATAGGGGCTGAACATGGACTGTTTCTTTTGATTCTACTCCAAAGCCACTGATTTCCTTCTCAAAATTTCAGGCTTGGTGCACCTCTAAGCAACATGGGCTCGAAGTGCATATAACCTTGGGATCTACTTTTGGATCTCCCAGTCAAAGAAATGAATAATCATATATCAATGTACATTCTACCTTGCCTTGATTTATTCACTCTGTCAATAGGCATTTATTGAACATTTTCTGGCACCAAGCTCTTTGCTGACTACTGGAGACCCAAACACCAGTAAGACCTATAAGCCTTTTTTTCTGAAGGCTCTCACATTTTTGCCAGGATATTCAGGAGGAAGACAAATTTTTCATAGCAGTACACGGTTAGTGCTATAATGTAGAGGAGCTGGTGATTTATTTCTTGGCTGAATCAAGGAAAATTACAAAGAGAAGGAGATGATTGAGTTGGTTCTTACAGTGGATGGGATTCTGCCAGCCAGAGAGATTAAGAAGGGATTTAAGATCATGGCAAAGAGACCAACTTGGGCAAAGGAACAAAATTGAGTTGATTTAACTGTTTGGGAACATCTATTCCTGGCAACAGGGCAGATCCTTGACATATTGATCTTCTCGCTTCCTAAAAGATTTCCTTTCAGTTTCTTTCACATTTGAAGATAACCCAAAGTTCAAATCAGGAAAAGAAGGTTGAGTGTCTTCTGGAAATGTCCAGTCACAGTAAGCTTTTAATCAGTCCTCAGGGACCTATACTACAAAGGCAGGTAATAAGTGGACAGAAACCCAGACCTGACCACTGTTTGTTAAGAGGTAAATCTTTTTCTTCCTACCTGCCTATCTATGACCTTCCATGTGACTTAACCTCTCTAAACCTTTATTTCTTCCAGCATTAAGTGGTGACAATAGTGTTTCTCACAGAGCTGTGAGTTAATGTATACAAATGCCTGAAAATGATTCTTAGGGTACAGTAAGCACTTCCCAATCATCAAGTTTTGTTGTTATTTTATTGGATTTCCAAACTATATTTTAACATAATTATTTAGTGGTAACTTCATTTTTAGAGGCATATCTCTTTTAGCACACATAAATACTCCAAATTGAAAGAGAAAACTTGGATTAAGGAATGTTTTAAATAATTTTCTGTAGAGTAATTTTTTTGAATTTTCATTATAGCAAGATGCAAAATTAGCTATTTGAAACATGTTATGGGGAAAGAACTTGGAGGAATGTGGTTTCTCATCTTGGATCTACTAAAGAGTAGCTCAGTGGCTCAACTAAGTTAAAGCTGAGCAGTGTGTAAGCTTCAGTTTTAATGTGGTTTTCAGAGGATAGTAATTAATTACATTCTGCTGAAGTGGAAATTTGATTTTGTGTGCTTTGTGTGCCCTCCTTTTAGTTTGGGTACAGATCTTGCATTTCCTTGGAAGAATTATTCCTTTTTCACTTTGTACATTAATGAGAGAAAGTAGTAAGACTACCTTCAACTTCAAAAATAACCCAGAGGAAGTAGGAGGAAGGTAGGCATCCTATAAAACATATATAAAGACAGAGAGATGCCAGGTGTGTTGGCACATGCCTTTAGTCCCAGCATTCGGGAGGCAGACGCAGGTGGATCTCTGTGAGTTCAAGGCCAGCCTGGTCTACATAGCTGTGGTGGCCTCCAGCTGCAGCCATCCCTCCACTCTTCTGGTGCTGGGTGCTGTCTCCGGGTGCCATTCCTCAGCTCACTCAGGCACTGCCTGAGAACACAGGGGCACCTCCTCCTGGGTGCCGCTGTGGATCACACCTGCATGGGATCTGCCTTCTGGGTGCCACCCCTGATCTCACAGTGCTGCCCTTTGCTCCTCGCGGCAGCCAGAAGCTGTGGTAGTTCTGCTCGCTGGCTCGCTGGGTGCTGAGGCAGCTCTTCTGCTCACTGCTGTGTTGCCTCCGATCATGGCTGCTTCTGTCTGGTCCGGGACTCCAGGGCTAGTAAGGAGACTGTGTCAGTGGAGCCAGAGCCGCATTCAGACACAGTAAACCAGGTTCGTTGCAGCAGATCCAGTTTATTGCAGAAGGGCACAAGCTTATATAGGGGTAGGGGTCCAATCAAGAAGTTACAACTCAGATCTTTGGCAGGGCTGTGTCCTATCATGACATCAGGAGCCAGACACCTCATTAGCATAATGGGTTTTAGGTTACTTAAGTTCGGTTTCCTTATAGGGCCTGGTTTCCTGGGGATCACATGACCTAGGCTGTCTAAGTGTTGCAATTTGGGATCTCAAGGGTGGTGATTAGGGAGTGGCGAGCTCTAGGCATCAGTCTCATGATCTGCCAATGGAATGTCACTAGGTGTTC
Source organism: Nannospalax galili (assembly GCF_000622305.1). Lineage (NCBI taxonomy): Eukaryota > Metazoa > Chordata > Mammalia > Rodentia > Spalacidae > Nannospalax > Nannospalax galili. The sequence continues at coordinate 992,452 of NW_008360323.1, read as the reverse complement.
CTTGTGGCTCCAGCAGTCCATTGTTGCCTCAGGCCTGCTGTATGGCTGTCAATAAGACTTTCACCCTAGGCTCAAGCCTGTCTCCCACACACAGTGAGTTCCGGGACACCTAGGGCTACAGGGAGATCCTGTCTCAAAAAAAAAAAAAATAGAGAAAAGTGAGAGGGAGGGAAGAAGAAAGGAAAGAGAGTGAGGAGAGAAAGAGAGAGAGGGAGAGCAAGAGAGAGAAGATACTGAGACAGACTGTAAATGATCATCCTTGTCTCTGAGCCCTCCAGATCTCTTTTCCATTACTCCTTTGGTTCTCTGAGTTTCGTTCTAGTTAAGCTTTATCAAGTTGGGCGTCTGCCATTTGTAACCAAAGGAGCCAGTCTATTTCCAGGTATCCTTGTGAAGATGATGAACTTAAGCTCTTTGAAAATCTAAAGCATGATAATGTTAGCTGTAATCAAAACTAATGAAAGATGATTTTCATCCATTATAGAAGAAGCAAGATATTCTGCTCCACCAGCATCATTGGATACCTAAGGACAGGAGTGTTGCTGTCTCATAGTCCAGCTTGGCTTAATGCCTGAGGAAGGCTTTGGGGAAATGGGAGGATCTGGCCTGGGCTGGGCTTCAAGGGTGAACAGAATACTGATCAAAGTAAGAAAAGGGATTTCTAGATACCCAGGATGCTGGGGACCCCAAAATACCATTGTTGGCTACTCTGTTAACAAATACTGGCCTACTATGGGCCAAGCATGGAGCAAGTCAGACCTTGAAAAGATCTTGGAATCTGCCCCAGATAGTTGTAAAACTAATCTAAATCACAGAATAAAGAAAAGAATGTGTGGTATTCAAAAAAATAAATAAAAAACAAGAGGAGCATATTCTACATTCTTGCGGGTCCTCTCTTGAATCTCAAGGCCTTTTATTCCAATGACATTTTAAAGACTTCTCTGGTGCTGGAGTCAGGTTGAAACCATCTGGATGCCTTTGATTCTCTCTGTCTTTGGAAATTACCAGAAATGGTCAATTCAGATGAAAGCTGTCACCCCCCTACAGAGTTCCTTCTGGACTACCCAGCTGTCATCGACTTTTTCACCCTGTGGTTACTGTCCCTCTCCAGTTCACATCTTAAGCCACATGGATGGCTAGGCTTCAGGCTTGGGAATGAAAATTATTCACCCCAGAAGCCTAATGTTGTTGCTAATTAGCCACAGATTTGCAATGTTTAGAGGGTCTGGGGCAACAAATGTGGACCTTGTTTTCCTCTTTATGTCTTCCAGTGCCGTGCTTAGAAGTCTTTCAAGTTAATTCATCATATGAGTCTACGTATCTAGATGGTATACGTTTTCTTCCTTCAGTCCAAGAACGGACACATTAGAATGGTTTACAAGCTCACTTACTAGAAGACATAAGAAATCAAAACTTTAGTTTCTCTGTCTATAAAATGGGATTTATAGCACTTAGCTTTACAGTGCTACTATAAGAATTAATTAAAATAAGGCCACTGGCTCCAGTGAGAACCACAGAGTCTTGCCTCTGTTGACTGGCTGGATCAAGCAAGGCCAATTTTATGAGAAAAAGATGGAGAAGAGAGTTTGGCTGAAACAAAAAGCTGGTGGAGGGCTGGGTGCCACCTTTGGCTCATTTTTCATAGTCTTTAGTCCATCATTTTTTCTTTGTCTTTAAAAGTATCTCCTGGAGAGAGGCAGTTTGGCAAGAAGAGAAGCTGGGCCTGCTTCACATCTTTCCCTCTCTTCATCTCTTCTTTGGGAGCACATAACTCAAAGCCAGTTGACGTCACACCGTTCCACTTGGTTTCAAACACCGTGTTCATAGACAAATACTTTCAGAGAAGTCAAATTTATTCCATGGAAATGTCTGGAGGTAGATAGTGATCAGAGATTGATGTGATTATTGCCTTATGGCAATAGAAAGGACCCAAGAGGTTGAGAGTGACCTCCTTCTCTTCTTAAAGATAAGAACACTGAAGCCCTAATGGGCAGACAAATTGTCCAGGGTTTCACCACCAGGTGTCCCGTCTTTCTGTCTCTTCTGAAGGAAAAGAGGACTATAAAAGACATACTGTGTGGGGTAAAGATGTAGGCAACAACTGAGACAAGACTGGCCAGTCAGCTGGTCCTGGTCTTGTGAAGGGTTGGGGAGAGAAGCGGGTGGGGTCATGCTAGCGTCACACAAGTTTTCAGAAGTAGAGGAACAATTAAGTGACAGCCAAGCTGCAGCAAATCAAAACCAAGACCCAACACTGGGGACCAAGTGACACCGAAACAGCTGAGAGTGATTTATAGTTTTCTTCAAGTTGATAAAACCAAGTAGTACATGAAGTGAGCAGAGCATCAGGTTCTTTAATGGCTGTCCATTGGCAGGACTCCCCAATAGTCCCTTTCATCCACTTTCTACTTACTGTCCCTTGACTCACTCAAATGTAACCTCATCCAGCTTGTCATATCCTTACTCACGTTCACTGCCTCCATGGTGTTCTTCAGGCTGTTGACTGTCCTTGCATTGCTGCTTCCCTTCCTGGTCCCTTCTCAGTTCAACTGAATTCTGCATAGCCTTCAAAGAGTTCTTCAGGCCCACTGGTTCCAGGAAACCCTCCCGGTACCCTGACTGAAAGTATTCTTCCCTTTAACTGGACTCTTACAGGTCCATGTCTATTCCTGTCTCTCATGCATGACAGTGATTGTGCACAGGTATTGACTGCATTGCCTCTTCTCCCTTTAGAAAGTTCATGAGTGACTAACTCATCCTGTCTCCCACTTGGACCTTCCCTGTGCCTCACACGAGTGCTGAAAAACTATTTTCCAAGAGAATTAGAAGTGTTCAAATGATACTAAAATCATGATTGCCCATAGCCAGATACCTTCCAGGGGTGACTTGTTCCCCAGGTAAGGAGAAAAAGTTTTTTTTTTAAAAAAACAGGAGCTGGCAATATTACAGAGAGAGCCTCAGAGATGGTCAGTATATCTTAAAATGGGCCAGATCAATTCAATTTAAAGAAAAACAAAACATAAGACCCTTGTAGAGAAATGAAGCTGGCCCATTGGTCTTTCAGCAGGCCTGGAAAGGGATTTCCCCCAGAGAACTGGCCATAGTTCTTTTTTAGTTCTGGTCAGAACACCTTAGTAGGAAATTAACCTAAACAGAAGCATTGTTGAGATCACACATAGGGAAATATTTCTAAGAGAAGGTGATGCAACTCTCAGATGAGTTACCACAGGGACTGTAGACTTTAGGACTCCAGGAGGCTATTAAAACCCAGATTCCTGTGTGTCAAGGCCAGGTTAGTGGCTCCCTCTGGAATGAAAGCCATGGCATGAACTTGACAGTCTCTTCTCTCACATCTCCCTGTGCTGGCCAGGTGTCCACCTTACATGGCCTCAGTAGTCAATTCCAGGATCTTCCAGCAGGTGGCAACAACACACAGTAAAAGCTCATAGGTACAAGTCAGAGGAGTTTGCAAAAGGCTGTGGCATTTGGGAGGTTAGTAAGCAAGCTCTCCAGGGAACCTGGAAGTCTCTGTCAGTTTTCTCCTCCCCTGCCCAGAAAAAACTCCTTGGAATTAAGAGAAAATGTACTTGGGTACTTGAAAGTATAGCCCTCCCAACAGTCACTTGTGGCATAGCCATTACCAGAGCATTCCCAAAGTCTAGATGTCTAGGCCAAGGAGAGACTCTGCTTCAAAAAGAAGTATGAAGGATGTCCTAAGGATGGTCCTAAGGATTGTGCTCTGGCTTCCACATGTACTGCACACTCATATACTTGTGTACCCACTCACACATGTGCATCCCTCACATAAAAATGTGCACATACACAAATACATGCATAAAAATAAAACAACTTATTGAATATTGGAGCTGGATAGATGGCTCAGTAGTTAAGAGTGCTTTTGCAGAGGACCCGAGTTCAATTCCTAGCACCCACATGGCAGCTAACAACTTTCCTAACTCCAGTTCTGGGGGAATCCAACACCCTTTCCTGACTTCTGTGGGCATAGTGCAACATGGGTACACTTACATATATGCAGGCAATACACTCATACACATAAAATAAAAATAATAAAATATTTAAAAAGAAGCATAACCTAGAAGAACAGTGAATGAAGGAACAAACAGGCTTAACAGGTTCTTAAAGGTAGGCATGCCTGTGTGTTCTTAAGCCTGCTTCTGAGGAAGGCTGCAGCTCTAGGACTCTAAGAAAACCAAGTTTCTTGCTGAGTCACGCAAACCTGATGGCCCTCCTGCCATTCAACAGGCCAGGGCTCATGACTCATTCAGAGGCAGCCTCTGGATTCAGGTAGGTAAGGGTAGGTGAAGGTGGCCCCTGCCTATACATAGATTTGGTTCTGATAGTGTTTCCCAATGGAGATGCTGTAGGTTAAATATGACAACCAATATCAGACCTTCTTCCAGGGATGGTTTCCTTTAAGAGTCCTCCAGTAGACAGTTGCTATATCCCTCTTAATAAACAAAGCCTGTTTTTTCACCCAGTCATGAAACTTTTGGTTCCAGAGTACTGTGGGGTGCTGAGAAGGCTTTCTTTGATTTCTTGCTTCCTTATCAAATATTTAGCTCTATCACCCTGACAAAACAACCTTATGAGTTAGGTTTTAATTTTGCATCTACTGAAGGAAAGGATCAGCTTAGAAGTCCAGGTGACAGGAATGACGGGATTGTTCTATGTTGACAGGATTGAGAAGCTTGGGTCCTGCCATGAAAGGAGCATTGATGTACTTTCCACATTGCTCCACATTTTGACTAAGTCTAATATTGCTTTGCCTTTGTGGTTGTCTAAAGTACCTACTATGTCCCTGTTTACACTGTAAACTCAAGTTGCTTTGCTTGTTTGATTTGTCAGAGTATGTCTTCAGCTATATCGCATCCTGACATCCTTTGGATTAGGACTCATATCTCATCCTGAATTGGTTTTATGAGCCTTAGTGAAAAACACCCACTAGGCTCCGTCAAATAAAAACCGGCAGCATCATTCCGAGCATGGGAAGATGTCTTTCTTTAAAAAACAAAGAGTCTTTAACTCTGTGGTTGAACTAAAGGTTGATGGGTTGGAAGATGGAGGTGGGAAGATGGAAGGCAGCCAGGGGTGGATATCTTTGTGGAGTGCTGCCTTTGAAAGCAGAGTGCTTTCTTTGGGATTATTTCAGATGTCAAACGCAGCAGGGTTGACATCAAGACACAGCAGGCTGTGGGTTATGGCTGCGTCTAATGACTGTGTTCCACTGTGTTTATATGTTCTGGATGTTAATATATAGAGTAAATGACAGTCCTTTAATTGAAGGTTGTAAGTGCCCCATACTAAGGCGCCCAAGTGACACATCCTTAACCACTGACGTGAAACCCAAGACACTTGCTGGCCAAGAAATAATAGTCTCAGAGACCATCTTCCTCTTTGTGCATGTGGCTTGGATAACAGAGCACAGGCCCAGCAGCTGTCCTGCACCTCCCCGGGAGTTCTTGGATTTACTGGAGGAGAGAAGTATCAGTGGGAACTTGCAAGAGCACAGTAGTTCCACAGGAAATCTCCACTAGCTATAGGATGTTTGAGGCCAGAAGAGGAGAGAGAAAGTCAACTCTCCCTTTCTTCATAAAAAATTGAATTGGCTCTTTGAAATTGTTCTTCAGTTTAATTGTAGGAACAATTTGTGAGACTTTCAAACTGTGAGCTGTCTCTGTTTCTATAAGAAGCTTACAGAATTTCCTATAGTTGCTGCAACTATTTGCAAGTTTGCTGGCTTAAGACCACATTATTTATTTATTGTTTATTTATTTACTCATTTATTTGGTTTGTCTATTAATTATCATGATGCCAAGGACTCAACCCAGGCCTTGTACGTGCCAGGTAAGTGATCTATAGTGCTGTGCAATTCTTCTAGTCCTCACTTTTTGAGGCAAATTCTCATTACATTGCTCAGGCTGGCCTTGAACTCATAATCTTTCTGCCTCAGTCTTCAGAGTACCTTGGATCACAGGCCTATGCCACCAGCCCTGGTTAAACATAATACCTCATGTTCTGGTGGTCAGAGTATGAAATAGTTCTCTCTGGACTAAAACCAAACTTTTTTTCGGAGTTCTAGGGGGAAATGTGTTTCTTTTCCTTCTACAGTTTCTAGAGGCTGCCTCCGCCCCACGGCCTGTAACCCTGCTGCCAATCCCTCCCTCTGACCTCTGATTTCTGTTGTTACATTTCTTTCTCTGGTTCTCTTGCTTCGTTCTTCCAATTATGAAACATTTCTGTAACTGTATTGGGCTCTTTAATCTCCCGATCCTCAAGTCAGCTGATAAGCCATCTTAATCCTATCCCAATCCTCCTTTCTCCTGTCATTGAACATACATAGCATCCACACAGGGTCTGTGGATAAAGACATGGGCCTCTTTGGAGCAGAGATATTATTCTGATTAACTGGAAGGTACTAGGTGGGAGGCTCTGTACAAGTGACATCTAAGAGACAAGCACTATTGTAGCGACAGTTTAGGAGATAAAAACTATTGATGGGGAATCACAATAGCGATAAATGCTATCCCATTTACCAGAGAGCAAAATTCTTCCATAAATTGAGGGCATTGTCTTTTACTAAGAACACATGCTTTAGGCTCAGACAGAACTGGGATCTGGTTCTAAGTCTATTCCTTGCTGGATGCGAGATTTAAAAAAAAATAATGAAATGTGGTACATTATACAATGGAGTTCTATTTAGCAGTAAGAAAAAATGAAATTATGAATTTTGAAGGTAACAGATAGAACTAGAGATTGTTATACTAAGTGAAGTAACATAGACGCAGAAAAGCAAGCAACGTATGTTCTTCCTCATTTGTGGATTGTAGCACCAATCCCCTTTATATGAGTATATATGTTATGATGTAACACCAGGAGCCAGGGAAATGAAAAGGATACACAGAGGTAAAGGAAAAGAAAGAACCTGAAAGTAGAGAACAGATGTTACCAGGGGTGAGATGGGAAAAGTGGGAGCGTTCAGCAGGGAGGAGAGGAGGGAGGGACATGCAAGGGGCCAAGGCGTGTGAGTGGAGGGAAGTCAGGAGAGTAGAATGGTAGGAGGCAGGTGTTATTGGGGGGAGGGTGGGGATAATGTGGACACTGAGACTGGGGAGGGAGGAGGAAGGCCAGATGGGAGGAATAAGAGTAGAGATTAATGAATCTTGGGCTAGGAAACCCAGAGGGAAATGTGACACCCCCCAAACCCCATGAGAAATGCCCATACAGTGTCTAAATGTTAGTGCATATTTGTCTGAGAGATGCCAAATACTAGGTGACACATCTACAGTTGAACCTCTATACCTAAGGCTCATGGAACATAGAGAAACAAGGGGTGGAGAGAAAACTAATGCATCAACTCTCACCAGTAAAATTTCCTTATACGACAGAGTGTGATGCACACAGAAGGCCACAACTAGCCAAGTTTTAAAGAATAAGAGACTGCAGAGTGTGCTTCCTTGGATGGACTCCTACACTGAACCTCATCCACCCATGGCTCAGGCACCATTGTGGACGAGGGGGTGGAAAGCTGGTAAGGGCCAGGGCTGGTTCGTGAACACAGGAGAGCAGAGGCTTTCAGGCCACTGGAAGCTTGCACATGTGAATTTGTGGCAATGGTGACATCGAGCACAGGGCCCATGCCAACTCAATTAAATAAGAAACCAGAGGGGAGGAGAGAAATGGATGGGTGGTTGGCCTAGACTGAGAACTATTAGAGGCTGATTGAGGGAAGAGTATGCCTTACATATGATCTCTAGATGGGCTGACTAGACGTCAGCGGAATTTACACTGAAGGACATCTGGGTACAAATGCTTGACTGGATGGGACTTAACGTCTATGGTGGGATACCTGAGGGCTGGTGGAGGGATGGGGGAGGCACAGATGGGGACGGGGTTCTAAATTTGATTAAGAACTGTTGTATAAAATTGCAAAAGCTTGGGGCTGGAGAGAAGGCTCAGTGGTTAAGGGCACTGATTGCTCTTGAGGAGGACCTGGGTTTGATTTCCCGGCATCTACATGACAGCTAACAACCATCTGTAACTCCAGTTCCAGATGACCCAACACCCTCTTCTGACCTCCTTGGGCATTGCATGGCATGAGTGCACTTACATACATGCAGGCAACATACTCATACACATAAAATAAAAATAATAAATTACAAAATTACAAAAGCTCAATAAAAAATTAAAAATATTTTATTTATTAGTTTTATTTTATGTGTATGAGTGTATTGCCTGTGTGACTGCAAGTGTGCCTCTTTGTGCAATGCCTGAAAATGAGCTGAATGAGTTTGGTCCAATGCAAGCAGCGCAGGTCTGGGAAGGAAGTTGGGAACCTGAGTGTGGTGGCAGCCTCTCTCACTACTACTGATCCACTTGAACCCAACCTGACAGTCCTAAAATGAAGCACCTTCTTTATTTCCCTCCCTAAAGTCTTGAAGTGGAACTGCTGACTGACTGATCAGTTGGGAGTGATACTTTATGTGAACTCTTCCCCAGATCTCTGATGAACTGATTCCTAAATGTACCTGTATATTCCATCTCTTTGCCTCTTCCCAGAGCATCTTTCCTGGGTACATGATTGCTTTCTCCTGTCTGGTGGCCAAATTCTACATATTATTATATTTTATTGTGCTCACGATGACTTTCCTAATAATCATTTTGGATTCATCAAGTGCTCCATTCTCTGAATCTCACAGCCTTGTCATATGTACCACTAAACCTCATACTTGATATATGTAACTTAGTGACACATGCCAGTTGCCTTTCTAATGACTGGGTCCTGTGTTCTGTGGGACCCTCTTAAAAATCTAAGTCATTGCTTTTTTTTTTTTTTTTCTCTAATAACACCAGCATACTGCATGACCCATAATAGGCTTTCAGGAAGTATTTGATGGTTACAGAATTTTGAATGCCATTCTCTCCTCAGATTTCCTGGTAGTGCTTATTGTGAGCAATGAACATCTTTTTGGCCTTTCCCAGCCTCAGTTCCAGCTGAATGGTGCTCTGATTGCCACTTCACTCTATTACTGTGTTCTCTTTTGGAGGTAACACCAAGTGTCTGCATTCTATTATGGAATCCTGGAGTGAACAGTTCTTTCTCTCCAAGCCTTAAACTAGATCTTTAATGTGGTAGCTAAACTTGGCTGCCTTGTCCCACGTTTCTGGAACGAATGAGAGATTAAAGAACTTTTGGAGGCACTTCTCGTGTCTCTGCTCTGAGGATCTCTCTACTCTCTACTCGTCTTCTGGAATTCGGGGCTATTGTTTACAATACATTTTCAAGTCTTACTCTTCAAGTGAGCCTACAAAAACCTGTTCAATGGAGGATCTTCCAAAAGAGCCAGATAGTTTTAGTGGTTATTAAAAAAAAAACTCCTTAAAACCAAGGAATCCTAATTGATGCATACCTATTTCTTATCAACCTTCTGGAACATTCTTACTGGGCTTCTTATCTTCAGTTTTACCTTACATTCTTTCCAAAGTGTTATATAGAAGAAGAAAGTCTAAAGTAAACTCATGACTTAGTCTTGTTTTTAAGATAAAATATTAACCTCTAAGCATTTCCTGTTTTCCCATGCTTTGTGTTTATGTTCCAGAATTGGGGCACTGTGTAGAGTGTGTAGAGTTTAAGATTTGACTTTGCTAAATCAAAGCTTAGCATGTGATGTTGGCCAGTTTACTAAACTTTTTGATCATTCATTTATACATAAACTGAAGAAAATAATCCCTCCGAGGGCTGTGAGGGCTCACGTGATGGCACAGCTCCCATGATCACAGCATCTTAGTGAATGTTCTCCATTTCCCTCCTGTAGATGAGTTTGCTGCTCTCTCTTGAATCTTGACCTAGATTAGGAAACTGATGTAGCAGCCCACGATGTTGCCATTACTTTGTCTTATGTCAAACAGGCATACAAATAGAGCAGAGATACAAGAACCGGGAACTATGACCGGGCATGCTGAAGACAGACGGTTTATGTTTGTGGTATGTTAAGAGCAGTTTTGACTATACTGGTGGAAGGAACTTTTGCTATGATGCAGTTAATTTCTTTGGCAAGTGTTCTTTAGGAAGATAGCTTTAAGAAGATGCTGTGACAATTTCTTGGTTCTCTGCCTACTCACAGCAGATGAAAATGACATGTTTATATTCTGGGTAGTATGTGGAGGTAAATGACCACACGGACAGCCATGCACTTCCAGGCTCATTTTCCATTCTTCCTTCTTAAACATTTTTTATTTGAAATGGTCTATTCACCATTGCTGCCAAAGACTGATAGCAAAGTGGGCTGATCACTGAGAAGTGGGTTCACCTCCCAGAAGTGCTTTTTCCTAGCAGTTGAAAGGGGTTGTTTAGACAGAGATTATTACAGAGTTCCACCACAGGTCACACAGGGATTGTCTGTGAATTGCTCAAGCCTGAGTGGCACATCTACAGTATAACTTCTTCACCTAAGGCTCCTAGAACATAGCAGAATAAGAAGGCTAGAGAACACTAATGCATCTCTCAGTTCTCATCAATGAAGCTCCCTCATGCAACAGAGGGCCACCACGAACACAAAAGGACACAAATGGCCAAAACATAGAGAATAAGAGTCTGTAGGGTATGGGTCCTTGGATAGGACTCCTCTATTAAACTCCACCCACCCCAGGGCCCAGGGACCATTGTGGAAGAGGAGGTGGAAAGATTGTAAGAGCCAGAGAGGAGGCGCATGACTATATGGAATTAGAGTCCTACAGGCTCCTGGGACCTTGCTCATATGAGCCTACAGCAATTATGACAGCATGTACAAGACCCATGCAAACTCGAGCAGACAAAAACTCAGCATAAAATTACAGAAATGGGCAGCAGGTCCCAATCTTAGCTGAAGAACTATTGGTAGCTGATTAGTGCTAGGTGAGGAAGACCTGATTTTCTTAAAGGGAGGAACTCTACATAGGCTGACTAGACCCCAGTGAATGAACTTATACTGAGGGATGTCTGGGGTCACTAACTTGACGTGATAGGCCTTAACACAAATGACAGAACACATCAAATCCAGTGAGAGGGGGGCTATGGTAGGGTGCTGATGGGGAGGGGGGTTAAATATGATTAGTGTGTTCTGTATGGAATACACAAAAATTCAAAAAAATTTTACAAAAATAAGTAAATAAATAAAATAAGTTACAAAAAAATAAATGAGCCATTTTATTTTTGTGGGTTAGTCACAGTTTGATGGGATTCCAAAAATACACAGTAGCCTCTAGTAATTTCTAACTTGGTTTCACAACAAGAAAGCCTGGAATGAAGGGGGATTTAGATCGCAAGGGATAATGGGAATATCTATGTTAACTGATACTGTGGAATCAGTTGAATGTGTGCCGTCTCTGCTCCACGGGGCTTTGTTAACTAAAATGGACAAAATGGATCTATAGATAACAGGGACAATTCACAGAGATATCGCTGAGTGATATGAATATTCCAAGCGTTAACCAGGGAAGCAAGGGTACACTGCACGAAGTGCTTTGCTCTTGCAGTGAAATTGTATATTCCCAGCATGAAACAGTCAAAGAGAAGGACAGAGGGTGGGAAAGGACGGTGTTTTCATGTCCTGTGCAAGCAGGGAGGCGTCCCGAGTGTGTTGGCTGATGCTTTCCCTTTGTACTTTTCTTTCAATGTATTTTTAAAATCTCCACTGTGAGATCTTGCCAGGTGTTTCTAAGAGCTGCACCTATCTCTTCTACCTCTCTTGTTCTGGGTCTAAACATTTTCAGGTTCTTGATACAAAGTGCTCAGAGTCCCAAGATGCAACTCCGATGAAGCACTGGGCTCGCACCAGTGCAGTGCTGCCTGCCGGAAGGGCCAGGGTGTTTCTAGGGATTTGCCAGCAAGCTGGAAATTTTGCAGTTCTTAGTTCTCAGGGCATCTTTGTTTGTCACAACCCAGCCCCCCTTGGAAACTGCAGAACATCTGCTATGGATGTTTATACCACAGCACTGAAGTTCAGGCAGAGATTTGTCTCAGGTGGAAATTGTGTGCATTCTGATTGTGAAATGAAAGCAGTGTCTTCCTCTGACCTTGGAAGTGGGAATTCCATTGTTTAGTCCCATGTGACCTCTGACTACCTATGGAAGCTACTAATATTCATGACTTCTGAATGACAGGAAGATAATGACATGGATTTCCCCAAACTCAGAGGGACATTCCAGAGGGAAACTGGATAACACCAATGTTAATTCTTTTTCTGATAAACTATCAGGATATGTGAACTGTAACTTGACAACTGTTCAAGAGACTTCATTCTTTTTCTCTACTAGAGTTCAGGAAATGAATTCGAATAGAACTTAACTGCTTGATGCAATTTTATAAAACAACATATACAATTCTCTTTTCACTTGAAATGTTAAAGATTTATTTATTTGCAATTTTATGTCTATGAGTGTTTCTCCTGCATTTATGTAAGTGCACATACGCATGCTGTGCCCTCAGATAGAAGAGACCTTTGGACTCCCTTGGATAGGAATTAAAGACAATCGTTAACACCATGTTGATGCTGGGAACTAAACGCCAGTTCTTTACAAGAGCAACAAATGCTTTTAATTGCTGAAACAACCTAGTACTTTGTTCTTTTGAGTACTAGCCAATCTGAATTAATGCAGCAAGAAAGCAAACAGCAATTTCAAGAGAAAGTCTGATGAGTTTTCCAAAAACCTATTTTTTGGCATATAAAAATCATCAATCCACCACAGTGATGTTGTTGATTGTTTATGGTAGAGTCTAGGGATGTTTGGACCAGGCTAAACCCCAGCTCACCAACAATATCTGTTGTGTGTGATGTTTTCTTGTATGTTCTAGGCCTGGTTGGGTGGGTATCTACTATGTGGCTATGAAACTGAATTTTAGCCTGTGTAGAGATCTGTGTTCTCCATCTTACTAAAATATTAAAGTGTGTTGTGGTAGAGAGCCAGAGTTCAGAGTCTGACACCCAGTTCTGCTGTTCATTGTTGGGAACTGAGGGCATCCCTGAGCCTCAATTGCATCTATGAAAATGGAATCAAAACTGCTACTTGATACAACTGCAGGCTGAGATATAATCATGCATCAAAATTTCTAGGGACACAACAAAGTCCTATATAGGTATTACAAATTTCCAAGACTCCAGCTAAGCCAACCAATGATAAACTCCTGTTAAAATGGACTTACAAGAGGTAAACTTTATGAACAGATCTTGAGTTGGAAGTAACAGAAAGCAGCTCAACATGAAGGGTGATTTCATATGATGAGCTGGTTTGGGGACATTTCTGAGGAATAAAGCACTTGCCATATTACTAAAAACTCATACAGTAAATGGAAGCTTTCTTGGTGTTGAGTGATAAAGAGGCCAGTGGTGTTATTTCCTGCTGGGTTTCCTGCTGTCTGCCGAACTACTCCTGTTTTACTTGGCTTGACTCTTCTATAGAAACCACTCCAAATTCCTGTTATGAGGAAAGTTGGGATGGATTTTCCTTCTGTAAAATGGGGTATCTCCTATAGTTTTGTCAGGTTCACAATGAGGTAATGGTTATGATAAAACACCTATGTAAAAACATTGCCAAGGTATGTATAAAATAAACTCTAGTAATGACTATTATTGGGTATTACATATGCCATACTATCACTGGGCAAATTACAAATTTCAATGGTCATGTTTCTCCTGTGACTATTCATTGACTAGCTTCAAGAGCTACTGGAAGGAAAGAGGAGTGTGTGAAATATCTAAGGAAAGTTGAAAATCTTCTTTGTTTTGGTTTTTGTTTTGAGAAAGGGTCTCCCCATCACCCCAGCTGGCCTGGAATTTACTATGTAAACCAGGGTGGTTTTGATCTCATAGAAATCTGCTTGCCTCTGCCTCCTGAGTGCTGGGAATAAAGGTGTGTGCCACCATGCCCCACTTATCTTCTTTAATAATAGAGTGATACACTTTGGAGCAATCTTTCATTTTACATTAATTACTTTTCTCATGTGGTAACAAAAATGTCTGAATAATTTATAAAAGTAAAGATTTGTTTTGGTCCCATGTGCTTGGTCAGAGGACATCAAGGTGGCCTGTGTGTGTGTGTGTGTGTGTGTGTGTGTGTGTGTGTGTGTGTGTGTGCGTGTGAGTGTGTATGTGTGTGTGTGATGTTTGCTAGAGGAGGTTCCTCAACTCATGGTCGACAGGAAGCAGACAGCAGTTGGGGACCAGGCATAAACCTCAGATGCATGCTTACTACAATCTCCTTCCTTAAGTAAGGTACCATGCCTTAAAATGTTCAGAATTCCCAAACTAGTGCCACTAACTGGGGACCAAGTGTTCAACAGATGAACCTGTGGGGGGCATTTCCTGTTCAACCTTCACAGCTTCCTTTGCTTGACTAAATGCCGGCTCCCTGTGGGCATCAGATAGTCTAGACAAAACTGTGGCAAGACTTATTTTGCTGTGCTGCTCAGACACCTTCTCTGAGAAGGTGTCCCTTATAATAGGTAGCTCCCACCTTCTCATGTGGCTGCCCATCCTCTCTGGCCCTGGCACAGGTGCTAGTAAGTCCATACCATTCACTTTAGGGCACAATCCAGTTCTTGGTTCATGTAAAAACAGTGATTGTGAAAGATAATGACTAATATGTTTTAAACTCTTTTTATTTACAAGGACTGCTCTAAACACTTGGTAAACATTCGCCCGCTTAATCCTCTTAAGAAATGTGAGGTAGGTGCAATTAGTATAGTTTTGCATCTGAGAAAAACTGATGGTGTCACCCAGATAGTGAATGATTATACCAAGGTTAAAGTAAAAGTGCCTTCACTCTTACACATCACCATCTCATAAAATGTCCACGCTAGAGGGGCTACAGAGGGTCAGAGCAACTTTAAGCACAGAGCATGCTCTTTTTGAAATGTGATAGAATCTAACCATATTAAGGTAGAAATAAAAGGAGAAAGCCTTCAAGTATGAACTGTATAACTGAATCCTCTCTCCAGGATCTTTTCTGACAGGGTGCCAACATTTTGTTACAAAAGTAGCCCTTATTTTCTATGGTGACTTTGAAAACAAACAAGCAGTCTCCTACATTCCAGGTTAGCCTTGAACTCTCTATATAGGTGAGGGCAACCTTGAACTTCTGATATTCCTGCTCCTAACTCCCCAGTGTTGAGATTACAGGTGTACTACTACACCCAGTTTATGTGGCACTCAGGACTGAACCCAGGGCGTTGCTTATGCTGAGTAAGCATTTGACCAACTGAGCTACATCTTCAGCTCCATGGGGCTACTGTTTTATTTCAGATCAATTTGGGGTTGCTTGTTCAAAAACAACGGCAAATTATAACCTTTAGTGTGCATTGCCCACCAGTGACATTTTTGTACTCAAACACAGGGCAACCATCAAAAACAGGATTTGCAGTTAAGATGGTTTAAAAAAACATCAGTCTCATTCCTAAATTGTCTTTAAATGGTTCATTACTAAGAAATAATTAGAATAAATTAATGAATTGATTGAATTGTTGTATTGCTTAAATTGCAATTAAATTTGAATTCCCTGAAATTCTAAAGATACATTTAAATATTTATATTTAATAAATAATTTATATAAATATATAATACTTAAAATTTAATAGGCATGTCAGCGTTTGACATTTGCTCTGGTGGCTACACGTGGAAAACCCTCTTTCTGATTAGCAGGTTCCAGGTCCATTGAGTTGGTACTATCCAAGGAGTTGGGGAGAATATGGGGGTTCCTCACCCCCCCAGCCTCTGACAGCCCTCTGTAAGCCCTTCCAGCTGCCCTTCATAATAAGTTAAGATTTAATCAGTCACAAAAAGGAGTGAGCAGTCTACAAACTTTAAAAAGTAAAATTGGTGCCAACTATCACCATCCATATTGTTTCCTCAGATAGCTCATTCAAAGATCCTGGCAGCAGGGTGACTCTTAACTACCATTGTGGCTCTTTTCGGTTGAGTGACTTCTGGCCACTATTGTAGCTTCCCGAGTAGTTCAGTTCTAAGGACCCTCCTTCCTGCTTTGCCCTTTTTCTAAGGAACCCGAGAAAGGCTCATGTATTGGAGTCTCATTTCCCACTCGCCCTACAAATGTCTGGTCCTACTTTGTCCTGAAATACGTTTTGTCACTTTATATCACATCAGAAATGTGTAGTTTTTATACCATAGTGTTTTGGTTCCTTACTTAGTTTCTTCTTTTTAGAGACTGATTTCATTTTTAATTATTACACAGACAGTGTGTAAGTATGTTCCCTATGTACTGGGAATATTGCTGCTGCATTGACCAAAGCAGGTAGTTTTCTTTGTGGAGATGTGTATTAGGAGTTATTTATACACTTTTAGTTGGCAAATATGAAAACCACTATAAAATGGAGGGATCTGGAGATCATGTATAGTCAATAAGGTCACAGAGTTTTATGAAGGAGGTGACATGTAATCTACAGTGACAAGCTGAGCTTCATGGCCCTAGGTAAAAGGTGTCAGGAAAGAATGATTTTGAAATTTTTGGTTTATACATCTGTGATCTCATTCAGATCTCAAGTCATATGAAGTTACTCAGTGGATATGATTCATTATTATATTCACAGAACCTAGTGTATTACATAGAACATTTATCAATGTCTGTTGAGCATTAAGCCATTGAATGAATGCTCAATGCATGAGGTCTTGTCAGTGAGCGCCATAAACCCCAGCGCTTTGCAGCCCCTGCCACAAGGGAGGAGGAATTCCCATCATTTCTTTACTTCCTATAGCCCTGCTGGGTTTCCTTTATTCAGATCTTGGCATTCTCCCTCCATTCTTACTATATTAGGTTTCTTAGAAGTTCTTCCAAAACTCTTCCCACAATTACTGTGGGGCAACAATGAATAGTCTGCAGTTTCCAAGGGTTCAGTATCGTTCATGCCCCCAAACAGCTGTATAATGACCTTTTGGCACTCAACTGTGGTGTGATGGAAACTGGGTGTCCAATCTGAGAGTCAAATGCCTTAGCTCCCTGGATTTATATAACAACCCTGAATTTATTTTTCTGAATATTCATGTTCAGAGAATGGAAAGCTATATTTTTCCAAGTTGCTGTCAAGCTCAGACTGAGAGCCTGTCTTCCCACTACAATGAAACATGCCTGTCCCACCCAGTGAAAGATTGCCATAGTCAAAGTTACTCAGGGGCCAAGGAAGAGGTTAATGAGCCTGCCCAACTCAACTCAGAATCCATGCTATGCTTCACAGGCTCCTCAAAATCTTTGAGGTAGCAATAGATTGAGTATCTCCGAAAGCTGGAAAAGAAATCTAAAACATTCTTAAAATAGTTTTGGAGAATTTCGTATATAAGATTTGTATTTTTGTTGTTTCCGTGCTTTTCAGTCCCCTTCTAACTCCTGCCGTGTCTCCCCTACTCTTTCTCAATTTCTTATCCTTTTCTTTGAGTACTGTTCTTACACACACACACACACACGCACACACACACGCATGGACATATACTGGCTGAGTTCATTTCGTGGTAGTCCTGTGTACATATGTTTAGGGATGGCCAGTTAGGTTTTATCTAAAATATTCTAGAGTTTATCTTCTTAAACAGAACTAGGGCCAAATTGGAAAGAATTAAGGTACTCCTTTAATATTGAAGGAGCAGTTTATTTTTAGCAAGATAAAAGCATAATGATTTAATGTTCTTATATATTTCTAGCCTAATTTTAGCTACAAGTTAATCCATTTATTTTGATTACTATTCAAAGAAAATATGCAACCTGTGGTTATCATCTTCTTGCAACTTTTTGTACCTTTGAATGTAGCTCTCACCAAGAAAAAATATGTTTTTTCTCTAATCTTATGTCTTAGTTGCTTTTCCTGCTGCTGTGATAAAATATTCTGACAAAGGCAACCCAAGGAAGGAAGGATTTATTTTGCCTCACCGTTTGAGGTTCCAGTTGATCATTGTGGGGAAATTACAGTTCCAGGAGCTGGAGGAGGCTGCTGGTCACATTGCAACCACAGTTCAGTAAAGACAGTGACAATGATGGATGCTTGTACTCACTCACTTTCTTCTTTATACACAGTTCAGATCTCAGCCCAGAGAATGGTGCCACCCACAGTGGGTGGGTCTTCCCATCTCAATAGCCTAATCAAGGTAATTCTCCACAAGCCCAGAGGCCTATCTCCCAAGTGACTCTAGATCTCAAGTTGATAGGCGAAATTAGCCACCACACCTTATTTATTCATTTTATATTAGTTCCTAAACTAAAAAAGTTGTAAGTGGGTTAAGTTTCAAAACTGAAGTACAACTTTATTCATGTATCTCTGATGTCTTAAGTAACTTCCCAACTTGTTTTTTGAAGCTGGCAGGAAGCATCTGAGTTAAAGCTATGGACGGGTACAGACAATTCTGGAGAAATAAGCACCATGATCTGCACATTTTGGAAGAATACTAATCATATTTTCTAACAGCACCAAATCTCAAATGTTTCTCTATAGGAATATAAAAGGCCTAAACCTTCTCACCTGGCAGAGTTTAGATTTGTTTTACATTAGAGAACTATTGTGATTGATGGATAGGTCACAGAAAGTGATGGGACCACAGTAAGATTCAAGGAAACAAACAGTCATCCAAATGGAAAATGCAGTACTGCCAATTTCCTGACCTGTCATCTAGGGCTTCAGTGCTTTGGATCTCTGTGACTTCTCTATTTGTACCTCTGTTTGTTTTGAGATAGGGTCTGTCTATGAAGCTCAGTCTGACTCCAGACTCACTTTAGAGCCCAGGCTCACCTTGAACTTCTCATCCTTCTGTTCCAATCCCTGAATTCTGTGATTACAGGCAAGAGCCACTAAACTTGGCTATGTCCCCACTTTGGATATGGAAATTCTAGATACAGAGGCAATAAAAAGTTTCATTATAGCAAAAGTAGAAATTCAAAAAGTGTTGAAATTATTGAGACATATCTAAGCTTTTTAAAATTAATTCATGTCAGTATGAAAGAAATGTGACCAATAGTAAAAAATGGAGCTGAATTAATTTTTCTCACAGTTAAAAAATATTTTATTGAGTTTTTGTACATTTCATACAATAGTTCTTAATCAAATTCAGATCCCCTTCCCTTCACCGGACCTCATGTATTCTGCCATACATATTAAATCCTATCCAGTCAAACATTTGTACCCAGATGTCCTTTGGTGCAAATTCATCCACTGGAATCTATCTACATCTAAGTCTCACGAAACATAGTGGAACAGGGGTTAGAGTGAAAACTAGTGCATCCCTCAACTCTCACCAGTGAAGCTTCCTTATACAACAGAGGATGATGCTCACAAAGGCCACAACTGGCCAACTTTTGAAGACTAAGAGACAGCAGAGTGTGTCCCTGGATAGGACTCCTATATCAAACTCTGCCACCCATGGCTCAGGGAGGTAGAAAGATTGTAAGAGCCAGGGTTGGCCCATGAACATGGGGGAGCCGAGGCTTTCAGGTCACTGGAAGCTCGCACATGTAAACTTGAGGCAATGGTGGCATCAAGGACGGGACCCACACCAACTCAATCAGACAAGGGTCCAGAGTGGAGAAACGGGTGGTGGGTCCGCCCTAATCTGGAAGCTATCAGAGACTGATTACTACTGGGTGAGGGAGAGTAGACCTTACCAATGATCTCTAGATTGGCTGACCAGACTCCAGCGGAGCCGAATTTTTTATTTGGGAAAAGGTGGTAGGGGCAACTACTGCTTTGAGAAACGGACTGATTGAGGGTGTGTGCTTGTTCCAATGCGGCGTGCTTAGGACAGCTTACAAAGTTCTGAGTGCTTAGGAGGGTTAGTAGCTCTAACAATTTATTGAATTTAATCTTTTAGTATGATTATTGCATTTTCCTGTACATATTAAATGGCCCACAAAGGAGGCAGTGAAAGCAAGTTTTCCAGTCCCAGCTTTTAGTTTCTCCATAGTGTTCTGCCTTTATTGTGTAATTGTGTTGACCCCCCCCATTCCACGTTATTTAACTGTGCAACAAGATTATATAAAGCAGGAGTATATGGAAAGCTCAAACTTTATTACTCATGTTAGGACAGAAAATATATCACTTACTGAACATCTGAGGAAAACAAGGTTCAAATAATGAATTCTTCCATGACTGACGACCAGAAGAAATTCCGTCACAGGTGCATCCGGCTCACTCACACACACGGCCTGCCCCTGCTACTCCTGGCCATCCCTCCACCTCCATCTCTTTCTTCAGCCCGAATTCCAGCGTGGGTACTGGTGACTGAACTCGGGTCCTCTACAAGAGCAATATATACTCTTAACTTCTGAGAGCCATCCCTCCAGCTCCAGGCAGCTTTGTTATTTAAAAAATGATTTTTAATATACTCTATTTAAAAAGTACAAAGTTTTAAATAGGTTTCCTTGGTTTTCAAGCAGAAGCAATACTGTCTACCCAGTGCAGCCCCATTTTTGATGAACGGAGATCATGTGGCAAACTCACATTTTCAAAACGAGCAACGTAAAAAGATAACTTTTTTCAACATATCTTTAAGAGTTATTTTTTATCAAGCACAGCTTAAAATCATGTGATGCTGATGGCTGGGCTGTACTATGTGTCTTCACGTCCCACTATATTTGGATCCACACTTTATCCACGGCTTATAGCATGCCAAGAGAAAAATATCAGTCAGTGTCACCCTGCAAAAAGACTCAGAACCAGGGGCAGCAGCAACAGAGCGCCAGGGCCTGGAGACCTTTTGCATCCCCACACTCCTTTGCATTCTCCTCAGGATGGAAGCTGTGACACGATTCCAGTTACCTTCTGATCTTCTGAGCCTTTAAACATTCACACTTAAAGGATTCATTGTACTTGATTTCTTTGGGCTTCAAGGTGATGGGAGCTAATAGATATAGCTTCTGTCTACCATCACCATGAAGAGATTGCTGCTTGGAATTTGCTGGATGACAAAAGACTTGGAGCCGTCTTCCCAAGCAATATTCCCTGTGGTCTCCTTGACGGCATGTTCAGAAACAAGGGCAGGA
The DNA here is from genome assembly GCF_000622305.1 of Nannospalax galili. NCBI lineage: Eukaryota > Metazoa > Chordata > Mammalia > Rodentia > Spalacidae > Nannospalax > Nannospalax galili. The sequence continues at coordinate 971,431 of NW_008360323.1, read as the reverse complement.
TATTTAGTATCACAAGATTCCAGGATCTATTTCAATTTCTATGGATGCTATCCCTGCTTTCCTCATTGACTCTGTACATGGCTTGGTACTCATACAGGGTAGTTACCTCTTAGAAGGCTAGAGACAGGGAAAACTGGACTGTGACCTGACTGTTAATAGAATGACCGTCTCTCTTGCCATATGGTCCATCACCAGGTCATTCCACTGTGGCTTCTCTCCCTATCATAGGCTGTGCCTTCTGCCTGACACACAAACATGGCAGCCAGAAATTTACCTCACCCAAACCCTGGCAACTTTGTTCTTAACATACAAGATCAAACTTTGGGGCCTGGAATTCTGCAAAAGTATATGACAACCAGCATACATCCTCTTCCCTGAAAACAGAGTCTTGATAAATTCAACAATCAATCCAAATTCAGCTGTGCTTATTGCTAGGCCAGCTTTTTGTTATTTATGGAGTTTTCTTCCCCTGTGTAATTGTGCCCACATCACAGATCTAGCCGGACACTGAAAAGACATTGCGAATTCTCAAATGCTAGCACAGATGTTAGAACTCATTGTAGTCCTGTTTTTCATGGGAAGTTCAAACTTCCTCAGCTCTCTCTGGAAGATACCAGTCTGAGAAGCGAGCCTTTCTACCCTCTCACTGTATCTCAGGTATTTTCACTCACAATTTATTGCTTTTGTGACCAGTGGTGTGAATTACAGGACAGCTAGCAAAGAATTATTCTACCAGGTACATGGCTTGTGATAACTAGATAGTGAGGTATGAAAGCTTACGTGTAAAGGAGATACTGACCTCAATAGCTCCATCTGGAGATGATCTCCTTTACACCTCAAATAAGGTGGGCCACAGTTGCTCAAAGATGGCAAAAAGAGATGTAGTTCCACTATATTGTCATATCTCAGTATTAAGTAGCAGTCCTTGGATGAGTCAAAGAAGCATTAGGAGCATATTGGACTGTGGTCCTTTGTCAGTTGCTTTTTAAAGCAGATTTGTCTGCTTTCTCTTGCCATGGATTCATTTTATTTTTAATTGAGTTATCAGAGTCTTCTCTGCCTCATTCTAGTCCCTACATCAAAAGTCCGTTTCACTGGAAGGCTTCCTTAGCCCATGGGCACAGTAAGGAAACCGATTTCCCTGTGGGGCTGCTCATTTGATTTTGCTTGCTCGTTTTTGACATCGAACAGCTTCAAGAATCCTTAGGTGGAAATAATTTTAAAAGAAGTAGTCCGATCCTGTCAGAGAGCAGTGCAGATTTAGAGATCTCTTCTGCATCATGAAATGTTTCCTGCTAAATTGGATTCAATTGACTTGAAGGAAAACAAGTAGACAGGGCTTAAGAAATTGGCTGGGAGCTGTAAACAGTGGGAAGCATCCATGAAACCAATGTTTCCAAGTTTGGGCTGCTGGCTCATGGGGCACTAGTGCAGTGAGGGAAAGGTCACGTCATCTTTAAAAAGAAACAGTGAAGTCTGGGGAAGTGGTCCCAGAGGTTGCTGTTGTCTCATTTGCTGAGCTTGTTACTCACTGAGCCATGCTTGGGCTAGCTAATACAAAGGGCATGGGGAGGAGCTGATCACGGTGTATCAAGGTGGGGTCAGAGAGAACTTGGTCCCCAGTTTGGGCTCATTTCACTGGGATGCAGCAAGATCTTATTACCTCCACTGAGAGTGGATGAAGCCCCGTGGACGATGAAGGGAAATTGAGGCTAGTGGACACTTCCTTGGAGCTAAAATATCAGAGCATTTACTTCCTCCTTGAAGGATATATGCATTCTTCTTGTGACCAATCTGAGCTGGGACTAGAGAACAAGGTTTTGTGACTGATACATTAAAAGGAGAAGTTGCTGTTATCAAAACTCTCAAAACTTATACCCCAGTTTGGATTGTGTTATTCCTGGCTCTATTCTTAAATAGTACAGTAAATGTATACAGAATTGAATGAGCTTCATTCACAATTGAGTGAAAGAAGGAAACACTGGAAAACTGAGTACTCTAAATGCACTTGAAGGGTGAAGAGTGAGAATACTCAATGTGAAGCACTCCTCCCAGAACATGGGTGCCTCCATCAAAACAGGAACAACAGATAAAACAGCTTTCTGAAAAATGCCCTTAGAACCCAAAACTGAGTGGAGACCAGACCTCAGTTTGGGGTGGATCTGTCTTGAGAAATGGGTTTTGCAGAGGGAAACCATGACCAAGATGAATTCAGAGTGACAGATACATGGCAGTTCATTCATTGTAAATATACATTTATTGACACTTTTCTTGGCAGTGAGTCTAAAGAACTGAACACACAGGAAGAATTCTCTGTCTGCATCCACATGCACTCTCTAGTGAGGAAAATATGTCACGTGAATGAGGAGCTCGTGCCCACTGTGAATTGGTTGGCTTTAGGGCCTGAAGGAAAACAAAGCTGAATATGAAGACAAGGAGTAACTAGAGAGGGGAACGTTTCATAGTGTGCAGGGAAGACAGTGATTCTCAGAGATCAGAATCCAGGGGTGATGTTTGAAGCAAAAAGACATCGAAGTGAGAAAGTGATTAGAGAAATGGTATTTCTGGCAGTGGGGACAGGAAGGAAGAGCCTGAATGCCAGGACTGAGATTGGCATCTGCTGACCTTCAGCTTCAGGCTGACTCAGAGGAGTGTTGGAGGAAGTCAGTGCAGGAGCTGAAGACGATTGGCAGGGAGGGGCCAGAGATGATGCACAGGCAAGGCAGGACACATGAGATGTGGGGCCCCTTGTTTGAAAGCAGTAAAAATAAGTGAGTTTAAAGGTACGAAGTTAGAAACCTTTTCTTCAGTCTCTATCATGGGGTTTCATGTTGCTGTTTTTGGTGCATCCTCTGTGTAAAAGCATACTCATTCATGGGTTCAGGAGACACAGCTCTGCTGCTCAGCATGTGAGAAGCCCATTGCCTGCGGGCTTCCTCCTCCTATTAGCCACTGGACATCAATGGGCTCTACCTTACCCTGGGTAGTGTGGGCAGTGGGCAATGATGACACCTTCCTGTTGGTCTTCCCACTCCATAGTGGAAGAAGGCTGGTGTTCAAAGAATTTCAATTGCATTATTTGGGATAAGCTCAGTAATGTGATTAGAGGAGTGAGAGGTTGGCTTTACTCCCCCACCCAATTGTTGTCAAAGCACTGTAGTGCAGATCATCCTCACGGGCAAAGCATCAGCTGGCAGTCATCAGAGGTAGGGAGGAAAAGGTTGGGTGGGATCTGAGACACCAAGAAATAGAAAACAGGCAGCCAAATCCATCCAGGGAAGGAAAGGATGGTGGAAGGATTGCACATGAGCCAAGGCTCCAAGCCAGAAATACACACTTCTTGTATCTCTGGACTTGGTTTCCAAAACTCAAATTCAAAGAGGCATTGTGAGAATGGTGTCATAAATTGAGAATTTCAAGAGCTCAACTGCAAAGCATTAAATTCAAGCAAAGGAATCTTGTGAGTCCAGGACTCTGAGTGGCTGCACTGGTTGGGTACCCATGCAGCTGGTCCCTTGTAAGGACCTGGGTGAACACTGGCCCTTTTTCTAAGTGAGACCTGTTGACTGGACCTAGGTGGCTGGGAAAGTGACAGAGGAAATAATACTAGTAATGCTTCAGAGAAGGCTGTGAAGGAAGAAGGGTACAGAGGCAATCTGAGGGGAGTGAAGAAGAGGGTGTCTTGACGTAGCTGAGTGTTGAAGGCAGGGAGAAGTGCTCACATTTCAGATATAATTTGAAGGAGTGACTTCTAAGTTTATCTTAAAAAAGCCCTTCTGGACCTGTCTAACATTGGGAAGCACTTATTGTATACCTGAAGACAGGAACCAAACACTTCCATGAGCCTACATGATGGGACATGATCAAATAATTCCAGAATAAAAATAGGAAGAAATGCCAGATGACCAGCAAGATAGCTACTTTAAAATAATTGACTTACGTGACTATAAACAAAAAGATCTCATTATATAACCAAAACCTTGCTGTGAAAATAGCAAATGAATTTTACAAAAGAAACTGTCCCAATCCAAGTCCCAAAGACTTGGAGAGAAAGTACTTTTGCTGGGTGCTCACCAGAATAGGTAATACTTGGTTCTTCAACCTGATGGGCACCTCAGAGAGCTGGAATAGGATGCATTCACTCAATCACGTAGGCTTTGAGAAATCTTCAACCTCAAGGCCCAGCTCCATCCTAGGTTTCTTTGGGTCCCAAAGGCACTGCTGAGATGCCAGTATCTGTTGGAAAGCTGAGGTCACATCTCTGTCAGCTCCCAGCTGCTCATCAGAGCCCTCTCTTCTGACTCTACGTTTAGTTTTATGATTGTGTTTCCCTTTTCATGGTTTTCTGAGATATGAAAATAATATGTTTGGGAATGAGTTTACAAATATTATTATTTAATTTTCTGATTTAACTTTCTAATTATTTACATTTTTAATTGGCTAATTATTTTTAATTGGCCAGTTTTCTTTATTTAATAACTACATGATTAGAAGAGGAATTTCATTACAGCTTTAACATATTCAACAACAATTTCTAGAGCAAAGATACATCTCTTTCAAAACTGGCTGTAAATTTTTAGGTTCACAGTTGAATTAATACAGTTATACAATATTAAACTCAGTATAAACCCTGTAAGACATAAAACTGAAAGACTCATTTTTTAATGCTACTAACACTTAGATGTTTGTACATGCACCTCTAATCTCTATGTATCTGATTAGTACTAGTCACACCTGGGTACACTCGGATCCTTGGTACCTGAACATGGATATAAAGTCATCAGGTAGATTTCAATGGTAATGTGTTTCACCTCTACTAATTAACATGAAGTAAATTTTTATGCTTCTTCCTCAAATATAACTCATTCTTTTATTTGTTGATTTTTTTTGTGTTCATCATACAGAACCTCCCAAACAATCTTATTCATCTATATACCCACTTCCCAAATGGCACCCGCCCATAGCCTCCCCCCACCCCCCAACTGGAGCCCATATACTCTGTCATCCTTGTTACTATCCACTGTGTTCTTGGTACCCCCAGCCATTCCCACAGTGCTTGTCCATCTGCTGAATCTAGTCAGCCTATCTAGAGATCCTTGTTTTATGAAGATTAGTTCTTCCTCATCTAGCAGCAATCAGTTGTCGAAGCTATCTCCTTTCTGGCATTGTTTCTTGTTATGTAGCCTTTAGCTATACATATGGACTCTTAAAAATTATATTGACTCCATTAATCTTTGGTTATACTTTCCTTTTGGTTGTTTAAGACCCTACAGTTGACCCAGATAATCCAATTTATTTTTAAACTCTTAAGGCTGTTAGAGTATCTGTTCCTCAGGGGTCACATGGGCTTATTTAGATTTTTTTCTGATTTATTTATTATTATGTGTATTAATGTTTTGCCTACATATATGTGTACTCATGTTCTATAGTGCCCATGGAGGCCAGAAGAGGGCTCCCGATCTCCTGGATCTAGAGTTAGGGAAGGTTTTAGCTGCCGTGTGAATGTTTGGGAAGCAACCAGGTCTTCTAAAGGAGCAGTCAATGCTGAGACATCTCTCCAGTCCCTCATTGATTATTTTGACATAATGGGGTGTCTTGGTTACTTATTGTGGAGAAGTGGATGGAAATAAAAATTGGAATGAGTTTTATTGCTTTTTGAAAATCCTACATAAAGTGACTGCTTAATATTTAATGGGAAAATGAGCTAAATTTCTAAAAGGAGAAATGAAGGAAGGGTTAAGGAAAACTGTCATAGAGTGTATATGCTTCAGTTTGTCCACCTTAAACTTCAGAGCTACTAAACTGAAAAATGTGCTTTCCGCTCCCAAGTCATTGATGATGTTCAGATGCAAGAGGTGCCTTGTGGTGAGAGACAGATGGTTTCTACACGTGTTTCTTCTCTTTGCAAGAAGATGGACACTAGCCCCCCCACCCATCCAGGACCATAATCTGCCCAGTCCTGGATTTATCATTTTCAAACTTCCCTTCAGTGGGTGCATATTGGGACTGCAGATATAAAATCTCAGGTCTTGTACTTTTGTGTCTTTTCAGAACTTGACTTTATTACATTAATATTTCTTTCTCCGGTGTTAGAATAATGGGCGTCAGTGTGGTTTCAACATAGCTGCTGGTTTTCCTTGTGATGCCCTGAAGGAAAGGCGTCTTGGGAGCTGCCTGTGGGTGGCCACAGGCAGAACTGTACAAAGTGGCACATTGTCCCTGTGTGCAGATAAATCCATGCTCAGGACTTTCCCTGTCAGTTCTGGGAGCTCAGAGACGTGTTTGGCATCACAGCTGGTACCTTTCTACGAGCTCAGGCTTGTTTGCATGGGAAAAGAGCTGAGCCATTAATTGCTAAGGTGTTGCTAAGGTGTTTGCATGTTATCAATATTTCGATTAATGTAAAAAGTTGCATTGAATTATGTTGTACCTTTTGAAGGAACTGCCTACTGGTTATTTTAAAGTAGAAAAGTTAATGCAGCTGAGAATAACCACTGTGACTTGTGCTATTAATTTAAATATAAATTCTACTATTAAAAAGATTTTGAGGCTGAGGATGTAGCTCAGTGGTACAGTCCTTGTTTAGCATGAGGAAAGCCCAGAGCTTGGACAGATTTTTGAATGGAAAAATATGAAAACCTCAGAAGGGATTTTTTTTGGTGATGTTATATTTTCAATATATTGTACACTGACACCAGAATTTGAATTTCATTAGCTACTGAGGAGCAGCCTTCTGAAGGTAGAATCCCACTTCTTTGTCAGCACAAAGAGTACAGGAGATACTCATGTAGTAAGAAGGGGCTCCAGTGCTACTCTGGGGCAATGCAAGTTGGTGGAACTATCTTGGACTCCCCTTTCTCCTACTAATGTCACACTCTACTGGCAGAAGGAGAGGAATTCTGGGACCCTGTTTAGTCTCTCAGGATTCATACAGGAAACACAGGGTCCTTCAGATGTGGACTTTGAAGTCAATATCACCATGGAGAGAGGGCAGTGTCAGGCCCTCGTGTCTCAGCATTTTTGTTTCTTCATTTCTTCCCTGTTCTGAGGGATATTTATCAAGTCTAGAGCAAGAGAACAAGCTTTATATTGTCATGCATGACCTCAGAAAAGAAATCTATTCAGTATGTGTGTCCTGTGCTAAGGATTTCAAAGTCTACTTTGAGACTTAAAAGCTGGCTGAAGACTGTCTCATTTGTTCTGGTATTGTTGAGAAACTTCTGGTACAACTGGCATGTAAAGGTGAGTGATATAGCAAAAAGAAAACACAAATAAAGCAGAGCATACAGGACAGAGTCTAACACTGCCCTTTTAGTCATCCAATATGCATACATACTTAATAGAACATAGAATGCAGGTGGATGTATTCCAGTCACATGTACCTGTACAAACAATGACCCCAGCCATATCCATATGGTTGGATTTCTTGCAATTATAGATGTTCTAGAGCTTGGCAAAGCAAAAGCTTAGAGTTTATTTAGTTCATACTTTTTTTCTGTCTTTTCCCTTTATCAGTACATAGGCAATGTAGACTATTGTGTATAAATAACTTGTACATAGTCCCATACATATATGAACGTTTAGATACAGAACCCTAATTTAATGCATAAATTTGTGATGCATTAAAAGGTACAATGAAAGATTTTCTCACATTTCATCATTACCTATCACAGCTTCTTACCTTGGGAGGAATGCCAAGATGGAAAGTAAGATGGAAAACCTCACCAAAAGAGTTTGTATGTAAAGAGTCTCCAAGCCTATGGGGCGGCCTCAGTGAAGAAATGTTTAGAGAAGAGAAAGACGTTGGTTGGGATTAATTAAAAGGTGCTTTAAAAGAGCCATGTGGTGGGTGAAGTTTAATATAGGAGTCCTGTCCAGGGACCCACACTCTACACTTTGGCCAGTTGTGGCCTTTTGTGTTCACCCCCCTCTGTTGAATGAGGAACCTTCACTGATGAGAGTTGAGAAATGCATTAGTATTTTCTCTGCCCCTGTTCCACTATGTTCTGTGAACCTTAGATGCAGAGGTTCCATTGTTGATGTGTCATTTAGGGCTCAGGGACCATTGGAGAAGTGGGGGCAGAAAGATTCTAAGACCCAGGGGAGGAAGTGAATGATCATAAGGAAATGGAATCTTATAGGCTCTTGGGACCTTGCTCATATGAACTTACAGAATGGTGACAACATGCACAAGACCCATGCAAGCTCAGTCAGACAAAAACCAATTTAGAACTGGGAAAATAGGCAGGAGGCCACAACTTTGGCAAGGACATTTTACCAAACAGGCTCACACCAAGGGATGGCTGTGTATGTAAACTTGACTCAATAGGCCTTAGCATATATGACAAAATGCTTGAAGTTCTGTGAGCAGGTTATGGGGGGGCATGCAGATAGAGGAGGGATAAATATAACTAAAATGTATTGTATGAAAGCCACAAAAATTCAATAAAATATATTAAAAATAAAAAAGAGCCATCTGGTTGAAACTATAACCATGAGGCTATGAGCTACCTTAAATATCAAGTCACAGCCACAGTCTCTTTAGAAAAATGTATCTTTGTATGAAATTTTGTAAGGATGTTGAGGCAGTTTTCTGAGTCCTCTGAAACTCAGCCAATGGATCCATTATAAGAGCCCTAATATGCAGACAAGTCCTTTGTTTGAGATGGTAGATAGTGTCTTAAAGGTTGCTTTCTCCAGAAAACCATGCTGCCAGTTGTGGGAGAAGAAGTAAATCAAAAGGGTTGGTCCAAGGGTCGTCTCAGAAGGGAGCAGAGATTTTGGTTTTTACGTCTTTTAAGAGTATGAGCTTTGACAGAACATTCCATCCACACCTTAGTAACAGTCATCCTGTAAGGAGGAGAGCTACAAGCAGCCTGCTGAGAGCAAGGCTAATGAAAGCAAAAATAGAGCAGGGGCTATGCAGTTGAACAAAGACTACCTTGTCAATTGCTGAGTTATGTTTGAGCAAATAAGCCACTTGGGAGGGTGGGCTTTTGGGAGAAAAGGGCTAAAACTTTTCTTAACTTGATAAAAGGAGACATTGCTAATTTTCAAGTTCTCTGGTCCTTGGAGATTTTATCCAGTAGCAGCAACAATAATAAAAACAGTTACGAAGCAGGAGCTTGGAATTTGTATTTCATGTTGCTTTGAATCTGTGCCCCTTAATGGAGAGAAAAGGAGCCTGGATGAAAAAGGATTGGAGTGCTACTGTTGGGAGCAAGCTTCCCTCATCTACTTTGTAATCAATAGTATTTATTCAGCATCCTTGAGTGATAACTTCATGCTTTGTTAGGAATAAATGACTATTGAATGGTGGACATGGTCTTAGAGTTTCTGAATTCTAAATTCTATCAAAAGACATTGATGAGTGAACTGGAAATATGATGCACAGGGTGATACAAGGGAACCCCAGAGGAGAAATGTATCAGGCACTTCTCTCATTCCTGAAGCAAAACACCTGACAAGAAGCAGTTTAGGGAAGGAAGAATTTATTCTGTCTGTTCCAGAAGATCCATTCCATCTTGGTGGGGAAGGCATGGAACAGTCATCATCTGGTCACATTGCATCGGTAGTCAGGAAGCAGACAGTGAACAGAAAGTAGGCCTTGTTTATAAAACCCGAAGGCCCTGCCACCAGTGACCCTTTCTTCAGTGAAGCTCTACTTTCTAAGGGTTCTACAACCTTCCCAAACAGCACTGCCAGCTAGGTGCCAAGGAATCAAACATATGAATCTGTGAGGGACATTTCACATTCAAATTACAGGGGATTTCTAATTGATCATGTGGAGATGCTTCCTGGAGGAAACGGAGACTTGAAGGATGAGTTAGAGGTAACCATCAGAAGAGGAGAACATGAGTGTGTCAAGTTGATGACCAAGATTAGCCATCCTACTATCTTTTTAATTCCTGTATCCACTTTTGTTTGATTAGAACCTAAGAGAGGGAAGAAATGAATTTTATTACTTAAAGTCTGATATCCCTTATAAGTGATCATATCACTGGTTATTGTGCAATTGGTTTGCTGGTTCTCTGTTTTTGCTGAAGTCTATGTGTGATGAGAGACACAGTCATCTTGACACATTTCATCTTTAAATCTTAAGAGAAAGCAGCATACATAGTTAGGAGAATCTATACAGACACAAAGGTTAAGACCTTTTCACCTTTCACACCAAAGTCAGCTGTCACTTACTTTCTCTTTCCTTAGGGAAGAATTGAGAGGACCAGTTAGGTTGGTGCTGGCCAGCGTGCCATCCATTCACAACGTTTAGAAGACTGCTGGACAGGTTAGAAGATGAGTAAGGCCAGAACAACAGTGAAAGAGTTCTTCCTTCTATTCCCATGTGCCCCCCCGTGTTCCGGGAATCAGTGTGGGGTATTGCGTTCACTCTTGGGGTCCATCTTATTTGTCTAGTCTTAGTTTCCCTTCCTATTATTTTCTTGACTGTATTGTTTCTTTCATCTTTTCTCATTTTGTGCATCTTTATAAACTTCTTCAATCATCTTAGCAACAAGGTAGAGAACAGAGAAATGAATAAAATTTTCCCCAAATATTGAAATCCCCTCAGGTCTGCTTGGCTGTACAGCCCACTTTGGCATGTAGAGTCTCATAGTTTAGAACCACCCACAGTCATACAACCCACATAAACATGGCAGAGTCCATCAGAAATGAGCTTTAAAGATTACTGGTATCATTGAAGACTTCTGTTAATATCAATTTTAAGATATATAGTTTCAATACCTATTTAAATTGATTCAATAATTTTAAGGGTGATTCTGTTTCTAAAACAATGCCAAGGGACCAGGTTTTGTCTCTTGAGCCTCAATATTCAGCCTACATAGTGTTCTGTGGCTAAATACCTCTGAGAAAAGTCTAAGCACTTCTTATGAATCAGTTCAGTGCCTTCCTGAATAGGTCCATGGATTTTGAAAAGTGTTGAATGCATTCATTTGGGGGAAGATCAGGGGGCAGATTCTTACAGCATCAGACTTCCACAAAAAATAGAAGTCCTAGATAGGATTATGGATGCCAGAGACTCAGATTACCATGAACTGAGAAGATGCCATTTCTTTAAAGGCTCTGTCCATTCTACATTGGAGATCATTCAGTTGCCATCGAAACCCTTTGGAGGACCATCTCCATTTCCTCTTATAGTTTTATTATGACTTCATTTTCAGCAAGTGTTTATTTTCTGGCTTCAGTGTTAGGTGCTAGCCCTGTCTCCTCCCAGAACTCTGGCTCTGGCTCCTTCATGATGTTTTATAAGGAAAGGAAGGAAATTTATAGGCTGACACTGGGGCCATATATTTCAGTTTACAGCTTTCCTAGTCCACTGCCCTATTTTATAAAGGATTTCTTCTTTTAGCACCAAATTCTTAGTCTCGTGTCTGCAAATATTTCAACTTCCTGAGTATATTTTCCTTATAGTCCAGAACACGCATTAAATAAACTTTCTATTCCTTGGTCATTCTCACATTTTCACCTCTATTCTTTTTTTTTATTTTTGTACTATTGACTCTCTGT
>NW_008360323.1:958113-959788 GCF_000622305.1 Nannospalax galili | reverse complement strand
ATATGTGTGTGTGTGTATGCTGAGTTGGCAGACTGGTAGATCCTGCATAGATTGAGAAGAAGAAATTACCACTTGGTAATAGCAGATTTGGGAGGAAAACTTTTTCTTCTTTAAGGATGAAAAAGAAGAAACATTTTCTGCACTGAAAGAATGATACATATAATTATCATCCCAGCTGTAAATAAAAATACCCATCTGTGGTTAGGAGAAGGAATCTCATTGCTCTCCCCTCCAAAAGACACAACCCATCAGTACTAGATGTCTGCTTCTTTCAGGGGACACATAAGATGAACACTGGCCTTAAGGGCACATGGCATTTTTGTCTGTTTACATCTATGTTGGAGTCCAGGGCTTTCCCATTGGTCTGTCACCCAGAAGCAGAACACCCAGAAGGATTCATTCTGAGACTGTCCTACTTTTTTCAGTACTATATTGAGCTATTCCTGAAATCAATCCAAGCAGGAGAGCCGACTATGTTTGCATCCACTCCAGTTTTCGGTCCCTACAGGCCCCAGCAGGGGTGTGATGCACCCAGCTTTCCTTCTCACTTAGGTAACAAAAGGTGCTGAAAGCTGTTCTCTGCTAGCTGTCTTATGGCCATCCTTTCTATTAAACCAGACACACCTGAGCTTTGGAATTCTATAGGCAGTGAAAGAACATGCACCAGCAAATTAATTCAGATAAATTATCATTACCTGCTCCATTCTTGGAACTGTGCTGAATACTGGAATCCAACACGGGGAGGAGAAGTGTCTTGTGGCAAGAAAGCCAGTCACTCAAAAGATTTATAATTCCTTATTTTTAAAAAAGATATTTTATTTATTTTATTTTTAGGTTTATGAGTGTCTTGCCTTCATGTATGTAAGTGTACCAGTGTTGTGCAGTGCTCACAGAGATCAGAAGAGGGCATTGGATTCCCTGGAACTGGAGTCACAGATGGTTGTTAGCCACCATGTGGGTGCTGGGAATCAAATCCAAATTCTCTGCAAGAGCAGCCAATGCACTTAACCACTGAACCGTCTTTCCAGCCCCATAATTTCTTACTTATCAACTGCTTTTCATTCATCAGATATGTTACAATTACTGAAAAATACTGCAGTCCCTCCTTGTCTTTTTGGGGTACATTCTAAGTCCCTCGGCTGATGCCTGAAGGCCTGGGCGCTACCAAGCCCTTAATGTGTTAGTTTTTTCTTACATATGCATGTCTATAAAAATTATAAATCACACATAGTAAGAAAAAACAATAATAAATTGTAACAATATACTGCAATAAAAGTTATATGAATGTTATATTTTTCTTTCCAAATACATTTTTGTACCAGACTCTTCCTTGTTGTGGTGATGTGAAATCATCAATCAGTGTCTATGGGGTGAGAAAAATGACATGGACATTGTAACATAGAAGTACACTACTACACAAGGACTACTTGAACACAAGCACTTTGATAGTCACTATGATCACCAATATGACTGCTAAGTGAGTAACGGGGGTATACAATGCACAGTGTGGAAACTCTGTTCAAAGGGATGACAAAGGGATTATTTGAGTCTTTTGGGGAAAGAGTAGCATGGCATGAGATTTCATTACATTACTTGGAATGATGTGCAATGTAAAACTTGGGGAGACTCTCTGTCTCTCCTTTCTCTCTGAGTGTATGTGGTATGTGTGTATCAT
>NW_008360323.1:939618-958066 GCF_000622305.1 Nannospalax galili | reverse complement strand
TATATATGCATGTGTGTATGGGTGCATGAGCCTTTGTACACATGGAGGCCAGAAGAGGGTGTCAGGTGTCCTGCTCAATCACTTTCCCCCTTATTCCCTTGAAAAAAGGCTTCTCACTGGACCTGGCGTTATGCCACTGTATTAGTCACTTTTCTGCTGCTGTGATAGAAACACCATGACCAAGGGAACTCATAAAGAAAGAGTTTATTTAGCTTACAGTTCCAGGGGAATTATAGTTTGTCATGGCAGGGAGGCATGGTGGCAGGAGGTGGCTGGAGCAGGAGTGCTCACATCTTCCAGCAGGCACAAGAAGCAAGAGAACAACTCGAGATCTGGCAAGGCTTAAGAACTCTCTAAGCCTGCTCCCAGTGTTGTGCTTCCTCTAGCATGACCACACCTTCTAAGACCTCCCCAAACAGTGCCACAACCTGGGGACAAAATATGGAAATACTTGGAGCCTATGGGGGACATTCTCACTCAAACCACCACAGCTGGTGACCATCAAGACTTAGTGATACTCCTGTCTCTCCCCCCACCTCCTACACCCCTGGCCATGGGGTTATAGGCTCCCATGTGATCATGCTTGGATTTTTATGTAGATTCTGGGGATTTGAACTTGGGTTCTTATATTTTGTGCAGCAAGCATTTTTACTCATTGAGCCATATCTCCAGTCCTTAAAATATTTAATTTAAAGTTTCCATACTGCATTTGACAATGGTTAACTGAAACCAATGAAACTAAATACTTGAAGGAGAACTACTCTACAGAGGTCAACAAAATCAAGTAATAATGACAATAATAATGGAATAAAAAATGCCCTGGTGATTACAGTCCAGAGAGTGAAGAGAGTCAAATGGCTGTATGTTTCTATGTGCCAAGTTTGATAAGCGATACTTCCTATTTATTCAGTCACTCAGATTGAATTGAGATGTTTCTGAGAAGGTATTTTGGGGATAAAAGTACAGCCCTTAGCCACTGGACTTTAAAACTATTATCACTGAAGGATCTGATGCAGTCAGCTGAAGGGTCTTAACAGTGGACTGCAATGTTCACTTGTGCAGTTCCTTTCTGCTTTCCTCTCTTCTGTAGAGCTCCAAGCTGTACACACGAACCTAAGGATTCAGAGGTAGGCTCCACATATGAGAGAGAACATTCAGTGTTTGTATTTCTGGCTCTGGGTTACCTCTCTCACTCAGTATAATATTTCCAGTATCACCCACTTACCTGCAAATTGGCAGAATGACTAACAGGGTCGTACTCCTAGTTGAGGAGTTATAGGCAATCCACAGCCGCTGAGGTGGTGAGAATCAGTCTTTCTCTCTTTCTTTCTTTCTTTCTTTCTTTCTTTCTTTCTTTCTTTCTTTCTTTCTTTCTTTCTTTCTTTCTTTCTTTCTTTCTTTCTCTTTCTCTTTCTTTCTTTCTTTCTTTCTTTCTTTCTTTCTTCCCTTTTCCTCCCCTCCCCTTCCCTTCCCTTCCTTTCCCTTCTCTTCCCTTCCCTTCCCTTCCCTTCCCTTCCCTTCCCTTCCCTCCCTCCCTCTCTTTCTTTCATTTCTTTGTTTCGTTTTCATCTTACATTTCATGTGTATGAGTATTTAGCCTGCAGGTATGTAAATACACCCATGTCATGCAGTGCCCACAGAAGCCAGAAGAGGGCATAGGATCCCCTGGAATTGTAACAATGGTTGCTAGCCACCAAGTGGGTGCTGGAACCCAAATCCCCGGGGCCTCTGGAGTAGAAGCCAATGCTCTTAACCACTGAGCCATCTCTCCATCTCTGAGAATCAGCTTCCTTTAGGGCCAATTTCTCTCAGTAGATTACCCACGCCCCAATGGTCATGTGCATACAGACAACACTAACTGGACTCAGTATGTATGTAAAAGAAGACGAGGACATGAATTTGAGGGGAATGTGTTGGATGAGGGACCCAGGAGGAGTGGAGGAAGGGACCCAGGAGTGGATATGATAAAAATATATTTTATTCATGTATGAAATGCTTAAAATTAAAAAAAAAGGTGGGGCTGAACTTTGTCTGAGAGAAGAGACAATTAATTTGTGGTCAGCAGCCTCAGCCCATTCCTACAGGTCCAGCCTTCCTTCCCTAGAGGTATGGCCTATAGATTACTCATGAGGCAGCCCCACAATTCCTAGGCTATTTCCTTGCATCAAACCCTATTGTGTTCTTCATTGATTCTGTTTTTCCTCTGATTGAAGTCAGCTTGTATAATGTTATAAAGAAAAACAAAGTACTGGGGCTGGAGAGATGGATCAGTGGTTAAGAGCACTGGCTGCTCTTGCGGAGGACCTGGGTTCAATTCCCAACACTGACATGGTGGCTAACAATGGTCTGCAGCTCCAGTTCAAGGGGATTTGACACCTGACTTCTGCAGGCATTGCATGACAGGGGTGTACTTAACATACATGCAGGCAATACACTCATACAAAAAATAAAAATAAATATTAACAAAAAAGAAAAGGCAGGAAAGGGATTAAAGTTAGGTTTGGAATAAATATTTATTATCAATGAAGTGTATACCTGCTCTCATATCTTTATTGATGAATAAAAAGTGGAAGTAGTAATTATTGTACTGGTGTAGAAAATTTGCTTTGGAGAAAAAGAATGCCGCTTAAATTCTGTAGGATCTTGTTTAAGTTACTTTTTTCCTCTGAGACATTTTCAATTTCACAAACCATGAAATAATATCAATATCATATGATTATCATATAAATGTCTATCATGTACACATCATCTAAAGGTATTTCTGCCTTGTAATGACTGATATCCCCTTTCTACAGTCTTTAATTACATTCTATTGCAACCTGCAAACACTGCTGATGCAACCTGGCATCCTCTTGAAATCCTTTGTATTCCTACACATCTGTGGCCGGAACAGACTCAAGGCCCAGAAGCAATGAAACCTGCAGAGAACTAAGTGGTTTGACGGGCTTGAGAAGATAGTGAGCTGGGAGGTGCACGTGCATAGAGAGAACTAGGTTTTTCTGTCCAAATCAGTCTATTCTAATGTTTCCTGGAATCCGGAAATTTCTGAGCTCTTTCTTAAAGTCTGATGACATATTTAAGCTTATCTTTAAACTTTTCAAAATAACTAAAGTGTTATTTCAATGAATAAATAAGTTTTTTAATTTAAAATTCTTTTCTTGATAATTTTATACATGAGTGTAATATGTTTACATCATTTCTACTCCCCCCACTTCCTCTCCAATTCTTTACTGTCTCCCCAACTACCTCTTGAGTTCATGACCTCTTCTACAATTACTATTGTTACATGCATGTACACACATATAACATATCAAGTCTATTTAGTGTTGCTTCTGTGTAAAAGTGTATGTGTGTGTGGTTGACCACTTGGGGTTGGATAACCTATCAGAAACCTCGTCCCTAGAGAAAATTGATTCCCCTTTCTCAGCAGCTACTGATTGCCAATAGCTCTTCAAATAGGGATAAGGCCTTGTGCACTTTTCCCCATCTGCATTTTAATGTCAACTGGTGCTGCCATTATGCAGATCTTCTTTAGGCAACTATATTGTGCTATTTCATGGGTGGGTGCAGCGTCCCTGTCATGTCTGAGAGATGTCTCCTCGCAGCAGGTGTCCTGGCCTCTGGCTCTTACACACTTCCTTTCCACCCTGTCTTGATCTTCTATGATGTTCCCTGAGCCTTTTGTGGGGTTATATTTTAGATGTGTCAGTTGGGGCTGGGCATCACATGGTCCCTTGTTCTCTGCCATCTTGAGTAGCTGTGGATCTCTGTAGTAGTCTTTGCCACAAAAAGAAATTCCTTTGGTAAGAGGTAAGAGCTAGACTTATCTGCAAATTTCATGATTTAAAGAAATTAAATCAAGGCTTCAATAGGATCTTCTTATGCACTTTTTCTTCTTGCCAGAGAACTTCAGATGGTTGGCAGGGCCAAGGAGATGGGAGGAATGCAATCGTATACATTCCATTTCAAAACTGTGGTTTCTGGGTGAGGGAAATGACCATCTGTCATTTTTGCACACATTTGGCATGGGAAAGAAGCCCAGGAATATAATACTCTACTTGAAATAGTCCACATTGCTAGGCACACCCTTTCTCTTTCTGGTTAGTAGGACAGGAAAACCTATTTACAGGGTTGTTTTGCCTTTGAGGAAGCTGGACGGTGTTCATCTCCAAGGTTCATTTGGAACGCAAGGATCTCCCACTTTTCAGGTACACGTTATGGTGTCTTCCTGGGGCATCTTAAATGTGAAGAGCCTTCTGGGTTGGAACTGCTGGTTCCAGCTCAGCATTTTCATTCATCAGAAAGGAACTGCATTTCCACAACTTCTTAAAATAAACAAATGCTTGAATGACTCTGAAGTGATTCATTAATTTAAAAATATTTTATTTAGTACCTTATATCCTTGCTATATCTAGGCGGTAGGAATACAACACCGTACAAATAAGGCAACTTCTTGGTTTTGTGTAATCATTGGTGGGAGACCAATAAGGAACAAATAATATTTATTAAGCATTTGTTGTGTTCTTTTTTGAGGTCATCTTAGGTAGGTCAGGGCTGCAAAGGAAGCTTCTGCTTGGAATGGAGACCCTGGGCATACATGGAAACCAGGAGCCTGGAGTCCACCTGATAGTAGGATAAGATGTCTAAAGGATGCAACCTAAGTCTTAACTATGGACTTTGGCTCGTAGTAAAAAGGTAAAATTGAGAACAGGTTCTTAAGGAGCTGGCATTTGGCTAGATTACTAAGCGGAATTATGTCTAGACAAACAAGTCCTCAGAACTCTATCAGGTAACTAGAACAATAATGCTAAATACAGAGTAAAACTCTTGCAAGTGTACAGCAAGAGTGCAGTAAGCTCTTGCTGAGCAAGCAGAAAAGAGTAAGGAGGAAATACGTAGCGAATGTGAAATGGTATTGTATCAGAATCACCTTGGCATCCTCTGCTGAAAAGCAAGCTTTCATCTACAGTGCTCTGAAGTCAAATGCCCCCTTCATGGAGATGGGAGAAGTCTGTAGGAAGGCTAGTCTTCACTGAAGTGATATCTGGCTCCCACGTCGATTTAGCAGGCATGACAGTTACTACCCTACTGGGATACCTCAGAACCACCACCAGTGGCACCGGACAGTGACAAGGGAGGCTAGGACTCTGCCAGGCATTTCTCATACCATCCATGCTTCCTACTTCCACAT
Source organism: Nannospalax galili (assembly GCF_000622305.1). NCBI lineage: Eukaryota > Metazoa > Chordata > Mammalia > Rodentia > Spalacidae > Nannospalax > Nannospalax galili. Next base: position 952,875 of record NW_008360323.1, on the reverse strand, counting down.
CTGTAATAGCTCCTCACATTAACTGAAAAATATCTGCGGACTATTTCTGGGGGAAATTTATTTTGCTAAAACCTAATTCAGCATCTATATTAACTTTACTGTGTCAAATTTATCAACTCATCTCCTTGTCACTGAAACATTTTGTCAGCTTTGGGAAATGAAATGGTACAATGTTTATATATTTTGTGTATATACTTTATATAGTGCATTGCATATTATCTAGATAATCTGGTACATTAATTTGGTAAAAATATATTGTATAATTAATTACATATAATTCTGTCATACATATGATATAAGAATGTGCTGTATACTTTGGTTTTATATATGATGTATAGTTGTAAATAGTTTTGTATACAGTAAATAATTATGCATCCCAGGTTAATATATATTGCTGCTGGCCCTGGGGAGAGCTATAAGAAAGGACATAGTGAGTCATGAACATCAAAGCTCAGCTCTGGAGCCAGGGCTGAGACTGTGTGATTTCTTCCATTGCTTATGCAGCCCCCTTGCTGTGGGTAGTGCCAGGTCATTATTAAATAAAGGAAGAGAGAAAGCAGGCTGAACAGTGACTTCTGTACCAGATGCTGGCTAGGTAAATGCAGCTGCATCATCTGGTTGTCTTGACTGGCACAGAAGGGGGTAAAAGGATTAACAGCATAATCTGTCACTGCTAAATCAAGGGGACATCCTTTGTATCAGCCCTGGGCTGCAAGCCTTATGTATAGTGTGTGAATGTCCTCACATGGTTCTGAGGGTATGTGTTGTTATCCATGCTTTGCTGATGAGGAAATGGAGGCTTAGCCTGTTCTGCTTATTTGTCTAAGAAGCATACCTGCACAGGGTCTGCACTCTATTTCTAAGTGAATAAATGAACGAATAAGGCCATGCAACTGGCAAGTAGAGACCAGTATGATATTCAGGCTGACTCCAAAGACAGACTCCTGCTGCTCCTTCTCCTCAAAGGTTTTATTTCTGCTGACGGTAAGAAGGCTACTGGAATAATATTCAGCAGGCTAGCTTCTGAGCTGGAGAATGCCTGCCCTTGCCCTTAAGTAAGCCCAGCTGCCAGAGTACACTGGTGAGATTATGTTACCAGTCAGGAGTAGCCAGCTGCCTACTGTTATCTACATGAAGGAATGCTGTTTTGCTATTTCCCTCTGACTGATACTGAAATTGAGATGAGGAAGAACTCCAAGTATAACATATCATGCAGGGGGAAGACGTACCTTTGTGGGATCACACTGTGAACTTGCCGAGAACACACTGAAATCATTATTCTGACAGATCAGAATATTTTCTCATCCAAAGCCAGTGGCCACATGTGTTGAGCACACACAGAGGTGAGGCTGAGTTGGCATCTTCTATAATGTGGACCCACAGCAGGAGTCCTAGAGCCACTCCCACTGGAAAGACAGAGTCATTTGTCCCACAACAGAAAGTTTAGAATAGTTGGAAGCAAGGATTCCAGATTGAGGATGAGTCTTTAATGACAGAGTCCCAAGAGTCCTTCTATAGTAGAGTATTATGACTCCAGGGAGAGAAAGCATATGCCACATCGTCACCCTGGGGTTTAAGCCACTGTAGGCTCAGAGTCTGGGTAGAGTATTTTCATGTGAGTTGTTTGATGAGTCTCTGAGGTTAAAGATCAGTCTTTCAGGTGCTTGTGTTAGGCAATCAGGATGACATGTCAAAATGAAGTAAACCTGTTGTGTCCTCCCTTCCCCATGTCCCCTAGAAAGTCCACTCTGTGATGAGAATGGACTCTGCTAGAGAGGGTTACTTTATGTGGTTTCAATATATTAAAGGCCTCATTTAGAAAATCAGAGGGCCTAAGACTGATGAGCCGTTCCTCTGGGTTCAGGCTTATGCAGTCTTGCCTGGAAAGAAACTGTCCTCTTAGGGGTCTTAGATGTCAGGGAAGCAGTGGTCTGTGGATAGGAGGCCATGAGAACCCTGTCTTCCCAAACAGCCAGGGAAGAGAACCAAGTGGCCTAAGGACTCTGGCTCAGGGATATGACAGGAACAAGGCGTAGGTGTGATTGCTTCCAAACTATACCTGATGATCTAATTTTGGATGCATGTGATTTCAAGATGTGTACCGACCATCCATCTTTGTCTTCTGTGCATAGCCAGGGAGAAAGAGTCAATAAAGTCAGGGAAAAATTCTTTTCATTATTGTCACCTGTTAGTGATCAAATATCTGGCTCTCTGTTTGCTTTTTCCCCATCTCCTAAACCCTCTTTTATTTCATTTGTTCATGGGGCCTTTGAATCAAATATCTTTCAGATCTCAATTCAGAGTGCAGACATTGGATTCTCTGATTCTGCAGGTGCCATCAGCTTTGAGCTCCACTCAGCTCAGACTCTGGGAACACTCTTCTATCTGCCCACACCAGGGAAAGGTCTCACAGTTCAAGTCTGTAATTAGCCACCCTGAACTTTTCCTTCTCCCTCACATTCTCTTCCCACCAGCCATTGAGGGGAGATCAGTTGTAAATCATATTTCCCTTGACTTGCCTCCTCAAGTCTCATCCTTAATATAGGCCCTTATCAGGTACAAACTGTACTTGGCCTGGACTGGTGGGGGGCTTCCCCAGTGGCTCCTTTCCAGTCCTCCCTTTGTACGTCCATCAGTGCATTTCTGCATCTCTGAGCTCACGCCTCTCCTATATTTACTGCTTTGCTCTCTAGCATGACCTGCAAAGTTTGTCACACTCTAGACCCCACTTGTTTTGGGGTTCTTTTCATGCCTCTCCTTAGCAGGTTCCTATGGAACATGGTGCATTCTCACTCTTCACACACTGCCTCCAATGTGTCAATCTCCTGGACACATATCCATGGCTTTCCAAGTCAGGTTCCTGTGCATACTTCTATAGCCTTTAAAAATTTTTAATCTTTTAGCATATTCATGCATGTTCTGTGTATTTAGATTATATCTCTCCTCACCACTCTCCCCCTCCAATACCTCCTGGATTGCTCCCCACATTGCACCCACCAACTACATGTCTTCTTCCTCCTCCTTCTCCTCCTCCCCCCTCCTCTCCACCCACAGAGTCCAATTAGTGCTGCCTGTATGGGCAAGGGCATAGGGCCATCTACCGACACATAAACAGCTTACCATGGGCCACGTTTCTGAAGAAAACTGACTCTTCCTCTCCCAACAGCCATCAACTGTGAATAGCTCCTTGGTAAGGGATGTGGCCTTGTGAGTCCTTCCTCTGTCCATGCTGGAATGTTGACTGGCTTGATCTTGTGCAGATCTTGTCCACCACAGCTGTGAGCTCATATGTACAACAGCTCTGTTATGTCCAGAAGACAGTTTCATAGCAGTTCACCCTGTCCATTGGCTCTTATAGTCTTTCTGCCCCATCTTTTATAATGTTCCCCAAGCCTGAGTGTGGGGAGGGGATGTGGTATAATGTCACAATTAGGGCTGAGCACTCTACAGTCACTTAATCTCTACACTTTAATCAGTCATGAGTCTCTTTATTAACCATCATCTACTGAAAAAAGAAGTTTCTCTGATGAAGTGGGAGAGCTGCACTAATCTATGGGTACTTGGAAGGCAGTTTGATACTATGCCCCTTTAGCAAAATAATCATATTGCATTTTCTTCTAGGGCCTATGATCTCCCCAGCCATGAGTTCTTGCTCAGGGTTATAGTGCCAGACATGAGTTTGCTCCTGTAGAGTGGATCTTACCCAATTAGAAACTATTGGTTACTTCCATAACATTCATGTCACTGTTAACCCATGGGAATATCTTGCCAGGTGGGTTGATATTGTAGCTGGTAGAATTCAGAGCTGGGTAAGAGTGTTGTTGGTGCCCCCGCCCCCCCCAGAAGCCTGCATAGCACCTCTGGCACTATGAAAACTAACCAGCAAGGAGGAAGCTTCCATGTCAATACAAGCTTGATTTCTCAATGTCCTGTGATCAAAGTGTATGGTATCCTCAGCAATAGCATCTTACCACCAAGTTCTGGTGGACAACTAAGAGCAACGACATTAGCCTGAACTATTTGGGGGAATCTTTGGAACTCTGCCAACCAACAACTTGAAAGAGTGCATTCCACATCTGGCACTGGGCTTTTTGTTTGACAACTTACAGATTCTGAGACGAGCATTATCATATTGTGTAGGGTGACTTCAATTAAACTCTTAAAATATAGAAATAGGAAGCTTATAAAATAGGCTTCCACATAGTTTTTACAAACATCCTTTAGCGCCGCTTGTCCATCCCCCACCCTCCTTTCCCCCCAACCCTCTCATCTTCTTCCCCAGTTAAAGCCCCCCGCCCCGGCCCATTTTCTGTTATTCCACTTTTCCCCTTCATATGGCCTGTGCTCTATTGTCCTTCTGTTTTCAGTTCTTCGTCCTCCCCCATGGCCCCTTTCTTGTTTCCTGACTTCTACACACTCTAGGTTGAACACGCACAAATCTAAAGATTTGAAGGTAGGATCCACATGTGAGAGAGAGCTTTCAGCATTTGCTTTTCTAGATTTAGGTTACCTCAGTCAGATGTGGCACATATACATGGTGGGATTTTATTCAGATTTCTTGATTCTTACCTCCAGATACAAATAATTGTGTCTTCTTTCTCACTCCCACAGTATCCACATGAGAGAATAATATGGCACTTAATTAATGGTGACAGCAAAATATGACATGGTCATTGCTCTCTCACCTCTGCCTATGCTAGACTGAAATTCCACTACTGGGATAAGATGTATAATTGTAATTATATGTGTATGCCGGGGAGCAAGAAAGGCTTGCTGATCCAGTGTTAGAGCGAAATGTCTGTGAGGCTTTTGGAAAGCAGTCTTCCCATTTTCTTGTGAGGGTGGCCGCCCTTCAGTTTGTTTGCTCATGGTTTCCCCCCTCTTTGCTGCCTGTACTCCTGTTCCAAAATGCCCCCAGCCTACTCCAGCTAAGCTCTTACTGGTTCCCTCAGTGGTGTAAGTCCAAGAATTGATATTTAAAGTGGACTGAAACTTTCCCCTAAAGTGGGGTGTGGCCCCAGTAGGTTATCCAAAAGTCTGTTGCAAGGGAGCATTACCTAGTTTAGAAGTCAAAATAAAAACTACTTGGCTCAGTGTTGGATTCTAAAGAAAAGAACTTGGCTGGGAGACTCAGAGTTTTGCATTTTCTAGCTACTACTTTCATAACAAATAAAATATCATTTTAGTCACTTGAACTTAGATGACCCCAGTTTGTTATTAAGAAGGCTTTGGGGGCTTCACTGGCAACAGAGAACATGCCTGTGTTTGCTCTCATGAGGAAGATGTACCTTCCTTGGAAGAAGATCTGGTTCAAGGTCATTCATTATAAGAAGTAACAGGAAATCTTACTATTATTGGACATCTGCAAACCTAGGTCCCCAAGTATGAGACAGCCACCTGTCTGATAGCATTACAGTAACCTGGCATTCCTACTTGATTGAGGAGTGTTACATTTCACATTTTTTCACCTGCCAAGCTTCAGGTCAACCCCCTCTGCTTCTCCAGCTGTCACCAGCGCTGGACAATCTTAGTGTATTCTGAATAGTCAGTATCATGGAATCACTTAATAAACATTTACTATAGTAATAAACTGGAAATTGAGAAATAGGAGCCTATTAAAATAACTGAAATAAACTACCTTAGGTGGTATCATGAAAAATAATTGTTCCATTTTATGTTTTACCAAGGACTTTTCCTTTTCCTCAGTGGTAGGTCCTTGAATCAGGTCGTCTTGGTCAGTGAATGAGTCACATGGGAGGCTTTCACTGAAGAGTCTGGAGTCCTTTCACGTTATGAATTGGTAAAGGTGTCCCTTTTCAGAGCTGCAATGAGGAATGACTCAATATGGGAAATAAGCTGATGGAGTCAGTATTTTTGGCTTTTGTTCCACTGGGAATTGTTCTCATCATTCACAGTGCTTGGATGGAAAGTTCAGAGGTCCAGACATATCCACCCCCCGCCCATGCTTTTGAGCTGGGCAAAGGCCAGAGTCTGAACTCTCAAGCCCTTGCCCTCCTACTTAACCATCTTAAGAAGATCCAATTACTGATTTGCAATTTTAAGAAGTCTTCATGCCTTGTCTCTGACCCAGAGAGTTAGGTGGGCTTTGATACTGATTTTATTACTTGGATGCACTGTTCACACGGTCTCCCAAACTGCAGCATTATTCTTCATTCAAATTAATGCATTAATGTTTTATTTCAGTGTATAGGTATTTTCTTAAACATAGAACATTTGGTATGGAACAGAGGCACTTTTACTTGATATATATTTCTTTGAATAGTACTCTCAAGTGCATTTAGTGTCTGAAAGTTGATAGAATTGGATATTGTCACCATTTCTGTAAACCCTGAGTCAAGACTAGGAGTTTTTTTCATTCTTTTTTGTTCATTTAGCAATTATTCTCTGTAGTAAACAGCATGTAGACTGTCTTTCTTATTCAAGAGGTTATACCATGTCTTGCCCCATATCCCACAGATAATTGTTACATGCAAAAAAAGAGCTAATAAAGGAAAACATTTTATAACATAGATCTTCAATGATTAAAAATACAAAAATTTATCAATCCCTTTTTCTTTTGAGGACAATATATTATAAAAGCTGTTTCATATTTGTTCTGTTTTGATGCACTTTTCAGATATACAAGGAAGTAGTAATTGTTTTACCACAATGCATGCTATGACTAGTAGGCAACAGAGAAATCTGATGGGTGAATATGTTCAACATACATTACAGACATGCTTGAAAATATAATGAAACACATTCTTTTGTGTGATTCATGAATCCCATGATTGTACAATGATTAAAAAATAAAACAATATACCCTTATAAATGAATGAAAAGTAGGAATAATCAGCTTTCTAAATGGCTCATTCTAATTTATTCCCCAAACAATAGCAATCATCTTTGTGGCTGGCTTCATATAGTTGTTACCATAAGTGCCACTTTTATTTATTCTTCTGGGGTATGAAACGATGGAAGACATGTTTTTAGTGTAATTCCTCTCCATGATTTTGGTGGCTAAATTTACCAACCTGTCATTTATCATTATTTAATATTTTTACTGGAATAACTCCATTGATTGTGTGGAAAAGCTAATGTCCTTCATTTGTTAATAAAATTTATAAAATCTTTGATGATTTCATGAATACTGTTTAACCAAGACTCATGATCGAAAACTCAAAGGAAGCAACTGGGCTATAAGTCCACTAAAATTCAACACCTAGAAACAAAGTCATTGTTTTCTCTCTGGCTCACAGTTTTCTTGTTTGTGTTTGTGTATAAATTAACACCTAAATCACTTGGTTTGATGAATAACTTCTCTTTTACTGAGTCTTCTTACTATTCTATTTCACAAAGTAATTATGAATTAAAGTGTGTGTTACTTTTCACTACTGTCTTTACACTTCATTAAGACATTGACTCATGCATGTGCATGAATGAAAGATTTAACAATACAATAGTGATTTAAGGAAAACATCCACAGAAACAATGCATGTTTATACTGATTTGTATGGTGTACTTTTATATACTTAAAGACTTTTTCACGAATATTTAGTGATTTTATCTGAAGTAATCCAAATGTTTATGAATGGACTAATGGATCACTAAATGTGGGCACAATGGGAGACTTCTTAGTAATAAAAATAGGCATGAACTACTACTAGTGCATGTTGCATGGATGAATCTCAGATTCATTATGTTTCATGAAAGAATCTTAATGGCAGTTCTAGAACTGGTTCAGAAATCAGGAATATCATAGAAGTTAAGACCCTTCCCATCACTTTCTCTTCCTCAGGTGCTACCCACCATAGTGACAGATGGTTGCTGTGGCAGTACCAACTGCATGTCCTCACTGCATCTGCAACAGAGGCTTAAACACAAACTTGTTTGATGGCATGCATTCCAGGGGGAAATTCACGCGATTCATGCACGTGATTAATGAGAAGTAAAATTATTGGGACTACTGATGTCCTTCTTTGAATAATAAAAACAATAACATCTAATATTCGTGGAATGCTTTTGATGTTCCAAGCCAAACCCTAGAAATTATTTTTTACTCAGTAGTCAGTCTTCATAAAAATTCAGTGAGAAAGATAATAGTCTTATTACTTCCATGATTTTACAGATGGAAAACTGACGCTTAAAGGAGCATTTTCTTTTTTTATTGTGTGCCTCAAATCATTAGTGAACCATGAAATCAATCTGATGGGTTATGACTAGTATTTTAAAAGTTTAAAAAGAATCCAATCAACCAAATAGTGCTTGGAACATATCAAGAATAAAGATTATGCTCTAAAACTTTTCGATATACATGAGTGTACACGTGTTCAGTAGCATATGTGTTCTGAAAATTTGTTCTTGTCACTAATTGTTATTTTCAGAATGACTGAAAACCTGCATTTGAGAACTTTCAGTAATTTGTCCAGGATCACATGGTAAATTATGAAATTGTAATTTGAACTGATCACATGGTAAATTATGAAACTGTAATTTGAGAGCACACCTGGGCTCTCAAATCTTTCCAAGAAGCAGCTAAGTTGATTGTGAAGGAGCATGGGGGTGGATGACTATGGAGAAGGAAGGGAGGGTTGAAGAATTAGCAGAGAATGCAGGGAGGCATGAGACCTAAGCTCCAGGTCGGTAAAGGAGGAGGCTTACAGGAAGTCAGGAGGTTGAAGAGATTTCAAGGAGTGGTGAGCAGACAGGCTGCTCCAGCCCTAGCTGGAGATCTACTGGCAACTGACGGATGCTGGGAGTGGGAGAGTCAGTTTTCTTTACTGGTGTGAGGCCTTGTAGTTTGACCAGACTCCAAGAGATAACCCACACCCAAGGGTTTTTGGGTAACATAGATTTGATTCTTTAAAAATAAAAGACAAATATAATAAAGGACATGAAATCTGGGGGGGGGGTGAGGTGGTAAGGCGGTAGTATAGAGAGGTCTGACTATGATCAAAATACATTATATGAAATTTTTAAATCAATAAATTTACTTTGCAAAAAGTATACTCTATTGACTTTGAGCAAAGGCTGCTGTGCAGGCAGAAGAGGCAGGCACTGAGGTACATGCTGTCACACATGAGCTGCACATGGTACACACACACACACAGACATACATACACACCCACACACACCAGCATGCAGACCACAGTCAGTCAGACAGACAGACAGACAGACACACACACACACACACATACACACACAGGCAAGCTGTTGAAGATGAAGGCAAAGGCTTCTGATCTCAAAGTTATATCAGTACAATCCTACACAAAATTGGCATTCTGCCAAAAATAGTTACAGTCTAGATTACATCACTGTTTGCTTTGAGGATTCCCTGACATCCAGTGTCAGTCGTTTTGTGATGTCTTATAGCACCCTACTTATCCAGTGTTAGCTATCTTGGCCCATGCCAGGTATATCCACATCAGAACCATGTTGTTTAAACATAAAATGGCCCCTACAGCCCTCTGTTCCCTACAGGAGGGCATGCAGCTCAGCTCCCTGAGAACCTCTTCCATCTTCTCTCTCTGTTTCAGGCTGTAGAGCTTAAGGAAGTGAATGGGAAATGGAGAGCTCGGCAGTCCCACTGGGCTCAGAGGGCATCCCAGTTACAATCCTGTTGGATGTCACCAAAGATCACTAGTAGTCAGGCCTTGTATTTGCATGTCTTTCTGATTTGAACAAAATATTTCTACTGTATCAATCAATGTTACTCCCATAGAGGTTTGTAGGGATGGAAGGGGTCAACATCCAAATCCTGATTTATTCAAATGAACATGATCTTAAGAAGTAAAGTGGTACACTAAGGTCACATAGAAAATGACAGGGATGCTGGAGCATGGGTTTACAGGACTGGCCTGTGCACTGATTAAGGTGAGTGCATCGTGACTGTGGACCTCTCAGAACGTTGGTACCATGCTCAGAGGAAATATGGTGTTTGTCTAAAAGCTTGAGTAAAACTGTATTCGACTTCTCTAGCTTTTTCCCTGGGCTCCTGAGTAGGCTGGGATCTTGTTGTGGGAGCACAGGGAAGGGAGAATGGAAAGGAAATGAATCTATTCTTTCAGCCTATTTTTATATGTATAAGATGAAACTTTTGTCCAGGCAACAGTTATAACCCAATCAAGACAATTTGAGACCATTTTCCAGGGAAGAATGTACTGTGCCTTATGAAACTGTAGGGATCTATGACCTGAGCTTTGAGCTGAGAGGAAGGTCAGAAACAGTAGTGTCCCCTTGAGAAGTGGCACACATTTGCAGCCAACAACTGAAACCCAGATTCCTGGCACAGAGCCAACTCTGGGTTCAAAGGTGCAGTTCTGTGGGCAAGTACTTTCAACCCATTCCTGACTTCTCAGGCTTTCTCAGTGCACAGGCCCAGCCACCTCATACAGCAAGGGCTTCCTAACTTCTGGGTGTGATTTGAAAAAGGAAAGGCCTGTATGCCTGAGGTTGTTGAGGCCTTGTAAAATGACTGCACGTTACTAAGTGGAGGTTTGGATGACACCTCCAAACTGCACTCGCCTGATTTTCTTTCTGGGGCTGACACTTTTTCTTACCTCTGAATTCACTTATTTGGGGTTGGGCATTCCCAGAGCACAGTTCTCAGCACACTGCCATGGTAGCCTGGACCTTTCAGACTCTATCTCAAATCTGGTATTTTAACTTCCAACTCATATTTAGATATGAGTGTATGTGTTCCCATCCCTCCACACACTTGAGTTCAGTATAGAATAAATAAATTGTGATGCATTAATTGACACATTAACACATGGCTTCAGCTCTAGACAGAAGGCTAGTCTGAATGGGTGTAAATGGGGTCTTGGATACAAATGTTGGAAGTCTGTCAGCTGTGAAAGGAGCAGGGAAAGGGCAGTCTCCAAGTTAGAAATTAACTTGATGTGGACTGGCTAAGTCCCAGGTCTGAGTAGTAGAAGTGATCTGAGGAGGCCAAGTGTTGAGCTATCAGTCACAATGACTAGAATGTGGCATTGTTGTTAAGTCTTTCCACTTTTGTTAGAATTCCTGCAGGAACTGCCATGAGATGACCCTTTGATGTTGTATCCTCGAGCATTAGCTGAGATGTAGGAAATGAAGTAGATGGCTTGGTTCAGAGCAGACCAGTCCTTCCTGAATGTATTTTCTCTCATTTCATAGTCAGCTTACCATTTGCAGTGTCTTCCTGGCTGTTCCTTGAAAGCCAGGCTCTCTTTGTTATTTGCAGATAGTCAAGGACAGCTCTATTTCTCAGTTGCTAATAGGCTCTGACTATATTATTTCTTATAAGTCTCTTCTCTCTCCAGTTGGTTGCCTCTTTGAAGAAAGTCTGACCTCAACAAAAAGGAGAGAAACACTTGTATACATAACTCTGTTCTAAACAATTTCCCACATACAGAGAATTATAGCTATTACAGTTATTTCTGTCTTGGCCCCTGATTCAACTATATTGTACACTGAAATCCAGATATATTATCACATAGAAAATTTTGATTTTGACACATTCAAGTGCTGCCTTTGGGGGTTTTTGTCATCTTATTTAGGAAAATCTTCCCTTTCTCATTGCAATAAAGATGATTTCTTATATTTTCCAAAGTATATTTTAAAACAGGTTTTTTTTTTTTTTTTTTTTTTTTTTTTCCCCATAGAAGTCTTTATGTGGTTGTGTTTAAGTGTGGTATCTTGTAAGACATGAAATTGAGTGTTCTTTGATCTGGATGGTGAAATGACTCAGCACTAATTTTTTAGTTATATCTGCCTTCCTTTTGTTTTGTGATTGTCTCTGGAGACTCTGTTCTATTATGTCAACCTACCCACTCATCCTTGACAAGGACTATAATCTTTGTAACTATCACAGCAAAATAGAGTTTTGTTTCTAATGGGCTGGTTCCTTCTCCTTGTGGGCAATATATCCTTTAAGGTTTAATTAGAATTGCATTGAATTGTAAAATAGGATAAATTGACTTCTTTATGATGCTGATTCTTTCAATTCATGAACACGTTGTATCATTCACTTTGTTAGATATTTCTAAGTAGTCCCCCATACAATTGTGTATTTCTTCTAAGGAAAAAACTATGCTGATTTTGATAGACTTATTACAGAGTCTAAATATATTTGCACATATACAACAATAGTGTTACAACAATTGCCTCAGAGATGTGGACATTCTTGGCTTAAATGTATCCCTTCTCAAAACAAGTCCTAAATTTAACAGAGAATCCTTCAGTTTATGTTGCGATACTGGGGGTGATCAATGCAATTGCCATTTGTATATTGACATTGTAATTTTGGGGTATTTTCTGTACAAAATCATCTGATGGTCTGTAGGTTGTGAGAGTTTTGTAATCTTGCAATTTCTTAATTCTGAGAGAATGTTTGCTCCCTTACTACACAAGCTAATGTGTCTTTAATTTACGACTCCAGACCTCAGACAATCCCAGTTCAGCCACACTTCTCTCTTTTGCTCTTCCACTCTGTGAGGAGACCGTGTCCTACTTTTTCTTTGAGATTTACTCAGGGCCCATATCTTTCCCTAGTAACATTTAAACCCATGTTATTGGAACTACAATTAAAGCAATCAGAATATCTGCAGACTTCCAGCCCCAAATCTCCTACCTCCTTGCATATGCACTCAGCCTTCCCTGTGTGTTGCCATGGAGGAGCTGTATAAACCCAGCTTGTTTGTGATGTAATCATCGTTAGATTTGGATTGAGTTGGCAAAAACTTTGTTTAGAATTTTTCCATCTCTGTTCTTGAGAGACATTGGCCCTCCTTTCTCGTTACATACTGGTGCTGATTTTACCGTAGCTTCATAAATTAAATGAGGAACACTCACCTTTTTCTAGTCCCAGGAAGAATCTGTTACTTTTCTTTCTTGAATACTTCACAGTACTTGCTGATAAAAAAATACTTAATATTTTCTTTATTTAAAAAAGTAGCAGTTGATTTATTTCTTAATGGATTTTTAGAAAAACTTTATTATTTTTTAATTTTCAAGTTTTTTTTTTTTTTTTAGAAGCATTTCATTACAGCTTTAACATATTCAGTAACACATTCCAGAGCAAGGATACATCTCTTTCAAAGGTGGCTGTAAATTTTTAGGTTCACAGTTGAATTAATACAGTCATACAATAATGAACTCAGTAAAAGCCCTGTAAGACATAAAATTGGATGAGTTTTTACCCTTTAAAGAAGATCTCCACTTCATTTTAAGATATGCTGTTTCCTACATTTTTTTCAATAAAATATTTTTTTTTAA
>NW_008360323.1:908000-938190 GCF_000622305.1 Nannospalax galili | reverse complement strand
TATCCATATCTCCCTTATTAAGGCCTGTTACCTACTATTCTTCTCCTTCAGGTTATTTCTTTTCCTTTACCTCACTGTTTCCTTACCCTTGTCCTGGTTCCTGGAGTAATGTCTGTTAGCAGTTGATTTATTTCTTAATGGATTTTTAGAAAAACTTTATTTTTATTTTATGTGTATGCGTGTATTGCCTGCATGTAGGTAATTGTACCCATGTCGTGCAATGCTGGCAGAGGTCAGAAGAGGCTGTTGGATCTCCTGGGATTGGAGTTTATGGACAGATGTTAGCTGCCATGTGGGTGCTGGGATTTGAACCCAGGTCTTCTGCAAGAACAACTAGTGTTCTTAACCACTGAGCTATCTCTCCAGCCCCAATGGATTTTTTTTCAAAGCAATATTGTTGATCTATGTTTTTCTAGAAACTTTCTAGAACCTTTTTGAAGATTTCAACTAAGTTTTCAAGCAGGTTATCAGAAAATTATTCATAATCCTTGTCTTTCAAATGTCTAAAGTTGCATTTCCACTTATGTTCCTATTATTAGATATGGCATCTTCTTTCTTTGGTTATTAAATCCAAGCTTAGCTTTCCATTTTGTAAGTTTTCAACTCCCTTTAGTATGTAAAAATCTCCATCAATTAATTTCCACTATTATTGTTTACATTTTTAATGCTTTCTTAAGTGGACATTTCTCCTAAATTAAGTTTCACCCCTTCCCCATAATGTATGAATTTAGGTTATAAGTTTTCTTTAAGAGCTGCTTTAGTTGCAGTCAACTTGTTTCAAAGTATAATATTTATATTGTTTAGTTTTACACTATGATCTATATGATATCTACTTTGTGCATGATGCCTCTTCTCATTTATCCACATGTTTTTTTTTGTCTTCTTGAGATGGGGTCTCCCTGCAGCCCCAGTGGCCGGAAACTCACTATGTAGACCAGGTTGGCCTCAGTCTCACAGAGATCCACCTGTCTCTGCCTCCCAAGTGTTAGGATCAAGGCTTGCACCACCACGCTCAGCCACAATTTTTTTAAACTCATTTTATTTGTCTTTCTATATTATTTCTCACAAACCTTTCACATTTTTCATCTTTTTTGCTTCTAGTTACTTAGCGTATGCATTATTATCATACCTGTTATTTTTATCCATTGTCTAATTGGTTATTGATAGTGAATAGCAATACTATTAGATTTTATGTGCTGACTTATACCTCCAATTTTGATGCATTCACTTACAACTTACATTTGTGTCTCAATCTGTTTTGTCTGCCGTAAAACATACCATGAGGTGGGTGGCGCACCAACCACAGACATCTCTCTGCCATCTCAAGAGTCTGGGAAGTTGAAGATGATAGCACCTGCAGAGTCCATGATGGTAAATGTTCCTGTCCTCATTGAACGTGACTTTTTGGTGTGCCTCCTCCCCAAAGCTTCACCTTCTAATTCCAATATATTGGAGGTTAATATTTCAAACTGTGAATTTTAGGATCTGTTTGTATATACTTGGACTTTCTGTGTTAAATATTAAGACATCTGAGAATGGGACCAGACCTTCTTGTCCCTTTCCAAATCTTATACAACCCTTTTATAACCGCTGTTATTATGACTTATGGTTTATTACAACGACAATAAAAGTGATGAAAGAACACCTCTCTCCCTAAGTGTAATGGAAAACCTTCTAAGGTTTTGCTGGTGCTTAACATTCATTCCAATTTCCTCTAAAAGTATATGAGTGGTGGGATGTGGGTGTGTTAGTACTGCAGAGGGCATGGAACCCAATATGACCTTTGCCAAGCCGTCTTGCACACTGGATGTGGTTTTGGTTTAGACAATTGTATGTGCCTGGATGCATTTTTAAAAAAATGTATGCAGGTTTGTCTAAAGTTGTAGAAAAATTAGAACCTCAAACTGCATCTCAATGCCAAAAGAGATAAAGGATCTGCTGTGCAGCAAAGGCCACTGAGGGCTGGGAACACATTGGTCTTGACAGCCTTTATTAAAGCCACCTGTTCTTTGCCTCCCCAACCATATCATGTCTTTCTGAGCTGACAGGAAGCAGGTGCCCATCTACCATCAGCCATATTCAATTTACTCTTAGAAAAGCAAAGAATACAGGAAAATGAATAAATGCTTCGCTGTGATTGGTATATTATTGTCCAAATAGCACATTCCCAATGCTTAAAGAATGAAATATAGACTAACACAAAGAAAGAAATTAAAACCATTCATCACTCTTTCTGACAAAGAAAGCTCCCTGTTTACTTTGTCATTCTTGTCTACTTTGCAGAATGGACATGTGTCATTAGTTACCATCTGATTTTTATCAGTCCAACACAGTGCAAGGTCCAGGGCTTAAATGGTGAGTCCTGTGTCTTAGGGCAGATGTCCTCCAAGTGCAAAATGACTGTGATTAAAGGGTCAGGAGTGGGGAGCCGTGTGTTTCTAATTCTTTTGGATATCTACCCCATGCTTTGGGCTGCTTGAATGCTCCTTCAATCACTGATGTCTTAAGTCATTTATTATCAAATTTAAATTAAGGCTGGGCAGCGGGGTGTGAGCCTGTAATCCCAGCACTGGGGGCAGAGACAAGAGGATCACAGAGGCTAGCCTGGACTACATAGTAAGATCTTGTCTCAGAAACTAAAGATAAAATATGAACAAGCAAGCAAATAAACAATTGAAAACTTATTAAGAACACTAAGGGAAATGGAGAAAACTTAAGATGAAACCTGTATCAAGATTTCCCTAACAGTACACGGGAGAGCAGTGGAAGAAGGGACAAATGAACACAGAGTATAATGGCACACATGTATGGAAATTCCATGATGAAACCATTTGATTTGTATACTCACCTATAAATAAGATTTACCAAAAATACAGTTCCTGTATGACAACCAGAAAGAATCTAGAAACACGGGGAAAAATGATCTCACAAAATGGGAGTATAATTAGTGCTCTTCCTTCCTCACTAATTGACAATGACATGCGTTAGGAAACAAGGAAAAGAACATTTCAGTGCAGTAGAATAGACTCATTCTTCTATGGAGGTAGAAGAGAAAGCATTTTACTTTAGACTGTTTTGTGTTTTGCTGTCCTAGTTTCTCAAGAGGCTCCCTCAGAATTTTGTTTTCCTAAGCCAACAATCTCCCACAAAAGCCTGATGAACTTCAGCTGTGGTCCTGGACATCTTTGAGGCAAAGCGTTTTTTTGACTACTGATGTTTGAGAGATGCCAACCTACTGGGCTGAGTTGGCTCCCAACAAGGACTCCATCCAAGAATCTGGGCTCCCCTGTGACTAAGAAAAACAAAACAATGTTTCCTGAGAAGGGTTTTATGCTAATCTGTTCATCATTTATGATGGTGTCAAGAACAGGATTTTACAATAAACTGAACAGAGAGTAATTTTCCAGGCACTTCTTAGTAAGTGCTACACAAATCCCATGCTCACAGTCTGTCCTTGTTTTTACCCATCTCCCACCCTGCAAGGGGTCTGCACCTACTGTTCCCGGGAAGCTGAGTAAGTGGTGGGCTCTACAGGGTAACAGCATCCACTAAGTCCTGTTTCCACCTTTTCTTTTTCATGAGTGGATTTGCTGCTTGTAGCACACTATGTGGACCCTCAAAGTAGAAGAAATGTAGTCATTTCTTCCTTTGTCTGTGACACAACGGAAGGACAATCATCTCTCTTCTGTATTGAGATGAGCCTTGTCTTCTGGTCCATGGCTTGTGTCAGTAAGAAGAGCAATGTGCCCCTAACTTCTCCTGAAGTTCAAGAGGGTTTGTTAGCTTTCTCTTAGCCATGACCCATTTATTTTGACCTTTTTGAAACAGGGTCTCTCTATAGCCCCAGTTAGTCTGGAACTCACTATATAGACCAGGCTGACCTTAAACTCATAGAGATCCACTTACCTCCGCCTCCTGAGTGCTGGGATCACAGGCGTGGGCCACCATACCCATTAGCAATGCCTTTTGCTTGTAGCTTTTAATGCCTAGGAGCCTTCTCTTAGCATTCCCTCGCCAATAGTTGTTTTAAGATGAAGATTATAGAACATAAAGATGAGTTATCTCCCAAAGTGATTTTTGATATTATTCATAACCATATTTCACTGTAAGGAAATTATAGAAATACTTAGAACAAAAGAGGGAACTGTTGTAGTGAATGTTTACTGGAAATAATTAAGAACTGCATTCAAAGTGGGAAGGCAGAAAATATTATCAGCAGTATATACCAAACTGTACCCAGGATGCATTTCTATCAGTGTCTCAGGAGGAGGAATCTGTGTTCAAAGGAGTTGTTAACCAGGGTAGACTACCTGATGCGTCACAACCCAAGACGTAAAACAATGTAAAGTTATTTCTTTCTCATGAGGCTTCTGGGCATTTGGTGAGATGCATGAAGAGGTGATTCAGAAACACAAGCTTCTTCTGTCTCAGTGCTCTGACCTCTTCTACATCCAAAGATCCACCTGTATTTGTCTGGTGACTGGAGAGAGCATGGGAGTGTTGGGGGGGTACAAATCTGTAGGGGAGGATAGAAAATACAGTTTACTTGTATGTCTATGAAAACAAAATGGGGTTCTGTCTTCGCTAACAAGGATGAAGAAATTTCTGAGGTGCCTGTCAAAGGAAAGCATCTTAATTTGCTCACTAAGCAGCAACAGCAGCAGCAGCAGCAGCAGCAGCAACATTGTCCCTATCTCCACTTCTCTTTTAGCTCTTGTGTCTGAGTGTATCTTAACTCACACTTCTAGCTATGAGGAAATGCAGTCTGTCTCAGGGAGTGAGGTACTCTTCAGAAAGGATTTCCCTTTGATGAGTCCCCATGCATGTCCTGGTAGATGTCACTTGTTCGCTGAGGACTTTCCTGCTGGCACTTGGTACTGAAGACTCATTTCCAGCCTTGATGTGCTTGTGTGTAATTTCTTTGGCAAGTTAAGAGTAATATCATTGAAGCAGGTGGAAAAATGACACAAAGCAGGAAACCAAGCCTGAGGTGGTGGGCAGCCTGGATGGTGGGACCATGCACATCATTATACTTAACAACATGCCAACTTCTTGGGGCAAAAAAGGCACTGTTAGTCCTTTCAAAATATTCATGCAATTTTCCTTGGAATGCTACCAACCCCTGAAAGTTTTTGGTTCTGTGTCAGTGAAATAACTTAGTGGGTCACCCTGATACTAAATGAAATACATTGCTTTTTAACAATCTCAACTGTCTAGGTCACCCTTCACAGAACTAGGAAATCAAATCATTTGCCTCTGAGGAAGAATATAAATTAGACTTGAATGTTTCTCATGGCTGCAACCTCCCTCCTCCCCAGTTCAGTAATCTGTTCTCAAGAGAAGTTCAGAAGGTGGGGTGTAGGGATAGCAACCTTATCCACTGTCTTGATGATGGCAAAACTGAATCTCCCAGGAACCAGGATGCCTCAAGCTTGCCATCGCAAGCAGGGGATTAAAGAGAACTCTTGGGCTTTGCATAGGTCTGCATAAAGTTCTATTGCTGCAAGTCTGAGGAACTCGGGCAATCTTTTTTATTCCAGTGATTTACAAGTTCCTGAATGCTACCACTAGCATTAGATGATTAAACCGGGACATTTGTTTAAACCGCATTCACAGGGTTATATATGACCCGAGAGCCTCAGGTGAACATTGTGAAGCATCACCATCATTTCTTAGACATCACCAGCAGAAACTACCAGAAACCTCCCAAGACAGTCTGTCCTACCAAGCTTTCCAGAGGCTTTGGCAGACAGCAAAAGTCAGTTTGCCTGTGTACCTGGACCTGGAAGCTCTCCCTACCAAATCCTCCACTGGTGGGAAAAAATCAGTGCGGTCCACCATTGCCTGTCAAGGTGAAGATGATCAGATTAGATGAACACTCCCTGGAGTTGACCTGCAAACGCCCAGACATTTTTCCTCCTGGCAGTAGCTAGAGGGAGAGGAGAGAAAACAGCTATAAATTACTTAATGATTCTTAGAGCCAAGGCAGCTTACAGACTAGATTTTCAAGCCATGTTATTTAAAGGGTTCCAGGGGACATGAAGGTAAACAGCTTGAAAACATTACACAGATTGAATAAACCCCTAGTTAATTCTTCTTGGAATTACAAGACACAGGAGACAACATTGTGCCAGAATATTTGGTTCTGACTTGTGAGGACCCCAATGTTCAGTTTCACTAATTATTTTGTGGAAACATTTGGAAGTTAGACTTCGAAAGCATTTCCTTTCTTTTCTCAGATCAGTGTCAGTAATTGCAGAGATCTCAGCATCAGCTCTGAAACATCAATGGGGATGAGTGAGGATGTTTGAAGGCAAATGCAGTGAGCTGTCTCTATGACTAGGTCAAGGAAAAAGAATATTTCGACTCAAGGGGACGTTCTGGGGGAGATAAAAGCACTAGCTGAAAGGATCAGAGAGATGACCTAAAACCCTTAACTCACTATGTAGCCCAGTCTAGCTTTGAACTTATAACAAGTTTTGTCTTAGCGTCCTGAATGCTGGGATTACAGGCATGAGCCATCAGGCCCAGGTATGCATGCACTGCACTTCTAATGGATGTGGAAATAGATGCTGAGTCAAATATTCCCCCTGTCCAGAATAAACCTGTGAGGATTGGTATCATATTTGTAATCCTTTAAGTGATTTGACAATTTTGATTTCAAACTTCCCGACTCCCTATTTGGTTTGAAATTTGGAGACTTAACACTTTATTGATAGGACAAGGGGGTGTCAGTGAAGAATAGAAATGGGCAGAGGCAGAATAGGATATAAGCAATATGTGTAGAGGCCATGTGGGAAAGATAAAATGTTACGACATCTTAAACAAATTTGAATTTCCTTAACTTTCTTCAAATATTCTAAAGCAACAGATCCCCTTTCTCTCAGTGCCTTCATATTTATAAGATATGATACCACACCAAGAAAAATGTGTGTTAGTTGTGGGTTAAACCACAAGTTACTATTCACTTGGGAATGGTTCTCCTGAACCTCATACATCCATGATGTGGACCATTCCTGGGCCAAGCTTCAGCGCTGCTGTGGGACCAGACATAATACTTGATGCCCATGTGGGGAGGCAACACTAGAGTGAGCATCTGACAATGCCCTTGATCTTGACTTTCCGTTGTGGCCCTGCTCTTTTAAATATCTTTAAATTTTTATTTGTTTACTTTTATTTTATGGGACTGAATGTTTTGCCTGAATGTATGTAAGTGCATCCATGCATGCAGTGTCTGTAGATGTCAGAAGAAGGCATTGGATCTCATGTAACTAGAGTTAAAGACCTTATTAGCCACCGTGTGGGTGTTGGGAACTGAACCCTGGTCCTCTGCAAGAACAGCCAGTGCTATTAAGCACTGAGCTATCACTCCAGCCCCACTCTTAAATACCTTTTATGCTACACTATTACCTCCTAAGGAATTATTTGCTATTTCATTCACTTTTTTTTGTCTACTACAAGTTAGGTTTCTCAATCTAACCTCTAATGTGGCATTTAGTTGCAGAAGTCTTTAAACTTGCAACAATGGTGACGGCATATACAAGACCCATGCCAATTCAATCAGACAAAAAATGCCAGCACAGAACTAGAGAAATGGGCTGTAGGCCACAACCCTAGCCGAAGAACTATTGGCAACTGATTGCTGGGCGAGGGAGAGATCTTTAAGGGAGTGACTCTAGATAGGCTGACTATATTCCAGTGAATGAACTTGCACTGAGGGACATCTGGGTAAAAATGTTTGACCAGATAGAACTTAACATATATGACAGAATATGTAAGATCTGGGGGTGGGGAGGGGCTCTCGATGTGATTAAGATTTATTATATGAAATGCACAAAAACTCAATAAAACCTTTTTTAAAAGGGAAGGAAGACTTGCCTTTCCCCTTGTCCTTTCCCTTCCCAGAAATTGAATGTAAACAAGAAGATGCTGAGTTTGTGGATATAGGTTAAGCTGGGTATCCCTGATGAAAATCCATTTTTGAAGCAAGCACTTAGCTTACATTTGTTAAAATGTGACCCCAATGATTCTAGGAATCTTTGTGTATTTTGCTTGTTTGTGTATTTTGGTTCAGTTAAACAGTCAGTGCCCAATCAGTGCTGTGTATGAGGCTATGTCTTTAGAGAATACACTGGTTATATAGAAAGTTATCAGCCATGTGTGGAGAGCTATTTTCAAAGATTAAATAAAGATAGTATTTACAAAATGATTTTACAGTACCAAATTTTAAATGCAATTTAAAGGCATGAGTAATGCCTTTATACATAATAAAGGCATGAGTAATCTAGCTGAGTGAGGATTGTGGCAGCTCCAGAGAGCAGGTTACATTGGTACTGAAAACTCAGCAGCTGCCTTTGTGAGGTATATATAGCATCATAGGCAGAGAAAACAACACCAGAAAACAACATTCATGTGCCTGACCCTGCACTATGTTTGGAAATAGACTAATTACAATGTAGGTTCCCTAATTTTGCTATAACTTCCTACTTTTCATTCATTCATTCATTTATTCATTCTATATTTCATTTATACTCAAGTCAACAGGCAGTTTTTGAAAAGCTATAATATATTAGCAATAATTGTAACCCATAAGCATAACCCAATATGTGTGTGAAATAAAGTTCCTTGTTTTTGAGGTTAAATTCTAGTGAGGAGATTTGGAAAATAAATGAATAAATATGATAAGAGATGAGATGACAAAAGTTATGAAAGCCAAAATAGGGTAGGGGGATACAGCATAACTGAGAAACTATTTTAATTAGGGTAGTCAGGAAAAGGGGGTTGGGAAGATGGCTCAGTCAGTAAAGTGCTCATTATATAGGTCTGAAAACCTAATTTTAAATCCTCAGCACCCACATAAAAAGGAGGACATAGCAGCATGAGCCTGTAATCTCCACCATGGGAGGTGAGGATGGAGACAGTTGAATCCCTGGAGCTCTCTGACTAGCTGGGCTAGCTGAATTGATGGGCTCCAGGTTTAGTGAGAGACTCTGTCTCAAAATCAGTAAGGTAGAGAGGGATTGAGGAAATGTTCCCAAAGTTGACCTTTGTCTTCCACATCTACAACAAACACACTCACCCTAAATAAATTTTAAAACAGAAAAGGCTGAGTGAAATGAAGAGGGGGCTTTGGTGTGGTTCTGTAGTTTTTTATTTTTATTTATTACTTTAATTACATTTTATTTTCATGTGCATATATAAGCAATGCAGAATAATGTATTTCCTTAAAACATCTTTAAAAGTCATTTCAATGAATGTAAAATAAAAATTCAAGTGATATAAAAACATTTTGTCCTAATTGGAAGCATTTTTATCTCCATAGAACATAAAATAATGCTGTGATATAACCAATGACTTAGATTTAATCCAAATATGCTTATTCTTTTCTAAATAATCTTTTTAAAAAATCCCAACTAGTTTATTGGGTTTGTGAACAGAGCATAGGGTGGGGGATTATTTACAGAAGAGTGCCCCCCACCCCATTTAGAGCTGTGCTGGGAAGTCCACACTCAAATATGGATCCTGTCTGTAGTGTTTTTTTTTTTTAAAACAACAACAACAAAAAACTCTTTGTTAGAATTTCAGAAACACATAGAGAAGATCCCCCGCCCCCAGTTGATCTATGTGGTTATTTCTAAGAAAGAGGTATCCTGAGCTTGTCAGCCCAGTCCAAAGTAAAAACTTAAATTGTCCACAGAACTGTGTTACTGTACTTGTTCCATCCAGGGTCCGATAGCTCAGTGACAGAAAGGGAACTGGGCTGAAGAAGAGCCATAGTCAGAGGTGAGTGGAGGGGCCTGCTTCCTTGGTTCCCAAGGGGGAAAAAACCTCATTTAAATTAGAGACTATTGCTGAACTTGTTGGAGACTATTTGTCCCTGATGATTGATATATCCAAAAGAGTGGATTTTTAACCCTTTTGGGGGAGTTACAAGAGTTTTCTATGAGCATACTTTGGGCGGAAGGCTTACAAATGGTCACTTTGTCTCAGACTAATCTGTAGTAAGGATAAGAGTGCATTTAATGGTTGTGTTGGAGGTATTTATGGCTCTTTTTTTAATGTTCTTGTTGTGGCTGAAGTCTGCTGCAAAGGAGCCTATTAAACAGAATCAATGCTCAACAAGTATTGAAGCCTGTTGCATATTAAATGTTTTATAGTTGGGTTTTATTACATTCAAACCTTACAGAGACATTTATGAACGCTTATTTATTTCTGATAGGAAATAAAACCTAGAAAGGTATTTCTAGTTTTGTAGAAATGGAACATTTTTTTTCATTTAAAAAGCTGTTAGATGCTCAAGTTTAAAGGTATTCCACAATTATTCATTTCTTTAAGGATCAGTGGGACTTTTAACAAATCCTGATGATTTCCCATCGTGACTATGACTTCTTTGCCTCCTTTTGGAAAACATGCAAAGTTGCCTCAGTGAGATAAATGTGGGGAGTCCTTGGTCTGTGCCTCAGTAATAAGAAAGACCCTGTTTGTGGCCAGGGGAGACATAGAAAGAAAATAAGGAAAAATATCATTTTATAGATAAATAGTCCTGTACAACATGACATTTTTCTAACCCCTTCAAGGACACATACTCTTGAAGACCTTTAGACTATACTTGGAAGATTAACAAGTAAGTTTCCTAGAATATTCTGCAGAATTAACCATGGAAACTGTGACTTTTCTAAGTCTCTCACTCATAAGCCATTCCATGTTTGCTGAATTCTTACTTTGTATCAGGCAGTGTTCTGGATGCAGTTGATAACTAAAACAAGGATATAATTCTCAAGGAGGGTCTGGTTCAGGCAAGATAGCTAAGCAAAAACATATGCATAGATCCTTATCTAACTCCAGGTGAGAAAGATCCAATTTAGGATTGGCATTGAGAGGCCTTTGGGGGAAGATCCACTAAGGCATCTGGGAGGAAGACCACCCCTGGATTCATTCTTTTCAGCGTGAGTAAGAGATAGGCAGGAGAGGTTAAGGTTGTTATGCTTTCATTGCTCGAGTGGGCTGCAGGAAAGATATACACAGAACCTGAGATCAGAAAGAAGCAAGTTTATTAAAGAATGTCTTAGAAAGGGAGGGCTCGGCAAGAGTCTTCCCAGTGGAAGCAACCCTACTAAGCTTATTGCTTAAGTATCTAACAACCCCGTTATCTCACTGTGCTTATTTTTATCATCGTAACAGTCCTAATATTTACTTGGTGCTTATAATTAGTACATTGCTTTCATGTGCATTAAACTGTTCAATCTTCAATACATTCTGGTGAGACTGGTATTACTATTACTTTATAGGTTAAGAAATGAAGCATAGGCATCCAAGGACCTGCCTGAGGTCCCATGTTCAAGTATGCTGTATGAGGCTTGGAAGAAAACTTCTCAGTTAATATTCTGAACTGACCTACTGTACCATAGGTCCTTACTAGTTTATTTTTATTGACTGATTTGTCATATCTTCATTCAACACTGTAAATGTATATGGACATATTGTGTGTTTAATCAATGCACATTTATTGAGCATATGCCATATGTCATACAGGCATTGTTCTAGCTTCTGAGAATTCAA
This sequence comes from Nannospalax galili, assembly GCF_000622305.1. NCBI lineage: Eukaryota > Metazoa > Chordata > Mammalia > Rodentia > Spalacidae > Nannospalax > Nannospalax galili. Next base: position 926,631 of record NW_008360323.1, on the reverse strand, counting down.
TAGTGAGCAGAACAAATGGCTTCAGAGTATGATAAATGCTAAAGAACCACTGAGACCTGAGAGTTACTGGAGTCAGAGATGTCATTTTTGATAATTGATTTCATATTATTGGTCCTCTAACATTTATACATTCCTGAGGTCTTCAGCATACACACCAATATTTACATTTACTTAATTTATATTATTCAGTGAACATCAACTAAATTCTTTTATGAAAAATTCCTATGTGAGACTTCTGCTATTTACACCCGTGTCTAGGAAATAAGTAATAAGGTGAACTTGTGTTCGTTGAACGAGCAGCTGCCAGCCTCTTTGATGGCATACATTTTTATTAGCCTGGCTCATGGCAGGCTGATGGAGCCCAGCCAGGGGCCAGGATTCTCTCCCAGCTAAGTCTTTTACTACTTGGAATGTACACTGCTCATCTTCTTCCTCAGGGTCAGGAGACAAAACCTAATATGACTCTGATACAGTTATTAAGATTCTGTGCTCCCAGTTGTTCATGCTCACAGCAACCAGCAAAGGCAACAGTCCAAAGGAATCTTTCAAACTCTTCCTCTGTAGAGCCTAATTCCCGCCCCAAACTTAAGTGTTAGTAGAGCTCCTTGCGGTTTACTTTTAAGACCTGTTTGGGAATGGTGATAATAACATGCTCGACAATCAGAGCTGACCACAGGAGGTAGTCGTGTAAGCATATTCTAAGGTCACACTGGTCCCCAGACTTATCAGCACCATAAGCCTGGACTCACACTGCTCTCCTTTCTACTACACCTGATGCTCCCATATTGAAGTTTCAATCACAGAGCTTTGGGTAGAGTACTTGGAGGACTAGGATGACACTAGGAGAGGGAGGATGACTCTGCTGCTCCACTGTGGCCATTTGGATGTCATTATTGGTAACTTAAATATAATCTGGAAGTCTTAAAGAACTGGGCTTGAATGGGTTAAATGCACAGAGGTACCACCCCAGGATGCATGCACAGAGCTCCAGAAGCAGTGCCAGTGGCAGAACTGAGTCCTGTGGGTGCTTTCTGTGGATGGTTTCTGTGAGGGTTAACTTTTGGGGCTGGTATAGCACCTTGAGCTTTGGAGAACATGATGGTGCCCAAGCACATAGAGCCTCTTTTGCTGACTACCCATTGGACTGTCAACAAACAAGCTTCTTGAGCTAGTTTAGAATAGAATTAGAACACACGCTCCTCAATTTTTGAAAAAGTTATAATATCTTCAACAGACTAAATTAAAAATATTGAAAGGCAAGCTCATGTTTCTTAGGTCTCACCTACCTATTTTCTTTTTCATGACAACGTGGCCTGCCTTTAATGTGTTCAACCACATAAGCCCAAGGTAGGGCATAATCATTTGCCATAAAGCCTATTTTATAATAAAGCTTTGAATATCCCACGTGTTTTACTGAATGCTATACTGAAAATCACAGAATGGCTCTTCTACAGCACCAGACCACGAGAAGATTACAGATACAAGCTCAAAGCATGATCTTTAATCAGTCCCTGCACTGCACATCATATCAGTCATATCATCATATCATATCATATATCATATCATTTAGTCAAACCACAGGAAGCTGGGAATGGTTTGAATCTATTTCATCATGGTTTTTTCTTTATTTTTGAAGTTGAAATAGCAGGTGGTGTCTTAGGTCTTTTTAAAAAAAAGTTTTATTTTTATTTTATGCGTATGACTGTATTGCCTGAATGTTTATAAGTGCACCTGGGTTGTGCAATGCCTGACAGAAGAGGGTGTCAGTTTCCCAGTACTGGAGTTATAGAAGGTTGTTAGCTGCCATGTGGGTGCTGGGAATCAAACCTGGGTCCTCTGCAAGAGCAGCCAGTGCTCTTAACCACTGAGCCATCTCTCCAGCCCCTGTCTTAGGCTCTTTAATAAGACATGAGTAGGTTTTCTTCAACATTTACAATTTGCAGAGTATGTGGACAGGAATGTGGGGCACGAAGCAAAAGGCTTCAGAAGCCATCAATCCCTCTGACTCTCCAGACTTCACAAATAAGGCTCAGTAGAGAAAATATGCTTCATTTGCAGCAACAGCCTGACCTCACATGACCCATAGACTTTGGGTTCACAGGACATTTATAGTTCTCCAAGTAAAGGATGTGATTTGGGTTTTGTCTGTTTGATATGGAATACCCAGTTATGGCCATATTTAAAGCAGCTTTGAGCCCAGGGTCTTTCTTATTTGTCCACGTGTAGGCAGTGATATAATAGGGGAACCTTATCGTGTATGCTGGTTCCTGTTTTAAGCAGCAATAACTGAACCAAAGTCTAAGTTTGAGCCAATTTTCTTGCAAGGGACTACGATGTAATAGGCATTGAGAGGCTACAGATGTGTTGATGGATAAAGTAAGGGCATAATATAGTTTATGAGGGAAAGAGACAGATATGGAGGCAACTGAGAAATTCTGACTTAGAAATAATGAGTTTCTATTGACAATGTGCTGTCTGAAGAATATAGAAAGTCATAACAAAAGTAGCAAATTCTGAAGATTTTTTTTAAACAAATGATTCTACAAGAAGATATATCAAGTGAAGGATTTGGAAGCCTAATCCTTAAGAAACAACCACTGTCAGAGATGGCAAGTACTTGCTACGGTCTGAATGTGGCCTCCCAAAACCCATAGTTGAAACAGACACTGGAATGATCCTAGTAAAAGATTAGGTCTTTTGCAGGTGGTTAAGTCATCTTTATTAATAAAATAGACTCTTCTAGAGGGACTCATTAGAGCTAATTTGTCCCTCATTGCCCTTCCCACTATTCTACCTGGCACCGTATTTATCTCTGGAGAGCTTCCAGAATTGTGCTAAATAAATTTATTGTTCATAAATTGTCTGGTCTTATGTATTTTAGTATAGCATCAGAAATGAACTGAGATACTGCCTAGCAAAAGAGACAGAAGAGCAATCAGAGATGAGGAAAGGGAGCCTGCTGAGCACAGACATGAATCAGTCTGTGGACAACAGAAAAGACAGGGACATTTCCACGATGAGGCAGTAAGCTTACAAGCATGCTCCCCTCCTGAAGACTATGACTTCATTTCTGCTTTTATATTCCTGAGTGGGAATAAACATCCTAGAGCTCTTCTCTCACCTATCTCCTTAAACATCCCAAAATGACACTTCCTACCTGACCTCCAACTCCTACATGCGGTACACATGTGTCATCTAAATCAAGAACAGCAGAGGAGCACTGAGCGTGGCGGTGAACAGAGTAGCAGAGTTAAGTAAGGAGGTGGTGCTGGGGCGAGTGCAGTGGTATGTTTGGAGAAAGGAAGAAGCAATATTTGTTCTGGAGCCAGATTTCTTATCTCTCTGGGCCTGATTCTCTGGAGAAAATGATTGGCTGGAAACATGTCCAAACAGCAGCAGAGAAGCACTGTTAAGGTGTGGAAGAAAGGAGAGGGGCATGTGAAGACCTGTTTCGGGATAATAGCATCCAAAACCCTTTCGGAGTTTTAATGGGAGAGAAGACAATCATGTCGCTCGTGCCTTGGCTGCTCCTCAAATGGGAGTTTCGGGCAGCATTGCACAGGCTTGCCAAACCAAGCCCACACTGCCCAATGGCTGGGTTTACAGAGACGGTGAGTTCAGGGGGAGCAAGGTCAGTCAAGGTAGTACTCCTTTTGTGAACTTTGATGTTTGGATGTTTTCACTGAGTTTTTGATTTGTTATTTCATCATCCATTAAAGAAAAAAGAGAGAATGACTGGGTGGGATGATGCACCCCTTTAATCCCAGGTTGAGGCCACCATGATGTACATAGTGAATTCCAGGCCAGCTGGGGCTACACGAAGAACCTATCTCAACTCCCTCCCCCCAGAAAGAAAGAAACAAAGAAAGAAAATGGGGACAGATAAAAGAGTTTAGTTTTTTTTGCCTGTTTGTTTTAGAAGTTAGAGATGGATCAAGCTCCCTAAAAGAACAAGCAATGGAGTGTTGGAATCTTTGGGGAAAATGTACTAGCTAAAAAGCCAAGGGAAAGAGGATATATAGATGCAAACTACAAACAAATTTCACCATCCCTAAATGAGATTCAAGAAACAAAATTCATTTTGCAAATAAATATTGATCTTCCCTGCCATGATAGGAAACATATGTCTGCTTGAATGTAATCTCATTGGATTTTCTGGGGACAGAGAAAAGAGTCAACCTTCATGAAACTACTTAGGTATACAGAGTGTACTTCTGGTAATGCAGACGTTCGGAGGAATGATCGGAGAAACAGCTTCCCTTAGGAGACAACGAATACTCCATTTTTCTCTAAAATCCAAACTGAATAGCAAATACTAAAAATGGACAGAAATTTGATTATTTAGACTAATGTTGGTCTTGGAAACAAGCAACAAGGGCAATTTGTTCATTGCAGCAGGCCTAATACATTTAAGGTACCAAACGTGATTGGAAGCTTGTTATCATTTGGAAAGATTTCTGTCTTTAAAAGCACAACATCCGCTGGGTGTGGTGGCACACCGCTTTAATCCCAACACTTGGGAGGCAGAGGCAGGTGGATCTCTGTGAGTTCAAGGCCAGCCTGGTCTACATAGTGAGTTCCATGACAGCTGGGACTACAGGGAGACCCTGTCTCCAAAAGACCAAAAAACAAAACAAAAAGCACAACATTCACCAGCAGTACGTTGGTGTCAAGCAAATCTCCAAGCCAAATGGCAGTTGCTTACTGCTTGGCTTGTAGGTGGATGGGGCCATGAAGCCATCTTTCAGAGAAGTGGAACTCCTTCAGGAATGCCTGGAAAGAGAGAGTAGCTAGTGGAAAAGTGGGAAGGGAGATTCTGGGCCCATAAAGAACGGCTGAGAAGTCCAGAACATACACTGCACTTGACAATAGCATTTTACAGCTTTTGAATCTAATAAGAAAAACACGTATTTCTTAAGCAGACATAGATACAGGAAATGACTTCCAACAACAACAATAATAGGCAACATTTATAGGTTCTTCAAAAGTACCAGGTAACATGCATACCGAGTGTCAGATTTAATTCTCAGAAACATTCTGTCTTATTGATGAAAGTCCTGATTTGTTATGTGAATAACTGGAGACAGAGTCAAAAATTTAACTCTCATCAGTCAGACTTCAACATTACACTTTTTTCCTTTCTTTTTTTTTCACTTTTTTACTGAGTTTTTAAATTTTCATACATTTCCCACTCAAATCCAAACCCTCTCCCCATCCATGCCTCCCCCTATCCCTCCACTGAATCCTATGCTCTCTGCCATACATGCTGAATCCTATTCATTCAGGTGTTTGTACCCAAATGTCCTTTGGTGTAAATGAGTCCACTGGAGTCTAGTCAGCCCATCCAGTGGTCGTATGTAAGTGATGTTCTCCCTCACCCAGCAGCAATCAGTCTCAAATAGTTCTGAGTCTAGTGCCTGCCCACCACCTATTTCTCACCTCCCCTTTGGGACCTTATTTAATTGAGCTAACATGGGTCCCCTGCTCTATGTCACCACTGCCACAGGCTTACATGAGCAAGCCTCCAGTGGCCTGGAGGCCTCCACTTCCCTGTAATCATGAACCAGCTCTGGCTCTTACAATCTTTTTGCCTCTTCTTCTGCAATGGTCCCTGAGACATGAGTGGGTGAGGCTCCATTTAGGAGTCCCATCCTACACTCTACAGTCTCTTATTCTCCAAAACTTGGCCAGTTGGGGCCTTCTGTGTGCATCACACTCTCTGTACTTCTGTGTACTTCCATGTACATGGAAGCCTCATTGGTGCGAGTTGAGGGTTGCATTAGCCCTCTCTCTACCCCTTATTCTGCTATGTTCCATGAGCCTTAGTTGTAGAGATTTGACTGCTAATGTGTCACCTAGTACTGGGTATCTCCCAGGCATATGTTCTCTGTGCCTGACCAGATGTGCAACTCTGAAGTAGCCTCCATCTGCTGTAGAAAGAAGCTTATTTGATGAGTGCTGTACAGCATGCTTGTCACTCTAAGGGAGGTCTCTTCTATCTGGCACTAGGTTCCCTGCCAAGCAGCCTCCAGGTACACATATGCATTAATGTTCAGACACACTATGACCAGCATTATACTTTTGAAAACCACAGCCTGTTTGAGGCCACATACTACACTGAGATAGAAGGGCTAGTTTGTCTCAATTTTGGTTTTGTATTTTGATATGTATTAAGAGCTGCTTTTTAGGGGCTGGAGAGATGGCTCAGTGGTTAAGAACACTGGTTGTTCTTGCAGAAGACCCGGGTTCGAATCCCAGCACTCACATGGCAGCTAACAACTGCCCATAACTCCAATTCCAATGGATCCAACGGCCTCTTCTGACCTCCGCAGGCATTGTACGACATGGGTGCATGCAGGCAATACATGCAGGCAATACATGCATACACATAAAATAAAAATAATAAATAAATTTTTTTAAAAGAGCTGCTTTTTAGAAATCACCCCAAATAAGGAGATTTGTGAACATTGCAAAGACAAGTGCCTCCTGAGGAAGAAGCGATCTGAAAGGTTCTGCTTTCCTTGAGTTGTATTCACTTTGCTGTGTTTTCATGCTGCAGATAATTGAAGGAAAACAGTTCTGTGTATTTTGGGATGTGTGGTATAGTAGACACTCCTAAAGCAAGCAGAGGAAGGAGTTGTGTGTACAAAGCAGGCATGGACATGTTCCCTTGGCAAGGAGCATCTGGACATTCACAAATGCTCAATGCATCTCCAGTTCTAGGCACCTGCCCCACCTACCGAGTACGCCATGCTTACCCTGAGTTTCTCAGTTTCCCTTCAGTAGTATAGAGAGAGGTTGAAAATAAAATCCCGTAAGTAATATTTTCTCCTTCTTTCTCACCTTCAACTCTAAGAGAAGACTCTTGGGACCAACAAAGAAATCTTTCTGGTGGAAATCAAGATGTCACATGTACATGTCTATGAAAAGTGCAAAGCTGCACTCTCCCTCCCTACCCTCTCTGGTCCATCGCAATTTTGTAGATCACTTCCTGTATTAAACTCTCCTTAAGTTACTCATATAGGAGCCATATTTTTAGCCGATGCCCTTATTAAGTCAATCTTTTAACATTAGAAATGCTAAAAGTACATATGCAAAGGAATGAAATCAATATCGTACATGCCCATGTTCACTGAAGCAGTATAATAGCTAAGACATAGAAGCAATTTGTGCCCATTCACAGATGAATAGATAAAGACACTGTGATATATCTAAACAATGGAATATTATTCAGTATTTGAAAAGAGGGAAATCTTGCTATTTGTAACAACACAGATAAACTTGGAGGAGACTCTACTACATTAAGTAAGCAAACCACAGAAAGAAGCATCGTACATGATCTCACCTGTATTTAGAATCTGGAACTATAACATGTTCTGAATTATAACATGTTATAAAACTATAACATTGACTGGAGAGGTGAAGAAAATTGTAAAGTCAAAGAGCACAAGTGTGTAGATGTATACGAGAAATAGTTAGACGTGTGTATGGCATGAGACATGTGTATGGCATGGCACGTGTGTATGGCATTTTATACCAGAAGGATGCTGCACAGGTCACCCCGACCATGGTCAGATCCTGCTTTCACCTGAACCATGCTCTCTCAGAACCCACACACTTGACATTCACAAGCTCATCCTTGTTTCCTACACGTATCTCTGTGGTTCTTGATTTACAGTCTGAAGCCTTTGCTCTCCACCTTGACCTCTTTGCTTTCAGACTATCATCTGTGTGGATTCCACATCTCTACAAACTCTTGAGTTTTTCCTTAGAGGTATTTTGTTCTGTCCTATCTCCCCACCAAATCATAATGATTCTACCTGGAAAAGCTCCAATGTCATTCTACATCTTCTGCATGAACTTTATTAAAAAGTCAAGTTCTGTTTCTGTGAAAAATCATTTTTGTCACACTATTAACATCAGCACAACCAATAGTTTTCGGAAACTGTTCCCACATGTTCTAAATCTATACTTTTGAGTGAGTATTAAATATATATTCAATGGTTCACTCACTGGTAAAGACCCGTGTTCACAGTTCCTGGGATGGCCATGCCTTCTACACCAGGTGTATCCTCCTGGAAGAGCATGCCCAGAGTCTGTTTCTGAAACACCTAGTCAAAGAAGAGAGAAATACATGATTCTCTCCCTCCCTCTCTCTCTTGCCCTCCATCCCTCCTTCCTACCGTTCTCCTTCCTCTCCTCTGTCCTTCCCTCCCTCCCTCCCTTCTTCCCTCCCTTTCCCCCTCTGTCTGACCCCTTCCCTTCCTCTCTTCTGCCCTTCCCTCCCTTCTCTCCTTTATGTATTTATTGTCTCTCTTATTAAAAAGAAATTCCCCAAAAGTTTGTCTCACTAGATTCAATTTCCAGCACAGGTTATTCAATTGCTCACTCTACATTTGAATCAGCAAGGAATGTGTAATAACAGGAAAGAGAAATATACACAGTCTCTGTGCTTGGCATAGCCATGTGTTATGTGGCTTGGGAAGGTATGCCTGGGAGTATCGTATGGCCATTACTCAACCTGGACACAGAAGAGCTTTGTATGGCATCCCTCACTGTCCAGCCCCAAGTAACAGACGTTCAGCAGAGCTGGCTCATATAACCACTTTCAATCTAGTTTATGAAATATTTTTCAACTAAAAATGTATATTTTCCAAGTAAAAAATTCAATCACTCCTTTATAACCTCACTCGCAACCCAAAATCATCTTTTGCTTTATCAGACCCAAGCTGAATATAACAAATCAACTTCAATAATTCTCGCAAGTACTTGGAGCCCTAACCTTTAAAAATAGTCTCATGTTATATTTAGTTTCCATTAATTTTATATTTATAAATTCTATAACAGCCTTATAAAGGAGACACTGTTATTATGCCTACTTTACCAAAGCTAAAAACAAGGCTTTAGGATGTTGAAAGAACTTGCCTGAGTTGATGCAGTTAATAAGTGGGGACCTGAATTCGAGTGTCGAGCCATCTGATTGCATACACTAACTTCTTACAGCACACTGCTAGCCTGTTAGAGTAGATAAGGGTTGACTTTTTCAATGAAATGCAAGGCCAAGAAAAATTGTTCTAACAGCACTCTCAAGATTCTTATTTTTTTAAGTCACCAGAAAAGCTGTACCACATAGCATTAGGAATGGGTTCGTGAGCCAAGAATAGCTCTTGTATCATTTCAAAACAAGGATAAACAGAAAATTCTTGGAATATCTCATGGACCCCATAGCCAGGAATAGCAAGTCTCCCCGTCTCTGCTTCTTATCAGGGGTGATGAGAGCAGGGGCTCCACTGCCTCGTGAATCACAGAACTTAAAGACTGTCAATGATAAAGTTTTTCTGTGAAGGATTTAATTGCAAACTAGTTTAGGATTTAGACCCAATCTCCAATTTGTTCAGCTTTCCTGAAGAGTGCCATAGAGTTAACTGGATTGAAGGAAGGGAGATCTCACTAACCCCAGTGTCCCTATCATGTGGAAAATGGTAAGGGCTGGCACTGCAAGTAAGAAAGCCTGGCAGTGTAGAAGGCAGCCAAAGTTTCCTGTCCTAAGGACGCATCCACAGCCATTAAAATAAAGCCCAATCAGCCAGGCGTGGTGGCACACGCCTTCAATACCAGCACTCGGGAGGCAGAGGCAGGTGGATCTCTGTGAATTCAAGGCCAGCCTGGTCTACATAGTGAGTTACAGGACAGCTGGGGCTACAGGGAGACCCTGTCTCAAAAAGACCAAAACAACAACAACAACAACAAAAGGCCGAATCAAGAACCTGTGTCTAGTCAGGTCACAGCATAGAGGAGAATTTAAGACCATTATTTTGCTAAACAGACATAGTGTTAAACTGACTCTTAATGAGAGTCCCTAATGGGACTCCTATAGGCTTACTGCTCTGCCCATAAATTAATGCATCTCTCTGGCTCTCATCAGAGAAGGTGTTTGCAGCAGATAGCATTTGATAGAGAGGCTTATGGCTGTTCAACAGGCAGAGAATAAGAGACTTTAGAGTGCTCAGCCCTAAATGGGACTCCTATATCACACCCTTCTCACTTAAGGCTCGGGGATCATTGAGGAAGAGGGGGTGGAAAGATTGTAAGAGCCAGAGGTGGTCGATGAGTGCAAGAAATTTGTGCTGTCTACACACCACAGGGTAGTTGCACATATGAACCCATAGTGTTTGTGACAGCATGCACAAGACCTATGCAAACTCAAATAAGACAGAGATGTGAATGCATGGGGGAGGTGGTGGGCAGGAAGCCTCAGTCACCTGAAGGTCTCTTGGCAATTGACTGCTGTTGGGAGGAGAGTCAGTTCTTTACTGGTATGATCCATGGTAGGTTGATCAGAGTCCAAGAGATAGACTCACACCCAAGAGCATTTGGAGAACACAAAATTTAAAGAAATAAAAATAATAACAGAGGGCATGAAATGTGGGGGGTAGTGGGGTATGAGTGGAGATGGGGGAGGGATCCAAATGTGATCAAAATGCATTGTATGAAATCCTTGAAGAATCAAAAAAATTTAAAAAAAATTTATATTTTATTTATTTTATTTTATATGTATGAGTGTATTGCCTGTATGTATGTGAGTGCACCCAAGTCATGCAATGCTGCAGAGGTCAGAAGAGGGCTTCGGATTCCCCTGGGAATTGAACCTGGGTCCTCTGCAAGAGCAGTCAGTGCTCTTAACCACTGAGCCATCTCTCCAGCCCTCAAAAAGTATTTTTAAGGGCCCAAGTACAATATCTACAACAGAATTAGCATTGCCCTAAAGCTTGGGCTTCTAACACAGAAGCATAGAGTCCAACCCTATCCCATTTCACATCACCCAAAGAAGGAGTCTTATGTCCCACTGTTTCCCAATTTGAGGTTTTTCTCTTTCCTGAAAATGTGAGCGAATGGGCTGGGACATTATATATAACTCCCCTGGAACTACCTGTTTTATACAAGTACAGCCATCAGTTTCTTTAAAATGTAACATGGAGCCATTTCACTATACAATTTAATGACAACATGAGGAGACAGTGAAAGAGCCTCCAGGTGACCCTCAATGCTCATCCTAGTTGCATCTATAAGCCAGGTATTTTAACTGACACTGAAGAAACAATTTCACCATAAGTTCTTGGGACTACTAAGCCGCTGTTTCTCTCCTCCTAATGGCGTATCAATTACATGCATACTTTGTATATGTGATGACAAATCTTTGGAACCAAAAAGATGCCACGATAATATTATCTGGATATTCCAAAGCAGCGCTCTCCTCCCTAGCAATATGTGAGCATCCTGGACTACAGTGGTCATTCAAGTCTTTTTAGGGGAGCAGCCCCTTACAGTGTTTGATTTCCCTTAATACCTCACAGTTCAGCTTTTAGGCCATTTGCCAACCTTCAGTTTTATAGAGCCTATCTAGATAGGCTCTTTAACCTGTTGAGGGTGTCCCTGCACTATAGAATTCCAGATTCAAAACTAAAGGAGCATCCTAGATTAATTCCTCTCCCTTAATCCCCTCATGCACCCAATTTTAATCTTGTATACCACATATTATAAATAGTTTGCAAATAAGCTTTTTATTTCATTTTAAAAATAACTTTTAAAAGATACTTTTCTCTCTTTGTTAAATTTATATTACAGGAAGCAAAGCTGAAAAATTCCGGACAGTAAAAATCACCAGTGCCATCTACAATCACACCACAAAGAATACATCGTTATTTGTGACTTTCCAGTCTTTATTTTCTGCATTTTTGTTACTATGGATATTTAATAAGAAATGAAATAATATTGTTTGTAGTTACTATATTACTTAGCAAAAAATATTTTATGATGATAAATGATTATTGTCTATGTATGTTTTTTAAATCAAATATAAATCATAGCTATGTAACCAACCTCTGGATGCCGTATGTTACCATTTTCACTGCTGAAACAATATTTCCTATATATGGATAAGAAACTTAGAAATGGACTGAAAGATTTTACTTCATATACATTGTTGGGAAACCCTGCTGTTAGGGTTGTAGTTCTCCATGTCCGGATAGCCCTAAGGGGCTCAGTGCCAAATGGAAGGACTCCCCTTTTCAGCAGGGGGCCTCCTGCTCTCTTCCTGGCTTACCTGGAAAGTGCCACCAAGCATGGATGCCTGACCTTATTTGGAACATGACCTTTGGCATAATTACCTGGAGTAAAAACTACCCCCAGGTTTTTTCTATATGATAATCAGGCATTGCCTGATAGTCGGATGATAGGCGCCTACTGCCACATGTAAATAAAGCATACTATGAGCACCTATCAGCGGAGGCTTTGGCTACTGCCTCCACACTATAAATTCTCTAGTTCTCCCACTGAATAAACGGAGCTGTTTCACTGAATCTGGAGCTGTATCACTGCTGTTTCACTGCGCCATGGAACCAGCCTCCCCGGAAGGGCTTTCTTCAGTCAGTGCTCACTGGCCGTCCTGACTCCATTCGCGGCTTCTGCTCCCCCTGCCCTTGTGGACCTGTGGCCAACAACCCGCGAAGAGAGGGAAAGACCCCCACAATACATTAAGAATGTTCTATGGTCAATGAAGTGAATAAAATTAAATGATAAGTTGGGAGAAAATATAAAAAAAAGTAAAACAGAAAAGAGGTAATAAACAATGCAGAAAACACAATAGTGTCTGCAAATCACTGTGAGACAATCCCGTAGAGAAAGAAAAAAATATAAGACAACCCAGAAACGGTTAACAAATGTCTGATAAATAACAAAATGAGAATGGTGGTGTCCTTGGCTTAAGGTACCTTGTTTTTAAGATTTATTTTTATTTCCTGCATATCTGTGTGTCTATGTGTGAGTATGCACACTCCTGTGTTGGGGTACATAGCATTGGATCCCCCTGGAGCTAGAGTTACAAGCAGTTGTGAGTTGCTCAGTATAAACCGAGCTCTCCTTGTCCTCTGGAGGAGCTATCTCTTCAGCCCCCAAAGGATCTTGTTTTAAATTTCAGGAACTAGAATTTCTAATATTCATCTCAAAATATTTCACTAATTTGAAGTTAATATCTAGTTGATGAATGTATTTGAGCGAACATCCAGAGATGTGTAGTGCTTGTGTTTTACTTGATCTCTTTTCTACAATCATCTAATTATCCAAACAAGAACTTTTATTTCCCTTTTAAAATCATTATTTGGCTTATTTGAATTAGTTTTCTGCAGTTGTAACTATATGAACAAAATAGAAAATTAAAGAGCAATTTAAGGAGATGCATTTATCTTTTTTTTTACATTTGTATTTATTATGTATGTGTCTCTGCTTGCATGTGTGTTTGTATATGTGGTGTACACATGGCACTGAGCTCATGTGGAGGTCAGAGGACACCCTGCAAGAGTTGGCTTTCTACTTCCATCATGTTGGTCCTGGGAATCAAACTAGGCCACTTTGCTTATGGGCAGGCGCCCTGCAGGAGGGTGTTTAAAATGTGTAAGTTATTGACAATTGGGAGAAAATTAGCAGGAGAAAAACTGTTATCAAACAAGGTAGAATTGAGAGCAACGAGTAGAAGCATTAAAGAAAACAAACTTCTTTTGAAAAAGTTATAATCTATAAGATTTTGTAAAATGACTTTTATTTACTTATCTTTAATTACTTGACCTATTTTATCTCTCATGTTGATGCTTCTGTTTATAATTCAAGTCACCAGAGAGTGATCTTTGTAGCACATGTTTTTTTTTTTTTTGAGAAAAATTTCCTTCTGATACTTTCTTAGTCTCCAACTTAGGAACTTCCCCCCTTTACCTTGGGAACCATTTCTTTTGGTCTTTCCTAGTTTTAATCTTCTCTGTGGGGCATGTAAATCTGTGATCTTGGTAGTTCAGCTCTAGGTTTTGTTCTCTTCCTGTTTTTATGAGATCCATGACTAAGTGTGTATGGATAACTCATTGTGTTTTGCTTTGAATCAAGTCCTTCCTCTGAGTAGCATATATGGTTTTATCTATTAGCATCTCAAAGGCATCTTGGAATGATTCAATCTGACATTAAGCACACAATCTTTTTTTAAGCCTGATTCTTTCCAAGAAGTCCCTCTCTCAATGAGTCCTACCATTTTATATCCATTTTCACAAGTTATGAAATGTGACCTAACATCATTGATATTTTTAAATTTTATTTATTTTTATTTTATGCATTTGAGTGTTTCATGTGTGTCAGTGCATCCTTGCCATGCAGAATCTGCAGAGGAGGAATATTTTAAATATTTTATTTATTTTTATTTTATGTGTATGAATGTATTGACTGCATATAGGCAGGTGCACCTACGTTGTGCAGTGCCTGCGGAGGTCAGAATAGGCTGTCAGATCCTGTGGGACTGAAGTTATGGATGGTTGTTAGCTACCACATGGGTTCTGGAAATCAAACTGGGTCCTCTGGAAGAGTAGCCAGTGCTCTTAACCACTGAGCCATTTCTCTAGCTCTACATCTTTAATATTTCATCACCAAGTTCTGTCAGTTTTATTTTCTGGAATCAACCCACCCTTCATCTCCACCATGATGCTGGACCATGAAAGATCCCTAAAAGCTGTTCTGAGTGCCCTATCACCTGGCAGCATTCAACAAATGAGTGATTTAAAAACAGACAGAAGCTGGATAATGCCACAGTTATTTTGCCTACAATATAGAAATACAATTGCTTTTATGTGTGGGCCTTACAGTCTCTGCAATTTTACCAAGTTCAAGGTCCAAAATGTCTTATAGATTTGAAAGTTTTTTTATGATTACACTCATATAGGTGATATAATTACATTTATCCTCTGCAATTTCGATGCCTTTTACTTATTTTTAATTTTTTTCATACAGACACTGGAGTGTTGAATATAGGTCCCCAGAATAAACATTCTTTCCTTTTCCTTATCTTAGGATAAAAGAATTCGGTGTCTCACCACAATCTGTAATAGCTACAAACTTTTGTGATTGTTCATCACTGGATTGAGAAAGTTTTCTTTGTCTAGGTTGTTGAATTTTTTTTTTCATTTTTTATTTTTTTGGTCTTTTTGAGACAGGTCTGATCTCACTATAGACCAGGCTGGCCTCGAGCTCATAGAGATCTGCATACTTCTGCTTCCCTGCTGCTGAGATTAAAGGCATGAGCCACCATGCCCAGCTTTGAAAGTCTTTTTTGTTTGCTTGTTTTTAAACTATGCGTGAGTATTGAGTTTTTCTTTTACTATAGCTAAGGAGATCATCATAATACTTTCTTTTTCATATTGCTGGTGTAAATAAGTATACTGATTATTTTGTTACCTAGCCTTATAGGGTGTCTGCCTTCGGCTCTCTTTTATGTTTGTTTATTTTTAATTGGGTTACCAGATAGTGGGTTTCCTTCTGGCTTTTTCACACTCTATTCATTTTGATGAACCCTCCTTGCCTTCCCTCATCTCCTCCACCCCTCTCCCTGTTTGAACTTTCCCACTTGCAGTATTCCCCCTCTCCACTATCATTTTACCTGTGCTCCAATCCCTTCTCCCTTAAGGCAACCTCCCCTCAACCAATGCCCCCTTTCTAGTTTTCTGACTTCCAGAGGTACTCCAAGTTAGACACACAAAACTAAGTGTTCACTCTAGGATCTGCATATGAGAGAGAACATGAGACATTTGTTTTTCTGGGTCTGGGTTACCCCAACACTGATCAGTGGCTGAACGTTGAAGTGATGTCACTGCTTGCCTGTGATATTTTAAGTATTTTATACATTCATGGTTTCAATTTGCTGATGTATTGTTAAATTTTTTTCACCTGTGTTCATGGTAGTTATTGGTGCACAGTTACTTTTCTTGTAATAGCCTTGATTTTAATATCAAACAATATTGTCCACAAAAATAAGTTCAGGAATATTCCCTTATTTTCTGTTTTCTGGAAGAGTGTATAAAATTGGCATTATTTTTTTCTTAAATTTTGATAGAACTCACCCATGAGGTTTCTGAATCCAGAGTTTTCCTTGTGGGGGATTTGGTCTTTGTTATGTTATACTTGATATAGTGCATAGCCTTTTTTTACTGTAAGAATTTTGGTTACTATAGCTCAGTCCTTCCACAGATACATTGCTCTTCATGTATTTTATTCAAGTTTTCAAATATATTTCTATACAAAAACGTCATAATGCTTTCTAATATCCATAGGATCTGTGGTGATGCCTCCTCTGGTAAGAATAGAAAATGGTGATGTATTATTTGTGTCCATAATTTTTCTCAGTCAAACTGAATAGAGAATATACTGTTTATCTTACTATGAATCTTTTAATTTCATAATTTTTATCCATTATTTTTCTTTATGTTTTATTAATATTGACGTTTTTATCATTACTTCCTTCTGTTAACTTTGTGCTTAATTTGATTTTCTTTTTTCCACTTATCATTGATTTGATGATTCTTTTCTTTCCTAATGCAAATGTTTACTGTTAAAACAATTTATTTGGAATTGTATTTTGGTAGCATGTTGTCTTTATAAGAAATTAGAAAGTCTTTATTGATTTTCTGTGTGGTTTCATGTTTGACTCATGGGTTATTTAGAAGTACTTTATTTAATTTCCCAATATTAGGGATTTTCCAGGTATCTTTCATTAACTTTTTATTTAATTCCATTATGCTCAGAAAAATACTTTGTATGATTCAATCTTTGAAAATTAGTTAATGGTGGTTTAATTTTAATCTCATGGTCAATTTGTTTAAATTAAATTCTTTAAATTGGATTACATGATCTATTTCGATGAGTAACCTAACATTCACTTGAGCAATGAATGCATTGTTTTTTCTTTTGAAATTTTATTTCAGTTTGCTCTTAAAGTGGACAGTATTGGCAAGAAATGAACCAAATCTGCTGAGGATAATGTAACTTCAATTTGGAATTTGAAAAAATCCTGGCAGTGAGATTGATCTTCATGGAACAGAGCAGTAGTTTTGGGGAGAAAGGAGTCACTCTTGCTAAGGGAATGGGCACAGACTACAGTGAGCATATTAGATGGTAATCATGGAACTGGATTCTGGTGATGACATTAGCAATTCTGTCTGCCACAGACCGTGACTTCAGCTTGCTCTCTGCTCAGTTACTAATGATGCACATGGCTGAGCAGAGGAGGTAATGCTGGGTAATAGCTCCCACCTGAGGACTCACAGCCATCTGCAAATTTCAGAAAGAAATGTTGTATATAACAATTTATAAAGGTATCTTAACAGACTTTAGAGTATTTCTCTTTATTTTGGTACTGGTTACATAACAGCTTAGAAACTAGGTTGTGGTGGGCTTAAATCACACTTAAATAAGGATTCTGGATATTGAGCCTAGACAGCAGTGGTTAGAATTCTTTCTTATATATGGTGAGAGAGCTGATCAAAAGGTATCTTGGGGCAGCCACTGCATCTACTCAAAGCTTCAGGTCTTAGCCATGAAGATTCTAATTCCCAGCTTATCTGATACTTCTGCTGCAATAAAAGCAGGAGTTTCTGGATTTAAAATGTCTAGGAAAAAACCCACAGAAAAACCGTGTGCCTGAGCATGTCATAATGAAAGTAATTAAAAGGCTGGGTGCCACAGAAGCAGGCCAATGATGATGTTGGGCTGGCACATAGACTGACAAGATAATATAGTTAGGTGACTATATTTCTTGGAATTTCCATGATCAGCCCAGTTTTAATAATCTACATCTCATTAATGATATTCTAAAAATCTGTCATATTGTGACTATTAACTCATTTAGATCTGTAGTTTTTTAAGTGGTAAGGTCATTAACTATCAAGAACCTCAATAGCCAGAGGAACATAAGCTGTAGAAATGGAATAAGGCAAGGTCCTGGGCCTCAGGGACACTCCATTCAGTTACAAATCATGGTTTTCTGTGTGTAAACCATTCTACACAGCTGCACTGACAAAGATAAGTTGGAAAAGACATTGACAGTTGCAGGTGTTTTTGCCCATACTTACTTTACCCTCCCTCTCAAGCTCTTAACATTCCACAGGAACACCACATGACATCTTATAATGACTGTGAAGGATCAGAAAAAATACTCAGGTTTTAAATAAGGATTCAAAATAAGACTAAACAAAAACAAATATAACTTCTACTGAAGAAATATGTCAAACCCATCTGTCTATTTGTTTACAAATAAAATACCTACAATGAGAAATTTTGTAGCCTTCTCATATAAATCAAAGATAGTAGCAATTAAATTGTTACCATCTCTGTAACAATCTTGTGCTTTATTAGGAATCTGTTACAGTGGATCTGGGATAAGAGGAAATAATTCAAATTAAAACACTGAGTTTAATTCCACTTTAGGTTTTGGGTTCTTTGTCTTAACTAATTTCATTTTGTTGTAGATTTCATTGCTACCATCTTGAAGCAAATTTCAGGCAAATACAATTATACTTATTAGAGATATGTAAATTAAAATTGATAGAATATTTACCTAGATGATTAACAATGATAAAATGTAATTCTCAAATTTCATGAAGGTAAGATAAAATTGGTAGGGTAGCACATACAATTAAAAAAATAGGGGCTGAAAGATCTCAGAAAGAAACCGACTGTGACTAGTAATAATAATCAGATATGTAGAGATTAGAGACGCATGTGCAAATACCTAAGTGTTAGTTGCATTAAAAATGAGTTTGTCTATATG
>NW_008360323.1:865414-907963 GCF_000622305.1 Nannospalax galili | reverse complement strand
AACTGTATTAATTCAACTGTGAACCTAAAAATTTACAGCCAATTTTGAAAGAGATGCATCTTTGCTCTGGAAATTGTTATTGACTATGTCAATGCTGTTGTTATGAAATGCTTCTATTAATTATGTATTTATTAAATACATTTAAAAAATAAAATAGGGGCTGGAGAGATAGCTCAGTGGTTTAGAGCACTGGTTGTTCTTGCAGAAGACCAGAGTCTGAATCCCAGCACTCACATGGGAGCTAACAACTGTCTGTAACTTCAGTTCTAGGGGATCTGATGCCTTCTTCTGTCCTCCATAGGGATTGCAGGGCATGGGTGCACTTACACTTACATACATGCAGGCAACACAAGCATACACATAAAAGATAAAAATGATAAATAAAATATATTTTTAAAAGAAAATAAATTTCTGTAAAGTCTCTGCAAGGAATTTCAAAATAGAGATTAGGCACCTCTGTGTTTTCAAATCTTCCAAATCAATCCTTTCTATCCCTGGAAATGGTCAGATTTGTGAATAAGCGCAAGTGTATGCAGGAATGCTCATTCACTGGAAAGTTATTTAACAGTTTTGAAAATGCCTAGGCATGCTGCTCAATAGTACTAGGGGAAAAGTTAAATAAATTTTACTAGGCTCAATCATATCAAAGTTCCAATTTTCATTGGTTAAAATAATTAAAAATTAGTAGTTTCTTCTGAGTAAATTTAGAAGAGAAAAGATTGTGGGGGAATACTATGTATTCACTATTTATAGTAGAGACTGTTTTAGTGATATAAGTAGATGCTCATAAATCAGTTCAGTTTGTAAGATTCAAAATAATACTTCCAGTCTACTTTGGACCACCCCCCACATCATCTGTAGTTATCTTTGGGTGGTAGATATTTTTCTTTTGTGTGTTCAATAATACAAAAATGTGTTATTGCTTAACAGAAAGAGTTATAAAGTTATAAAGTCAGTATTCAAATGATGAATAATTGTTTCATCTTTAACTTCAAAAACATCCATGTTAACTAGTCCTTGTCTTTCCAGATCAAGTGCAGGGGACAAGCTGGGCTGTGTGGACTGTCTGGAGAACGTTACTAGTATGTGTGAGCAGAGGAAGGTCACAGATATTCCTTGCCTTGGGGTAACATCCTTGCTCCATCCTCCACAATGCTCACTGACTGAGGTGAAGAACGCTCCACAGTGAAGGTGGACAGTCCTAAAACTCAGAAGCCCATCAGCTGGTGTTAAGACAGCAAGTCCGGGCAGTGCTTACAGTTGCTTGTAAAATCTGTAAAGAACACTTATAGAAAGTACCAAAGTTACTTTCCTCATTTAATACTCAAAGGGGTGCACTGAAAAACTAGAGTCCAGTGTTTATTGATAAGAAAAATAAATGGTACTGAGGAAAGAAGACTCTCTAAATAAAACTCACCCCCTGCATGGGAACTGTTTCCTTGCAGTTCCCTTGAGATTTGTAGATTTCCTCTTTCAAAAGCTTTCTAAAAAGCCAAGAACCACATTGGCTTTGGGTGACTTACACGATTTCATTCAGATGTTTTCTTTCTGTATGTTTCCTGGCTCGTCCAGGACAGAGGAATTCTACATATACGGTATTCTGACAACACGTGATTATGGATCCAAAGTCTATAATCATTCTGATCATTTAAAAATATAATTTCAGTGTGTTTCTCGGAAAACATCTTAAAGAATTTTAATTATCCGATTAAGATTTCTAACATACCTTTTGTTAGAGAAACATAGTTGCCAAAATATCTTTTTTAGTCAACATTTTCACGTGTTTTTGAGCTGGAAACTGAAATGTTTTTGAAGCATAGAAAGCTGGAAGTCTAGAAAAAAGTCTAAATAATGCTGAGCTTTCAATCTGAGAAGAAAACATCCACTTAATTTCTTTCAGGAGGTAGACCAAAAGCTGCCGTTGCTGATGGTTTAACACAGAGCTAACAGCAGAGTTTGTTTCTTAAAGGGAGATTTTTCACACTGGTGTAGATTTAGAGAAAAATAATATTTATTTTCAGTTTACTTGGCTTAAGGTTTCCTTCCTTTCCTTTCAGTCTCCAAACATACCAGCCTAATTTTCTGCTTCTGCAATGGGGGCTGGGGCACGTAAGGACAAGGTGCTTATTTATATTAGGCTGAAGTGTGGCCTTTTTGCTCAGCAATTTAGAAAGATGTACAAATGAGTCCAAGGTCAGAGGCTGGGTTCTCACATGGGTTTTCAATCCTCTCCATTATGTCTTTGAAGGAGATCTCAGAGGAAGTGACAATTGAAGACATTAAATTTGATTGAGGAAGAGGGCCACGGAAGCTCAAGATAAAAGGTGTCGCCTTGAGTATGATGTGGTTATTAGGGAGGAACATGTAAGCCAAGCACAGCTCAAGGATGCTTGCGAGTGGTGTCAGCAGGGGAGGGTGGACTAAGGCAAAGGCAAAGTGGCTCACTGATGGCATAAATTTTGCCTGAGGTGGTTGCTGTGACTAGATCAGCACAAATCCATCCAAGGAATCAACTCAGAACCTGGAAGGACAGAGGCATCAGCTTGAGATCCAGTATCCATTTATTATAAGTAAGATAATTAGGTAAGCAGACCAGAAAGCAACAGATACTCTGGGTTATAGCTATTATTTTGAAAAATAATAGCATGAAGTATGTCTGTTGGGTTAAAGTTGTATTTTATGCATGTCTGCTCTCTCTTCCCTTTGGTCCTTCTTTATCTCTTTGTCAAGGATAGCATATATAATAAAGAGTAGCTGTAGCTGAGCAATCACTTAAAAAAGATGCTCTATGCCTCCCATATATCCCTGGTCCAAGAAGACAAATTATGCATGTTGCTGTAAATTTTGTGAATTTTGGTGAATTTTGTTAAATGTTGTAAATTTTATACCTCATAAGTAACACTTAATAAAATTAAAAACTTAAACAAGATGGCTTGGTGGTTAAGAGCACTGACTGCTTTTGCAGAGGACCAGGGTTCAATTCCCAGCACCCTCAAGGTGGCTAACAACCATCTGTAACTTCAGTTTCAGGGGATCCAACACCCTCTTCTGGTCTCTGTGGGCATTGCATTATACAGGTACACTTACATACATGTGGGCAAAACACTCATACACATAAAATAAAAATAATAAATAAAATATTTAAAAGTGCAAACAAAATTCTCTCATTGTCATTTCATAGTTCTTTTCAAGAGCTGTAACTATCATTTCATGAAGATGGGCGTGAGAAGGTATTGTCAAGAGAAGTGTGAGGTTTCTGGTTCTTTCCATGAGCACTCCTGCCTGCTGTCACATTTCATTCTCTTGCCTTCCTAGCCTATGAACATTAATTTCCTAGGGGTGCTTGGAAGTTGGGGAATGTTGACTTTGACTCCCAGTATTAGAATGCCCATTTGGATCCAGCCCAGACTTGTATTTTCCAAAGTGATTCAACAGGTCATGGCTTTCCCCTAACAACAACAAAAAACAAAAACCAAAACAAGAAAAACCTTATATTATGTTGGAGTGAAAGAAAGACTATGTTCCAAACTAAAATGTTTATTTTTAAATATTTTGTTTATTTTATGTCTATTTCGTTTGCATGTATATAATTGTACCATGTGCATGCAGTGCCCAAGGAGGTTAGAAGAGGGCATTGGATCCTCTGGAAATGGAGTTGTGAGTGGTTGTTAGCCACCATGTGGTTATCATTAAGAAAAAAGATAGGCTAGGTATTGATAACCCTGGGAAAAAGCTGGCTGCTTGATTATATTTCTTATCTCCCTTTGAAACATTATGTTTGTGAGCAGACATAAAGAGCAGGTGGCCAATGTAAGAGATCTACTCAGACTAGCTAGTGTAAAAAAACCAGAATCATATTAGTCCAGAAACCTAGTGAAAAGTTATACATACAGTATCTCTACATGAGTCCATGTGTATAGTTGAAGGTTATATAACAAGAAACAGTGCCAAACAGGAGAAACCTCCCTTTGAGGTGTTGGCCAGGGTAGTCTGAGAGACTCCCAAAATTACACAGGCTGTTGCTGCAACCCTGATTACATCCAGTGGAGCTGGAATTGACCTGGAAGCCATTTCCCCTGAAGGCTAGCTCTCATAGCTTTGGAGAGCACTATGCAAGCTGCTAAGAAAGAACATCAGTCTATGGTCCAATCCCTGCTTAAAGTCCTAAAAACCACAACAATGACCAGCACAGCAAACTATATTGGAGCATAGCAGCACTTTTATTTTGGGGATAATCAACAGCTACCTAATTGGACTTAAAGCCTGTGGTACTGTAAACATAGTCAAATACACATGGATGGAGAGGTCATAGATTTTAAGAGAAAACTCCAAGGTTTTCATATCCCTAAACAAATGTAATTTCTAACTATGTCCAAAATATGGATCCTTATATTTACTGACAAGTATCTCAGCCACCATGCGTCAAAGAAGCTTCTTTTGCAACAGAAACTATTACAGAGTTCCACAACTGGTCACAGACAGAGAATAACAGTCTTTGAAACACCCATCCCTTAGTGACATATCTATAATAGCGCCTCTACACCCAAGGTTCACAGAACATAGTAGAACAAGGGTTAGAGAGAGTACTAATGCATCTCTCAACTCATATCAACCAAGGTCCCTCATGCAATAGAGGGCACTGAACACAAAAGGCCAAAGTATAGAGAATAAGAGTCTGTGGAGTGTGGGTCCTTGGACAGGACTCCTATATTAAATTCCACCTGCTCAGGGCTCAGGGACCATTGTGGAATAGGGAGCAGAAAGATTGTAAGATCCAGGGAGGAGGTGCACGACCATATGGAAAATAGAGTTCTACCAGTTCCTGGGACTTTGCTCATATGAATCTACAGCAATGGTGTCAGCATACACAAGACCCAAACAAGCAGACAAAAACCCAGCATAGAACTGTGGAAATGGGCAGTAGAATACAATCTTAGCTGAAGAACTACTGGTAACTGATTACTGCTAGCTGATCTTCTTAAAGGAAGGGCTCTAGGTAGGCTAACTATATCTAGGGGATAAACTTGCACTGGGGGACATAAGAATTCCAGTGCGGGGTGGGGGCGGGGCACTATGTGAGGGAAGGGAGTATAAAGATGATTAAGATGTTCTGTACGAAATACACAAAAATTCAATAAAAATAGAATGTGGTCCTTTAAGAAAAGCCTCAAGATATGTTTTTTCCTTGACAGTCATCATATAAAACAATAAAACACACTTGGTATTTTATTTTTTAGATGAATTTCTATTTTTAGGAAACAGAATCTAGCTAAACTATTTTGAACCAATTATTCATATTATGTATTTCAGTTTTTGTTTATGGAAACAGGGTAACACTCTGAAATCCAGGTTGTCCTAGAATTCAGTTTGTAGCCCATGCTGGCCTCAAACTTGTAATCCTCCTGACTCAGCTTCCCAAGTGTTGGGTGGCATGCACCGTCATGCCCAGCTTTATCTGAATTAATTTGAGAAGGATGGTCTTATAGAAACCATGTTTATTTCAGCATGTCATAAGGATCATACTTCCCAAGTGTTGGGTGGCATGCACCATCATGCCCAGCTTTATCTGAATTAATTTGAGAAGGATGGTCTTATAGAAACCATGTTTATTTCAGCATGTCATAAGGATCATACTTAGTTTTGGCTCTGAAGTTGTCTAGGAGAACAATGAACTCTGTACAAGGAAAGTAGCCTCAGATGTACTCCAGCCACAGGAAGGTTAAAACGCACATTCTGCTTAGTGCATTTCCATGGAATCCTCACGCATTTAAGCCTCTCAAATGCTGAGGTCAGCATAGTAGTGAATGCATTCTCTCAGGAATAGAGCAGGGCCTAAGGACTAGCTAAAAGAAATATTTTCCCTCTCTCTTTAAGTTGTTTAGTTTTGTGCTATATAGTTTAGTCTCTATTGGTATTAAAGTGCTGCTCAACAATTTTCCCAGAGAAATATTGTTATTTAAAGTTGCACCTAAAACTATGATTTCTCTTGGAAGTGAGCTAGAAACTGGCTTGAAAACTTTCAACTGGATGTTTACAAAGTGATATTTTATTTTTGTTTCTTTGTTTTCCATCACCAGACAAAACATACAGAAATCTCTATTAGGAATCTTGATAGAAAGGCGATACAGACATGAGCCCAAAACAGAGAATGCAAGCTTGACATCCACACAGTATTTGAATTAAGCCACCCCCAAGAATCATGAAGCACAACAGCAAAAAAAAAAAAAAAAGCTTTCTAGAAGAATCTGTACTCAGCAATTACTGACTAGTACATACACAACTTATGCAAATGTCTCCAATATGTTTTCTGAAAAACAAACAAGAGTTCAGAAAATTATCTCCAATTTGTACCAAGGAATTGAAGCATCAAATTGGTACATTAGCTGTACAAGATGTACTTCCAGCTCTGGGACGACACGGTCCGTGAAACTTTCTGGAAAACAAAAAAGCATTTTTGAAGTTTTTATTTATTTTTTAATCCCGAAAACACTATTTTAGGCCAAAAGGCCACTTGATTTAACCTAGATAAGCAAATACTCTAATTAAAGAAATTTTACCTTCTCAGTATACTGTTTCTTGACCTATTTGTCCCCATCATTTTGAAAGAATGGAAGCCAGAATTTAAAAGCCAATGTAAACACCAATAGTCAATGGAGTCATTCAGAAAGAACTTCTGGTCACTTCTAAATGTGCAACATTTAAAAGAAATTTTCCTTTAGTCTGTCTGTTAGGAGCCATTTACGACTTTCTCATTCTTTCTTATTTATATAGACTCACAGCTTCTGAATAAACATCTTTTGTAAAAAAAAGCCAGAGTATATTTAGTTAATGGACAGTTGAAGCAAAAATAAAACTCTTAGTAGATGATTATGAAGGGCCAGACAGAAACAGCATCAGAGTTTAACAAGAAAACATCTATGTAGAATTTAAAGTTTTTCTTTCCTACTATATTTACAATTTACATTTTTCATAAAAAATAATTAATGAGAGGGACTGGCTCAGCAGTTAGGAGCACTGGCTGCTCTTGCAGAGGATCTGGGTTTGATTCCTAGCACTCACATGGCAGCTGACAACTGTCTGTAACTCCAGTTCTAGGGGATTTGACGCCCTCTTCTGACCTTTGTGGGAATTTCACAGCACGGATGCACTTATACACATGCAGGCAACACACTCATACCCACAAAATAAAAATAATAAAATATTAAAAAAACAATGAACACACTAAATATTTATTTTAGGTCCTTTTATGCATACTATGTACGCACAAATTTGATGCATTAAAGTGTTTGTTATACTATCACATGTTAATTATTAATATAAAAGCATAGATCTTTTTATATTTTTCCCATAGTCTAACATATATGCTTTTCTTGATACATCAAAAAGAAAATGTCCAAATTAGGTTAGTTATCTTCCCTCCTGTGATATCTGTCTCAATACATTTCCATCATATATGTCATTCTCAAGTCTTGCAAATGTGATGAATTAAGTGGTGATTCTGTGCACTCGCATATGAATGTAAATGTTAAGGGCATCAGTCAAGTTTTCTGATAGAAACATCTTGCCCCAACATTACTCAAGTGAAATCAAAACACATAACTCCGAACAAAGGCGGCCTCCAAATAATTGTAGTTCTCATGTAGTCTGCTTCCGTAGTGAAAACTCTGGTGGCCAAACAAAGAAAAAGAAAGTTCTACTGAGGAGCGGAGTGCTCAGTGCTCCTCCTTTCTCTCTTCTGACTTTTCGAAACACGGGAAATGAAGGAAGTGCAGTGAAACATGATGCTCTCTGCCACTCAGGGAAGGACCAGAAGTAAACATTAAGGTAGAGGAAAGTATGTTTTTATTCGGCATGAGTATTATCTGATTGTCTCTGTCCTATTTATCATCCATCGCCTGCCTGTATCAATGAGATAGTATATAATAAATTTGTGTACTACTATATAATAATGATCTTTCTTGTAAGTTCAATATCATTTATGATATCTGTGTAAAGCATTATTACTATGCAATGTGTTAGAGACTCTGGGGAACCTTCTCTTACCACGTGCAGGAATCTATTCAGTGCCACAGTTACATCCATTGCCAGCTTATTCTTCCTGTAGCATTAGTCTGAGGGATCCTTTTATTTACATTTATTGGATCCCTTGTATGCACACAGAGAAAAATACGCAGGTAAGATATGTAATATAACATATTATTATACAGACATATGATACACATACATTTGATGTATCATATAGTAAATATGTATACACACATATTTAAGAGGATAAATAGCTATTTGAATTTAGGTGCTAATCATTGAAACAATTCAACAGAAAAATGGAATATAAAATTAGGGAATATAAAAAACTACAATCTAAAATACAGATTAGAAAATGGTTTTTAAATACGATTGTTAAAGCACGTGATTGTCATCTGATTAATAGGAGCTTCATAGGGAGCAGATGGCAGAAATTATTAAACAAATAATAAAAATGACATGTAGAACTTAAGGAGAGAAGCTTTCAGATCAAAGGGGCCATTGAATGTTCAGAACAATAAACTTAAGAAAGAAAAAACCTGACAGGAGGATGGCACAGTAAGAAACAGCTAGTGATACTGATGGATTTACCAGGCACAGAACAGATTTCTAGACACAGTGACAGAGTTCTCAGATCTGAAGTGCTCATTGCCCCCTCCCCGCCAGCCCAGGCAGTGAACTAGTGCTCCTGAGTGCCTCTGACCTTGGAGACTCTTCATTCTGTGCCACTGAGGAGAATATTGGTCTGGGTCCTTCTATGACAGACCAGGGGTAGCATCAAGGAGTCAAGCTCACAGGAGATTCTTTGTTTTATAAATTCTTCGACCTTTTACCATCCTTCCTGAAATAGCTAACAAATCTGAGTAGCTATTTTTGCCAGTCCTTAATACTGGATTAAAACTTATGATCCAGACTAACCTTCATAGATCAGGAATGTTGAAGCATTGTCAGAAAGATATGTAATTCCACACAGATAAGCAAAATCATCATGTACAAAGGATCCAGATGGCCTAGAATTGTCCAAGAAGTAATAGAAATTAAACATAGTGAAGCAAGCCTTCTCAACCTCTAGGGAAAAAGTTACAGAGATAATATGAGGAGTCCATGTTTTTGTGTTTTTTTTTTGTTGTTGTTTAACGAGGAAGAAGGATACTTTCTACACCAATATATAGAGTTAAAGCAGAAAAGATACATATGTGATCCAGGGGTCCAAGATAGGAGACACAAACTATGCTTCTAGGTGATGATGATGTAAATCCCTATGGTCACAGATGTTCTGCAGGTCTAAAGAGTGACCACTGCAGAGGAAGAGGAGTTCAGAATTCTTGAAGAAGTTTGGGTTTAAATGAGTTAATAGATCACTGACTGATCAATGGTAACAACTACTAAAATAGATACAGGCAGAAAAAGAACGAAAGGCAAATGTATAGCACACTGCCTGGCTCCGGTGCAAAGCACCATCACATGGTCATAACAGTGACAACTTTGGGTTCTGGTCTTGTTTCCTCATGCTTCACTCAGGTCATAGTGCTGATACCTAGCTCTGGTCAGTCAAATGGTAGCCACCCTTGGGCAGGCTCTACCTTCCTCCACTCAGGGTGAGACACAGCAAAATTCAACATGCACCGTGCTGAGGTACAGAAAAACCTGCTCACCCCATTGTCCTCAGAGCCAGATCTTACTCACTGATCTTGCTTACTGATCAGTTTCTTGAGAATTTCTCTTCTGCATTGTCACAGGGAGCATGGATGACTGTGGGAGTTGGTAGGACCTGGGTTAGGGTGCTCCCACTCTTCCAGCAGTTTTCCATTCTTAATGCCCTGATGCAGCTCCACAACTTGCTCTCTAATCCATGCTCCCTGATCCTACTTCCCCTCTACCTTGACAAACAAAAGAAACAGAGAACTGTGCTTTTTTGTTTTTTTTTTTTCAACTTTTAGAAAGATTTTTTAAATTAAGCTTTTGCAAGTCCATACAACAGTTCCCAATCAAATCCAGACCCCTTCCCCCATCCATGTGCCCTTATCTCCCCACTGGACCCCATGCACTTCGCCACATGTTTTTTTTTGTAGGGACTGAGACAAGCCTTAAAATTGAGGATATTCACATAAAAATCCTAGTTTCCACTTTTCTCAAAAAAATTATAAAATCAAACCACAATGGCCATTCATGCAGATATGGCTACAACTGACTGAAACCGAGGGTTGATATAATATCCGATGTGGCCAACATCTTGTGTTCCTTTGTGTGTATGTTCATGTTTGGTTGTGTGCATGGTATATACAATTGTTAGTGTGGGTAAGTACATGTAAATGTGAGAGTATGTGTGTGTGTGTATGTGTGTATGTGTATGGGTGTCTAGGTCAAAGGTCAATGTCAGGTGTCTTACTTATCACTCTCAACTTTTCTTTATTGGGACAGGGTCTCTTCCTGAATCTAAAGCTTCTTGAATCAACTATGCCTTCTTTGCCTCCCACCTCAACTCTGGTGCTGAAGTAACAAGCATGTGCCCACTGTGCCTGGCTTTATACAGGGGTTTTGGAAGATCTGAACTCAGGTCTTCATGCTTTCACAGCACGTACTTTAATGGCTAGGCATCCCCCCTAATCTCCAGCCTGTGGTATCTCTCATCCCCTAGCCTTCTTCATTCATTTGTGTGATATCTTAGCCTTGCAGGCATTTGGGCTCAAAACTCCTACTGCAGAGTCTGATTTCTGCTCTATCCTTCTAATATCCCATTCTTAAAAGCTAACACTGATTTCTTCTTTATATCACTTGTATTTTTGCAGAAGTCATCCTTCTTAGTGTTCTCTACTAGCTGAATTTAGGGTCACTTAAATGAGATTCCTGTTCTCAGAAAGGTAAGGTACCCTTCGCCCCATAAATTTCTACATCGAAGCAATTCTGATTATACAGCAGCTTGCTTGCCACTGAACTCGAGCCAAGAATGATAATTTTTCCCTCTGTAAATATTTAATTTTATAGCTCTGTTTAAATAGTGGTTTGTGGCTATTCCTTGATTTCATGTTGAATTCCATTAAGGGCCTGGACTTTTCGTAGTCATTATGGGAATGTGGAGCATGTGGCTGAAGAGGCGCCAAGTTGGTGATTGGGAGACATTGGCCCTGGTTCTCACTTTTAGATGCCTGACTTTGGAAATAACACAACTTTTCTGAGATGTAATATTTCTCCATGGGTTTAAGTCTTTATAATTTTAAGTGAAATTTCCTGTTCATTATGTAATTTGATTCATATGTTTTATAAATGAGGAATGTTCTGCAACAGTGATTTCCCTTGAACATGGAACTAGTCCCTGACTGTGTCAAAGCTGAGAATGTGTCAACATCATTCCCTACTCCCCCATGCAACATGACATTCTCCCCAAGATTGCCTTCCTTGAATTTCACTTTTCAGAATTCTCAATTCTAAAAGCCTATGATCTCTTTTATACCAGCTTCTGCTTTCAAAATGGCATTCGCAATCTAAATAAGAAACATTGTGAAGAGTTGGCTTCTATATAGACTTATTTATTTATTTATTTATTTATTTATTTATTTATTTATTTATTTTTGTATACAAGGTCTCATTCAGTAGTCTAGGCTGGCTTAGATCTCAGACCCTCCTGCCTCAGCCTCCTGAGTGCTGGGATTACAGACATTTTACATTAGGCCTGGCTTATTTAAGCTTTTCTTCTTCTGTTTTTAAAGCTCACTTTCATACTTGGAACCTTTGCAGGGCTTGCTATATCACACTGTTTGACTGTCTAGTTAATGACACAGCTACTGTAACTGATGAATCAACTAAGTATAGGATTAACTTTACATTCATCATCCAAACATGAACATGTTGATGAAGAAAATGACATTTAAAATGCAACCCCTACACATAACTCTCAGGGGACATCACAGAAGAGGGGTCAGAGAGATTTTAGGAGCTTGAGGAACAGAATATCTGCTGCTCATTAGTGTTGTCCAAACATGACAGGGATGTTGCACCCATGAAATCTCAACACTATGGCTTTATAAATAAGACCTGCATAATGACAATGCCAGTTGATGCGCTGATGCGAATGAGGGAAATTTCACAAGGTCCCACCTCTAGATGAAGAGCTATAGGCAATCAATGGCTGCTGAGAGAGGAAAAATCTGTTTTCTCCAGGGATGAGCTCCCTGAAAGGGTATCTAATCCTATTGGTTAGCCCTAATCACATGTACATAGAGCAACACTAAATGGACTCAGTAGGTTGTGTGTGTGTGTGTGTGTGTGTGTGTGTGTGTGCACGTAACAATAATAAAGAAGGGGTAAAAATGAACATAAAGGGGCTGAAGAGATGGGTCAGCAGTTAAGAACACTGACTGTTCTTGCAGAAGACCCAGGTTCGATTCCCAGCACCCACATGGCAGCTAAAAACTGTCCGTAACTCCAGTTCCAGGGGATCTGACAGCCTCTTCTGTCTTCCAAGGGCATTGCATGACATGGGTGCACATTTGTACACGCAGGCATAACACTCATACACATAAAATAAAAATAATAAAATATTTTTAAAAATGAACGTAATGTCACTATTACTTTTGAACAACTCATAAAAATTTGGACAATGATTGGTCTCATTATACAAAGCATCCGCACAGTGCCTGGCACATAGACTAAGGCAACATTTAAAAGGATCCTTGTGCAAGAGATGAAACTCAGTGGTAGAGCACTTGCTTGGTATAGGCAAGACCCTGGTTTTATCCCACCAGTACAAAATAATAATAATAATAATCATAATAATAATAATAAACAATGGGAGCCTTATCAAATAAACTAAGGATAGAATTGGCAATTCTTTGGAGTGTACTTAAGAGCTATAACCTTAAAAGTTAACACAAATTTGCTCCTTAATAATTAGTAGATGTGAAAAACATTGATCCAAACTCTGCAGGACAAAGGACATGCAAGGTGGGATGAACTTTACAAAATCACAGAGGGCAGAATTGGTCTTTGAGGAGTTGCTAGTCTTTTGTTTAAGAGTTTGGTAAATATCTTGGTAGAGAAGTGGATGAAACCCAGGGTTCTCACAGCAGGAGCAGGTCATCTCTTCCCCCCAAACTGGCCCTGATCAGGAATATCTGACTGCTTAGTCACCTCACCTACTAGCCTGCCAGCTTGCCAACCTGCCAGTCCATCCTTCCTACTCACTTATTGTATAACTGTAATAATTCAACTGTAAACCTAAAAATTTACAGCCAATTTTGAAAGAGCTCTGGAAATTGTTATTGAATATGTCAATGCTGTTGTAATGAAATGCTTCTTCTAAGTGTGTGGCTATTAAATAAATAATTTTAAAAAGTTAACACAAATCAATGGACTTCCTATGAAAGCAGTAGACTTCCTTGCTCCTATGTGGTGTAGAATTTTGAATTGAATTTTTGTAAATTTCATACAATATATTTTGATCATATTTAAACCACCTCCCCTAATTATACCCCCCATAGCACTTCCACGGGAATTAATGCAGTCTGTCACCTATGTTAAGGCCTACTGACCCAAGTTTATGTCCCCATATGTTCCTTGGTGTGAGTCAATTCAGTGGAGCCTGGTCAACCTATCTAGTGACACTTCCTTAAAGAAACCCAATGCTCCCTCTCCCAGTAGTCATTGGTTGCCAATAATTTCTCACCTGAGGTTGGTGCTTCTTACCCATCTTCCTACTTCTGTGCTGGGTTTTTGTCTGGTTTCAGCTTGTATGGGTCTTGTGCATGCTGTCAGCATTGCTGTGAGTTCATATGAGCAATTTCCTAGTCAGCTGGAAAACTTTTTCCTTGTGATCATCCAGTACCCCTAGCTCTTATAGTCTTTTAGGCCCCTCTTCTGCAATGGTCCCTGGTTGACAAACGTTTTGATATAGGTGCTTTATCCAGGAACAAATACTGTGCAATGCCTTGTTCTTTGCACTTTGGTCAGTTGTGGATTTCTGGGTTTATCACCATCTGTTATGTGAGGAAACTTTGCTGCTGAGAGTTGATACATACATTCTGCCCCCTTCTATGTTATTTGAGCCTTAGGTATAAAGGTTTCATTGTAGATGTTGTCACTTAAAGATGGACATCTCACAGGCACTTATTCTCTGCATTTGACCAGTTGTAGAACTCTGCAAGAGTCTCCATCTATTGCAAAAGGAAGCTTTCTTGGTGCATGGTAAGAAGCACACTTGTCTGTAAATAAAAGGATACATATTTAGAATGCAGCATGAAATTACGTTGGTCTAGTGATATGTCAAAAGTAGGCTTTTCTCCAGGTTCTGTGATCTCTCCAGTCATGTGTATCTGGGTATGTAAAAAATTTAAGTTTACTAGATTTTTCCACTTCAGGGCCCAAATGGGATTGTGAAGAATTCCTGTGGGCAATTGTATTGGTAAAGATATTTTATAAAAAGATGAAGTTGGAAGACAGTTGACCAGACAGGCACACGCACACGTGGACACACACCCCACTGTACAATTGGGGATATTGTAGATAACATACTCTTTCAGTTTGAATTCTACTTGTTTTCCAGTTCACCTGAAGCATTTGCTTTTATAGATCACAGAGGAGACTGAGGCTGCACGTTTTAAAGTAGTTTGTCCCTTTTCCTAGGATTAGAGAGAACACTTCCATTTCCAACTCCATATCCCAAGGAACACACAACCTGTTTTTCCCCTAATTTTCTACATGATTATCTGTAATACAGGGCTGCCTTTGGAGGCTATGCCTTTCCTGGGGAGCAGGCATGCTGAGAGGCAATCCATCTTCCTCCCTCCCTGCAAACCTGAGACTTACCCCCAGTCTCTGAGGTCTGATCACTAAAGACTCAGCATCAACTGCAACCCAATCCTTCAGTGAGCACAGCTGAGCTAAATTAATCTAATTTTTTTAGCCTTTGCACCCCAGATATCAATCTCGTGGGCAGTTAGCGCTCTGTGAGCCAGGCATGGGATTCCAGAGTCCCTTATCACTAACCTCTTTGTACTCCAGCCTCCAAGTTGCATGTGGCCCTGTGGGCACTACAGAGCTACACAAACATTTGTCCCCACAGTAGACTGGATTCCTCTGGCTACTTTGCCTAATGAGATGGCCATTGCCTGTAAATCAAGTGGAGCAGACACAGTCTGGGCTTTCATCAGGTGAGCCCGTTCAGCAAAGCCTTTGAAGGAGGGGCCCCTGTGGGTTGCAGAGGGTGCATGCTGCCCAGATAAACATGCATCTCAAAGATGTTGTTCTGTTTTGCAGACAGGCTTGCCATTAGTGGGAGGAAGCATGCTGGGTCACCTAGTGCCAGGATCAGAATGATTTGACTCCAGAGCCAAGGAAAAGAAACATACACACACACACACACACACACACACACACACACACACACACACACACACACACTCCCAAAGAGCCCTGCTAAAGACAGAAGGAAAACAGAAGGCACAAAAAGTTCACCCGCCATCCTCTCCTGCATGCATGCACCAGCCCCAGGCAGTTGGCAGAGACTGGGCATGTGTGTGGCTCTGATGTGATCTGTTGTGAGCATGTCAGTGTTTTAGACAGACTGGCATTTTGGAGACTACCCTCCAGATCCTTCATACTCTTGTAACTGATGCTGTCCCAGGCTCTTCTGTATGGTCAGTGTCTTTGCATTCCTTCTGTGCTTACTGTCTAACCTGACTCCTTAATTAACTTACAGTCAGAGAACAAGAAAAAAAAAAAAAAGAGCAAATGCTGATTCCTTATCCGTTCACTGTCTTTCCCCACATAGGACCAATGCTTTCTTACATAGATTTGAGATCTTTCTCCACTTAAAACTCAGAAACCACTCAGTAAATCCTATATTGCTGTTTTAGGTTCCTTTTAGAATTGACTGCATTTCATTCATTCATTTGCTCATAATAATAATGATATCTAGTAAACACTTGCCCACTACTCATCATACATCAGAAGCTGTTCTCAGTGATACATTTCGGGTGATAGCAATGAACTGAAGAGAAAACACTTGATTTTCCAATGAGGGAAAGACAGCCCATGAGAAATCAAGTACAACTTAACTTCAGATAGAAGTTAGTATGTGGCTTCGGGTGGTGCTTGGTCAATTATAAATAAAAGATAAATGGGAGAAAATTAACAAAGGATGGGAGCAGGGATGCTTTCAATAAGTCACCAGGTAAGGTCTTGTCTGAGAGACTATGAAGCTTATTTGAAGTGAGGAAACAAGACATTTGAAGACCTGGGTCAGTGTATCCCAAGTAGAAGATCCCAAGCACAAAGACCCCGTGGTGGGATGAGAGGTAACCATGAGGAAAAGGAATAGGTAGGGTGGATTGCATGAGAGAGGAGCTTGGCATAAGAGATGTGGTTGGGAAGACAAATGGGAGTTATGTCTCATCAGAGTGTCAAGAGCAAGGTCAGCCAGGGTACATCCATCCCCTAAATACAGAGAGCACATGTTACTTTCTGTGGTCACAGATAAATAGTGCCATGAAAACAGCATTACCATCTTCTGTCAGATACACAAACTGAACTCTGTGTGACCAGATGATTTGCTAGCGTTCATAAAGACATGCAACATAATCAGGATTTGAAGTTGAGACCGATTCTAAAATTCGTGTTTTACCTCCTCTGTCTTCTAACTACCCTACTTTAAGAAGATGTCAATTTTTTAAGGTGACAAAATTTAATCATATGAATGAAAAAAACAGAAAATAACTTATATGATTTGAATTCTACGATGCTGGCAATAACTATCATCTCATTTGTAGATTTTGTTTTGTTTTTCTTACTAAACATTGGTAACAGACCCTTCTATAGCTACAAAGCCCATGTTAAGTATCAATCTTTGATCAATGAAAGCCAAGTAGGCCATTGACAGATCAGTACAGCAAAGCCAAAATATAGATTTAGGGAGAGTAAAGTCAGTCTGGATTATCTAGAGCAGTACTGTCTAAATTCTAGTCATTTGTAAACCACCTTGATGATTTTTTTTCATATTCTCAAATGTTAGTTGCTTAACATTTTTCCTGTAGAGTGACTCAAATTTTTACTTAAATAAATTGATCCACAATAAAACAGTTGCCACTATAAACCTTTAGCCAGTATCCTTTGAAATAAAAGCAAATATGGGTGAATTCAATGAAATAAATATGTGCTTCTGTCTTGTCTAAAATTATCCAGTATAGAATAGCAATAGAAAACTGTAAGAATCACTGACCAGAATTATAGTTCCTCTAATAACAGCATAAATGAGGCTGAACGCTGACCTAGTGGCTCTGTACAAGTAACAGCAGCTTTATACTTTGATTCTTCATATAGTTTCGACAGCTGTACTTTGTTGGAGAGCACATTTTGCTATTTTTTAATATTATGTAGAATATTAGCTTTTAGTCTATGTCGGTAGTGGTGGTCACATGCCACACCCACACTGAAACGCTTCACTAGTGTGACACACTTCTTCTGAGTTAGTTGTAGCACAGTTGATCAAGTTAGAATGGAGTAGTGAATATTTTCCAATTGAAACCATCTTCCTCAACTAATCTCTTTTGATGTCTTTTTAAAATGATCATTTGATGTCATTCTTAGTTTTCCTTTCTTTATCCATGGAGTTACTTTGGGATGTTGAGAAGTGAGGGAGGACATGATCAGAAGAGGCCGTTCTGTAGCTGCTTTTACAGACATTTAGACCAGGCCTCTTCCTTTTAGTTCCTTGTAGCCATCATAATTTAAATTCTGATCACTTTTTACTCAGATTATATCAACTGTGCTCAAGCTGGGTTTTTGCCGCCTTTGTGACTCTAGTTCATACTGACTGCCAATATGTGGTAAAGATCTAAAAATATCACTCCATTTAAAAGTTGTTATTGATTTCCTATTGCTTCCTTACTAAAGAAGTGACTTTCTTCTTAGGAACATTTCACAATATGCTCAAATCCCCTTTATCTTATGCTTCTGTATTCAAATCCATATCTGTTGGATGCATGAATCAAACAAACCCCATAAATTTTCATCTTGAATCTCTGCTTGAAGATCTTTGTGATTTTCGTTTCTATAACCCCCTTCTCAGTATTCCTAAGTCAAAATTCTGCCCATGACTTAAGGTACATTCCACTTCTGCTACTCCAGAATTTATCCTTGTGGCTTTACATGGATGCAGGGACATAATCTCCACATCACTCAACTCATATCAAATTTCATGAAGTTGAGTGTTTTAGCAGATGTCTAAAGTGAGTGGAAGCTGATTTTCTGCAAGCTGGTTCTGCTCTTATTGTGCAGTGGGGTATGCGTTATCCACTTCTGAGTCTCACCCAAGAACAAATATGTGCAATGAGACTTTGAATAGTCTGTGTTGTTTTCACTAGACAAGAAGTCTATGATGGACAAAGTCAAAACCTCAGTATTTTAGGAGCCAGAGAAAGTCCTTGGCTCTGTTACCTGCTCTCAAGAGAAAAGAGAAGAAATGAATTTCAATGGCCTCTGTTCCATAGTTCCATCAATCACCTTCACTGTCAAATATCATTTCCTTTTGTCAAAATTATGGAAACTTTCACTAGAAACTTTTCTAACTCCTTCCTTGTATATATTTCTTAGGACTGGAGAAACCTCAATAATAATAATAAAGTAAATGCTTCGTTCTCTTCTTATTGTCAACCCTCTGAAGAGATTCACTCAAGTGGGGCACATGTCCTGGTGAAAAGAAAAATGCCCATGTTTCTTTCAAGTGTACAACAGCCTGGACACACGAACTTCAGTCATTTCAGTCATGTGAAAATTATGGCATCCACAGTGGGGCAAGCCTGGGAACTAGAGAGCCTGATGTGAGAACTAGTGAGACAGATGCTTCCAGAATCCCAGTATCAGAGTCTGGGGGCACTAGATTTTGACTAAAACAAGGACTTCAAGAAATACATGCTATTTTGAAAAGAAGCATGAGAAACCAGAGTTCTAAAAGTTATAGAGTAAACTTAGTTTAGTTTACATTTAACAACTTAATTCTTAATCACGACAGTACAATGAATTACGCTATTCACAATATGTATAGTGAATACGTGGGAAATATGTGGAATTATTCTCTGTAGGATCACTGATATAAAGAGATGCTACTGTACCAAGTGTGGTTCTAACATGGAGTGGCATTGTAAAACAAGTGGATGAAAAACAGATTCACGGAAATTTTCATTCATTCCACCTGACTAAAATGTTGTAGCCCATGGTCTGGGATGGCAAAGGACTTTGATGACCCTCGTCCTCCTTCTTCCCAACATAGCTTCCCTTCCATTGTAGCCACAGGACTCTGCTTGTTCCCTGACAATGGCTCTTCTCTGCTGGCTCCAGGAACAGTCCCCAGGTGTCTTTGGATAGAGTGACTTTGACTCTACACCACTGGCATGAGGCACCACACTGGCGCCAACCAGCTCCAGCCGTTCTTGTTCAGAATTCTTGTCAAAGACGGGACTTGAGAAAAATAACAAAGCAGCCCTCCTCTCAAACCAGAGTCAGAATGTGAAAGGGGAATGGGGACACATGGGCTCTTTGTAACCTCAGGTACGAACCTCAGGTCAGTCCTGTCTCCCTTGTCCCCTGACGGGGCTAAGTGACAGAATGCAATGACATGCTCAATTGGTCTGCCTGGGTCAGTCGGACAGAGGATGCTTTTATTTAAAGAAAGCAACACTGTGCCTCCTGCCAGACTGAGGTAATTTCCTTCCCTTTTCTATACTTCCTAGCATTCCACATTTGTACATTTTTACATCATTTGCCAGAGTTCACCTGAAGAAAGCAATTCTCAAGTAAAAAAAACTTAAAGAAATATTTTTATTCAGGGCCTAGACCCATAAAAAATAAATACCATGGGTTTAAAAAATTCTCATACCAATTTTCCAACTAATTACTTAAATAAACCAAATAAGCAGGTGAAGTTTATCTCAATAAAGGGAAGGCAATAAGCATTTAACCCAACCTGGAGTTTGATAGATTCAACCAGCAGACTTCTTACCCTACCTTGTCTTCCCATTAGCCTTATATTTAGTCAATTATTTTGCTTCTGAAATTGAGACATTTGTATAAATTTGATTGTATATGTGTATATATATATATTTTATTTATAAAGCAAGGAAGTAATGACACTTCAACTACTAGAAAAACCAGGGATCTCTTTAGAGAAAGCCAGCTATTTCTTCTCAATAACATATGAGTCCATGAGAACGTTAATATGATTCTGGACATTTGCCCATGACAAGGACACAAATACCTGCCTTCCTGGTAAAAGGCAAACAAACAGGAACCAGTAATAACTATGCCATCTGAGTTGGGAATACTGGCATTCCTCCAGTTACTCTGGTGATTGCAAAGCCCCCAGCCCCCGAGTGTAAATGATGCAAGGGGCACAGAGCAAGTAGAAAATCCATCTGTCACGTCTGCTGTATATTGAGCCCTTTCCTGGGCTTTTTGCATTCACCAACCCACTTTGTCCTCTGTATTATCCCAGTAATAGGAACCCACTTTACAGTTTAGGACACTGAGGCTAGTCTCTAAAAGTGAGCCAGTATATAATCATACTCTCATCTCTTCTATCGACCAATTTAAAAATTGTCTAAGCCTTTCAACACACATTTACTTTTCTATTCCCTGTGGCTTCGTCCATATGATAGATACCCTTTCAGGAGAAATTACTGGGTTTTGAGGTGCATTTACTTATCCACACATCCTTCAGTGTATAATTATGGTCAATATGGACACTAGGGTAAAATAGGTACCATATTGGCATCAAAGAGAGATCTATGATTCTACAGTAGGTAAAAATGTTTGTGTTGACTTTCAAAATAAAAATACCTTTATTTGTCAAATAGATATGCATCCATAATATATGTTTAGCATATTTTAATTCAAAATTACATAAAACTTGATAACCATTCGATATAAATGTTTTATTTCATTAACATCTACAAATACTGATAAACCTTTAACCCATACACTGGTTGCTATATAGTGTCTAGAAGGAGTTGACATGCAAGATTTCAATAACATCGTCTCTCCAAGCACTCATGACTCCTGGGTAAGGATTATCATTTAAAAATCAAGAAGGAAGGACAACATGTGGAATGAAAAAGTGCTGAGCTGGAGTTACTCTTCTGTAGTAGATATCTAAGAAGGTAGAAGCTTAAAAAGGAAGAGCTTAATCTTGGTGCAGGTAACCACAGCTGTTGTGAGCTGAGTGCAATGGCCATGTCATATTGCAAAGGCATTGCTTACAGAACGCTTATTCATTCTTCAACTCTAGCTTCCTCCCACCACCTCTTCCGTGATGTTTCTTGAGCCTCGGAGTGGTTGACCTAGATCCCCTGTTTAGTTCTGAGAACTCAACAACACTCTGATCAGATAAGAGTTATATGAAATTGTCAAAAACTAAAAATTTAAAAAGCACTTTTCAAAAGAAAGAGTGAGGAATAGGGGATCCTTTGGTGCTGACTTGGGGAAGAGACATTTCATGAGTTCATTTCTCTCCATCTTGTGTGAGTTTCTACTGTGCCAATTACCTTAAAACAGTATAACTTTAATTTCCACAGATCTGGAGGTCAGAAGTCTAAACTGAAGGTATGACAAGGCTGCACTCCCCCCAAAAGACCTAGAGAGAATCATTCCCTCACTGTCCAGTTCCAGTGGTCCCAGATACCGCCCAGTCTCCACCTCCCTCTGTACATGGCTTTCCCATCTTCACCTGTTTTTTCTTTTGTCTCTTCTAAGAAAACTTGTTATTACATTTAGGTAGACCTCAGTATTCCAGGATGACCTCATTTTGAGTTCTTTAGCTTAATTAAATTGGCAAAAAATCCTTGCTTAAAATAATGTCATATTCATGGGTTCCATACATTAGGATATTGACATATCATTTGACAGCCCACCACTCAACCCACTGCAGAGTCTAACACTTCATTGAATGTGCTTGGTTTGATGTGAGTAAAATTATGGTGAGGAGAGTGTTAGAAAGAGAATACTTATAGTCAGGGTTGATGAAGGGGGCCATGATCATGAGTTCTGGTGGCCACTGAGGCTCTTTGTATAGCAACTGTCTGCTGAGGCCTAAGAAAGTTACCTTATCTAGAACTATGCTTTAAAAAAAGGTAATATAAATGAATTTTTCAGATAATAGCAATGCATAGTTGGAAACATAAAAAAAAAAACCATACAAATAGAAAGAAACAACCTAACATAAATCTTGGAATGTTTCCTACCTCTGCTATTTCTGTCTTGATCTGTCCCTTTAAAAAATTATTTTAATTTTTGTTATGTATATGTGCTTGTATGTCTCTGTGTATGTGCACATGAATGAAAACACTTTCAGAAGACAGCTATGAGATCCCCTCTAACTGGAGTTACAGGTGGCTGTGGACCTCCTGTTCTGGGTGCTGGAAATTGAACTCACATCTTCTTTAAGAGCAGTACATGCTCTTGAGGCTGGAGAGATGGCTCAGTGGTTAAGAGCACTAGCTGTTCTTGCAGAAGACCTGGGTTCAAATCCCAGCACCCACATGACAGGTAACAACTGTCTATAACTCTAGTTCCAGGGGATCCGACACCCTCTTCTGTCCTTCTTGGGCACTGCATGACACAGATGCACTTACGCACATGCAGACAAAGCACTCATGCACATAAAATAAAAATAAATTAAAAAAATTTTCAAAAAGAATAGTACATGCTCTTAACTGCTGAGCCATCTCTCCAGTCCTAATCTCTCCCTTTTAATATTAGATTCTATCAGAATCCATTAACTTGACCAAGTGAAATTATTTAAATTTCATTCTGCTCCTTATTAGAAATTTAACTATGATATTAACACTTCAACATGTAAAGGCATTTAATGTCAAATTAATAAAGTCTAACTTATGAGCTTTAATTCCTAAAAAAACTTGCTTTTTTTTAGAATAGCTTTCCATAAAACATTGCACGCATTGATCATGTCTTCATCATAATCCTCTCTCTGCTCTATTTCTGTGATTTCAGAATAATTAATGAATTAATCACATGTCATGTATTAGTAATAGAGGAGAAAAGAAATCATTTTGTATGCTTGAAATAAAATACAAAGCTTAATTATTTTCACAGAAGATTGATCACTATTAGTACCGTCATCACTAGCATGTTACCGTCCCCTTTTCTAGGTCTAGTTCTCATTAGCCAGAAAAGCAAGTGCTTTGCATAGTGTACCTAATTGCATTTAATTATCACCATAGCTTTTGGAATTAGACATATTTTCAAATAAAAATGAGACTTGAAAAATATAAATCAATTTTTTCTCAGTCAACATAGTTGCAATTCATAGATCTGGGATCAGAGCCCAGACAATTCAACGAGCATAGCATGAAGCTGTCTGGCTTCCAGGAATAATAGTTCCAGGAGGGCTTGTGTGTGTCTTGTTCCAGCTGTGTGCACACTCTCACATTGCTTACACTGTGTCTTCAAATGGATGCATATGTTCTGAGTTGTATTTGTGTTCGATCACTTTACAAAGTAATTTCACATTCCCATTTTACTGCAAAGAAAAATAAAGTTTCTCTCAAACTCTTGTCCTTGGGGATTTTGGTGGTGGAGTGACACACTCAAGTGGCCATTTAGCATCTGTACTGAACAATCTGCCACTCACCTTTCCCTCTGTCTTCGATATTTCCAAAAAAGAAATAGTTGTTTAATTTCAAATCAGACCCATTAAATGGCAGGATACTGAGTGTTGACTTCAAAAAAACATTTAGTGAAAATATGTTAGGAAAATTCACAAAATGCATTATACAAATGTGCTCTTAGTTCACTTAAAATTAAATTTCATCCATAGGTAGTACATGTTGCTTAGACAGTTTAGGTTGATTAAAAATGAGAACCAAGAATATGGTGCTAGAGCGGATGGTGGTATAGCACTGCACTCCTGTTGTCCAATACTTGGGAGGTGAGGCAGGAGGATCAGGAGTTCAAGGCCATCCTCTTCCTCAGCTATATAGTGAGTTCAAGGCCAGCCTGGGCTACATGAAATGCTATCTTAAAATTAAAAAAATTAAAAAAGAGATTACTGTTCTATTTTCTTATAGTGTATTGTATATGTTTTGTTTCCATTACAAACATGTGATGTGCTGTTTTACAAAATTTAAGACTGTATTTTTCTATGATAAGCAGTGCAGGTAAAGAATTTGTAATACAAATATTTGTCACTATTATTAGCCTCCTAACATAGTCTCATAAACAGATCAGTAGCATCAAGCATTATGTTTTAATGTTTTTGGTTTTAAATACATACTGCTATAGAAAAGGGAGTATACTTTGATATTTCTTATTATTGTTTTGGGAGATGTTTTGAACAATGGCTTCTTATAATTTAATATTCTCTTCATGATATTATCTATTAGGATCTACATATTTCTTCTTCTATTTAGTTCTTATTTATTTGAACTCTAAATGGAATGTGTTTTTAATACATACAGTTTTACATGAAATGTTGCTTATTTGTGCATACTGGTATCATGTTGCCTGTACTGCTTTGATTTTCTCATAACATTTTGTAAGAAAACACTTGTGGATAATAGAGTTCTCAAAGGCCAGGGCTGTAATGTTGATTGCTGCCTATAATCTGAGAAGTAATAAAATGTCAACCATGCCATACTGGATGACATTATGAAAGGGAGAAATAAACACTTCCTTGAAATGAATTAATGCCAAAGACTGTTTTCTAATCGTTTAGTAAGAAAGCCTTTGTAACTAAGTTCTAGGTCATTTGATAACAACAATAACAGTTATTATTTATTTATGTATTATTTAACACAGGCTATTTCACACTTCCCTAAATGCTCCTCAGTGCATTTCCTCTATAACTACAGGTAATTCTCTCATCTTCTCAGGACGTCACCCTTGTATTAGTAACACATTTGGTATATACAGCACATAATTTTTATTAATGTTAATCCTCTATTTTGCATACTTTCCAAGTCTTGGGCTTCCACATATCTTCAAGTGTGAGGTCCTGGAACTGGGACAAGCTTGCTGGGTCAGCCTCGGTGAGGTCTTGGCATTTAGACAGGCTTGCTGGGTCAGCCTGGGTTATGGCTCCTCCCCATATTTGGAAGCCTGGTTTTCCATGGAATCAACAGGAAGTCCTCTTCTGTTGAATCATGGAAATGACAGCTATAATATACAAAACCTTCTCCTAAATTGATGATCTCTCTTTCTCAGGAATCAACAAGAACTGAACAAAGGCAAGATGGAGGCTCTAGTTCTAGAACAGAGAGAGCCTAAGACAGAATCTGACATAGAATGAGAGTGGGAACATTCTGGAATATTCCTAATATAAGCTTTTCTTCTAATGTCATGAGACATTAGGACATAGGATTGAGATTAGACAACAGAGAGTCATAATTGGGAACCAGCAAAGACAAAAGGCCAGGAAAGACAAAACTTTTGTCTTCCAGCAAAGACAAAACTTTCTCCTTAGAAGTCTAAAGGAAAAGCACCAGCACAGAAATTCTCTGAGGCAGCGCTCCATGCACTCTGCTCCTATTTTTCTCATAGGACTTCTGCTTCTACTGAGGCTAATGAGTGCTCCTTGCTGGGTCTGTGCTGGCTGGAAACTACAGTGAAAACCTCCTGCAGTTGGAACTGTGAGGTGCTGTGAAATACTGAAGCAACTTTGGAAGCACTGAAAATATATTTTAATACTATATTTTGTTATATGACATATGA
This sequence comes from Nannospalax galili, assembly GCF_000622305.1. Lineage (NCBI taxonomy): Eukaryota > Metazoa > Chordata > Mammalia > Rodentia > Spalacidae > Nannospalax > Nannospalax galili. Next base: position 882,226 of record NW_008360323.1, on the reverse strand, counting down.
GGTTAAAATGGTATCATTATTTCTAATTCTTTAAATGCCCATGGACTCTTGAACGTTAATATTTGTTTCCAATTTCATACTAACCCCGATGGGTGTTAGATATTACGCATAGCTTCTGCCTCTTAGATTCTAATGCTTTTAAGAGTGAGGTACTACTTTTTACTATCTACATTAGCCTGTCAGCAGGGTGCATTTGAAAATGTATTCTGATGGTTTGGAAAAGCAAATCCACCTCTGAGAGGCAGGAGCTTCAAACCAGCTTACTGAGCAGGGTCTGAAGAGTATTTCAAATACTGCATTGAGAGCCTCAATCCAAATGGACTTGGTACACTTTGAACTAAGCATTTAGCTTTCGAACAGTGCTTTTCAATCAAGCCATTGTGCACCTGAGTCACTGAGTTGCCATCTTAGGAGAATAATTATGGATAGCCGGCTTGGAACCTATTTCAGGAACCAAACTTCAACTTACCTATAGCCTTAGGCTCAAGATTCCTGGTGTACAGAGATGCAGGTCTACAGATGACAGATGATTCCATCATTCTGACCTGCTGGGATGTTTGTGATTGATCCTAACATTTTGGCAATAATATGTTTTATGTCTTCCCATTTGTTTTCGGTCTCTTCTCAGTATGTAAATTATAGATGTCCACAGCCACAGTTTAACTTATTTGTGATTCTTTTAAGGCAAATCTGGGTATAAATTTTGAGAGTTTGTTTATCAAATTCTGTGATCCTTATAAACAATTGCTTTTGCCTAAGGAATCTGTGATCTATGAAAACCATCTCTAATGTGACTAGGGAGATCTTACATTAAAAACAGCAACTTTTGCTACAGGTTCATATGAGCAAGATCTCAGGATCCTGTAAGACTCTGTTTCCATATGGTCATGCACCTCCTCCCCTAGCTCTTACAATCTTTCTGCTCCTTCTTCCACAATGGTCCCTGAACCCTGGGTGGGTGAAGTTTAATATAGGAGTTCTGTCAGCAATGATGTCAGCATGCACAAGACCCATGCAAACTCAAACAGACAAAAACCCAGCATAGACCTAGAGAAACGGGCAGCAGGTCCCAACCTTAGCTGAGTAACTATTGGCAACAAATTACTGCAGGGAGAAGGAATGTTGATCTTCTTTAAGAGATAGACTCTAGATGGGCTGACTAGACCTCAGTGGATGAACTTGTACTGTGAGATGTCTGGGTACACTAACCTGACTTGATAGGCCTTAACATATATGACAGAATGAATAAAATCCTGTGGGATGGATATGGGGGGGGTGCAGCTGGGGGAAGGGGGTATGAAAATGATTAAGATGTTTTGTATGAAACACACAAAAATTCAATGTAAATATACATAAAAATAGCAACTTCTAAAAAGTAATAATTTTGTCAAGTTTTTTTTTTTTTAATGTTCCTGTAATGTGTTTTTGTTGATCTTCAAAGTATATTACATGCATGTATGGAAATGTCATAATGAAACCTCTTATATTGTATGATGAATATAAACAGATATAAAAAAGATCACATTAGCTTTTGATAGCAGATTTATACCCAAACATTGAGAATTAAATTAAGTAATTAAGTTTGAGTTGGGACAAGGGAAGGGCCTTCTGAAGTGTCCTTAACATTCCCAAACCCTTTCAACCACATCCTGAGGAACATGCAGACGAACTGGCATGCAATATTTCCTCTGGTACCCGTGAAAATATTTTCATGGAAATTTTACTCCATAGTATTACACTTGCCCAAGACTCTTATTTTGTCTCACAATATTTCCCTTTCAGAAATGGGTAACTCTTTGGAGTTAGGGTATAAAACTTAGTATTATATTTAATAATTAACATGAATATTTTCAACAGGGAAAGAAATAGTTTGAGTTTAATTTTGAAAATGGGCGACAAAAACACCCTATTATAACTGAGCAATTATACACATGATGAGATTCTTAATTTGGGTTCCATTTCAAGTTCAGTTACAACAAGCCATTTGTTTTGTATTTAGCTAAAAAATACCAAAAAGATTTTGTATTTTATTATGCAGATATTTATGTTTTCGTTAGAGAAATGTAAATACTATTAGTATTGGTTGGAAGTCAAGAACTCTGTGAAAATCACTTCTTTGTTTTCTAACGAGACTGAGTAGTTAGGATGAAAAATGAAATTATTTTAAAAACATTCATATATATGTTGTGAAATTAGTCAATACAAAATGAAAATGAGAAAATCAGATGTTTTGAAATAATTAAGAAACATAAAAATTATAAAGACATGCCTCAAGAACCTAGAAACACCTGGTATTCATTCAGAAAATATGTTTTGAATCAAATTATCTGTGTTAATGGCAAGGTAGCTAAAATGTTTAATTTTAAATATTCAATATGTAATTAAATAAATACATACATATGGGGCTCAGTGGTTAAGAGCACTGGCTATTTTTGTAAAAGACCTGGATTCAAATCCCAGTACCCACATGGCAACTAATAACTGTTCATAATAGTTCCAGGGGACCCAATGCCCTCTTCTGTCTTCCAGAGGCATGGCATGACATGGGTGCTCTTACATGTATGTAGGCATAAAACAGGCATATGCATAAAATAAAATATATACAGATATCTTATGTAAATAAACACTATAACCATATACCAGAAGAGTTCATGATAAAGGTTTTCCTATATTTAAGTCTAGGTAAAGATAAAATATTTCTTAATTATTTGAAAATGTTATAACAAAGTTTTAGCTCATATCAATTAATTTTCTTTTTGATCACTTGCTTCCCAGAATCTGTCTAATATGTTTTCAGCAGGGAAGAGGCTTGATACCAATTACCTTGGGGCAGTATCATTGGACTCAGGGAGATTCCAAAGTAGCATTAGGGGAACAAGAGGGGTTAATGTTAACCTAACAAAAAAGTTAGTCATAGATTAATTTCAAGTAAACACAATTTGAAAATAAAATTTTACTAAAATAGATATTGAACTTTCTCCAGTGAACTGCTCTGGGATTGAAGAAAATTCAGTCTCACAAAGATCAACATAGTAAAGTGGAGTAAAGAGACAAGTAATGCTGGAGTAAAGAGACAAGCACTGGGAGAGACATAAAGAATACTTTTGTGGGCTAAAGAGATGACTCAGAGGTTAAGAGTACAAACTGCTTTGCAGAAGACCTGAGTTCAATTCCCAACACCCATGCAGGGCAGCTCAGGACCAACCAGCTGTAACTTCAGTTCCAGGGGATATGACTCCTCTGGCATCTGTAAGCACCTGCACTCATGTGTACAGGCACACAAACTTTTAAAAAACGAATACAAATAAATCTTTTAAATATAATGTTTTTGGAAGGCTCATATGTCATATGAAATTGTATAGTAAGTTGAAATTGTATAGTAAGTTGAAAATATGGACTCAAACTCATTAAACAATGACTAGAATACACCAAAGAAAAAATTATATTAAATAGCCAGTGATGGCAGAAATAAAATTATAAAACTATTCAATTAATTCTAAAGATGAAAAAATAATAAAAATATGGGAAATTAAATCCAACCTCTTCAATAATCACATTAAATCTAAGTGGATTAAACGCCACCATGAAAAAACAGATTGTCAGATTGGGTTTTTACAAAGGAAGCAATTATGTGTTTCTCATAAGTCTTCTTTATATATGCAGACATCTAGGTTTAAGCTGAAAGAATGGAGGGACATCAGGAACTCATCCGCTATAGGTGGGAATGAAAAGTGCCTACAACTACTCTCAAAGCTTTCCAGCAATTTCACATGAAAGCAAACATACAATTACCATAAACCAAATTAATTGAACTCCAAGGTTTTTATCCAAGTAAAATAGAAACACACATGAATGTTTAAAGCAGTTATAGAAAATTATATATAATTTCTCCAAATGGAAAAAAATTGGATGTTCTTCCATCAATAAACGGATGGTGGTATAGCCATATGATAGAACATTACTCACTAACTAAAAAGAGCAATTTGTAATGTTTTATCACCATCTTATCTCCCAATGATTTTTGCTGCTTTAGAATTTTATGCATGCATTTAATGTAAGGGACTGTGGAGTGCACAGCTCTAAATGGGATATCTATACCATCCCCCAATAAAGCTCAGGAATTATCATGGAGGGGGAAGTGGAAAGATTGTAAAAGTCAAAGGTAATAGACATCTGCAGTGAGACAGTATTTGCCACACATGATAAGGCCTTTTCACACATGAACTCACAGCAGCTGTGACTGCGTGCATAAGATCCCCACAAGGTCAAGGCAGCCAAAACCCACTGTGAACAGAGGGGGGGCTCATTAAGTCCCATCCTTGTCTGGGGAGCTATTGGCAGCTGATGGCTACTGAGGTAGGGAATGCCAGTTTTATTCTTGGATGTGGCCCTTGAAAGGCTACCCATATTCCAGTAAAAGGTCCTACAGCTGTGCACACACTAAGTGAACTCAGTGGAATTTTTTGTTTGTTTTGTTTTTATTTTGTTAAGGAGCACATGAAGTTGGGAGGGGAAAGTGGTGGTGGGAGATAGGAGGGAAATGCCCAACTTTAATGTGTGATTCCAAAACATCAAGGCCCACAGAAAGGCTTAGCAGATGGGACCAGAAGTCTTTTCTTAGGCTCCGTATGGTTCTCATCTGTTCAGCTTACCTGTGCATTGGACGTTCATGAAGAGTTTGGCTGATGTCTTCTCATGGCTGTGTTTCACAGTGGGCTGTACTTCTTGTGTTTTTCTTTGGCAGTTCTCTAGGACTGGAACAGACTCAGATCTCTTCGCTCCCAGGAGCAAGTTGCCACTTTCTAGAATGCAGCTTATTTAGATTTATTTGTATCCTTGGCACTCTGAAGATTTCTTCAAAACCGCAGTTTTGTGGGCTTATTTGGATTATTCTTACTTTTTGGGTGACAACAAATATCTTATAACTTTATGTCTGAACCAAAAGAACACTTAGAAATGTCCTCCAAGTCTTTTAAAAAAGATTTTTATCTATTTTTAAAATTTTTATGTGTATTTTGCTTGTGTGTATGTAAGTGCACCATGCACATGCAATGCCTATGCAGAAGACAGAAGAGGACATTGGATCCCCGGAACTGGAGTTATGGATAGTTGTTAACTGCTATGTGGGTGCTGGGACTCGAGCCCAGGTCCTTTGGAAGAACATCAAGTGTACTCAACCACTGAGCCATCTCTCTAGCCCCTGTTCTCCAAATCTTTACACACACACACACACACACACACACACACACACTATTGTTAGTTATGATTTGCTCTATAACTTTTTTTAAGATCATAAACATTCCTTGAAATAAAGATATGCAAGTATAATTATATTCTCATTATTTTCTTCTATTCTGTATTGTCAATAGAGGTTGCCGAGCTTGATCCCTTTTAGCAGACCTCTTTTAGCATCATTGTATGTTCACTTATTCTTTGAACTTATGAAACATAGTATACTCTTCCAAAGTTTATTTTTGCTTTTGGTTTTGTTTTTGGCTTTTTTGAGACAGGATCTCCCTGTAGCCCTAGCTGCCTTGGAACTTGATTTGTAGACCAGGCTGACCTTGATTGCATAGAGATCCACCTGCCTCTGCTTTTCAAGCGCTGGTCTTAAAGGCATGTGCCACCACACCTGGCTACTTTTTCAAAATTTTACTTCTTATGGGTATGTAACACATAGTTACAAACTCATAGTTTGAAGTTTCTCTTTAAAGAAAATCTTAACATAGTATTTGTAGTTTTATTCTAAACCTAGACTATTTGAACACATTTTCCTTGTACTAATGTTTCTCACCTGTGTCTTTCCCATAAATTTTCTTTTCATTATTATCTAATTTGGGATCATCAAAAAATTAGAATTCTAACAGGAAGAGGATCTTACAGAAATTCAGATAAACTTAAAGGAGCATATATATATAACTGTCCTATGCATGCATTCCCATCTTCCCCAAACCCACATACTATGGTGTTTACTGTAGTTCAGTTTTCCCAAGCTTGAGCAACGTAAGCCCAAACTTAAGGCAAAGTATAAAGCTACTATTTTCAGTGATGACATAGTGTCAACACAGTTATGAACATAGAAATAAATGGCTTATTAACTGGAGTCATATGTGTCTTGGAGAGAACCCAGGTTTGATTCCCAGCACCCACATGATGGCTACAAACCATCCTTGACTCCAGTTCTAGGGGAATCTGAAGCCCTCTTCTGACCTCTGAGGCATTGCACAACACGGGTGCACTCACATCCATGCAGGCAATATATGCATAAAATAAAAAGAATAAATGAAATATTTTTAAAAACTTTGCATGGCTAATGCGTGACTTAGTATGTTGTTTTATCTTCTTAATTACAGCAAAAATGTCAGGAATTTTTTAAAAATATTTTTATTCTTCATATTGCTTGAAATAACTATAAAGACTGCAACTGATTTTTGATTCTTAATTTGTAACAGAATAATAGTGTTGTGTTTTTCAAACTTGTATTTCAAATTTAAATTCAAAAGGAAATTTACAAAGAAATGTGGCTTGGAGAAATGTTCAGTGTATAAAGAGCTTGGTGTGCAAGCGTGAGGACCTGAGTTTGGAGCCCCAGCACCATGTAAAAATCCAGGCATGGTAGCGTGAACATATATCCCCAGCACCAGGCTGGGAAAAGGAGAATCCTGGAGCTCAGTGACCAACCAGTTTCAGGTTCCGTGAGATGCCATTTTTGAAAACACGATATGAAGAAGCAATTAAAGATGTCCTGACATCAACCTTTGGCCTCCACACGTATCCACACAGGAGAGCATCCCCCTCACACATGTGCACACATGTATATACCACACATAGTCGAGAAATATGACCCATTCTTTCAAAATAAGAGAATACAATGGCCTATTCCTATAATCTTATAGGAAAATAAGCTACCACAACACATACATACCTGAAAAGAGGTCCAACTTCTTTTGTCTTTGTTTTACCAACAAAACATCCTTTCCATGTGCTAAAGTGTCGAGGAAAACATCTCCATCCTTCATTGGCAAATAGGGAGAGAGACAGTCATGCCAACTGTTCATTCTGTGCTGAAGAAACAAAAGAAAACATCACCTTTTGCCTAATCCTAACACGTGACATTGTTTTTACACAATGCCACAGGTGCTGTCAAAGGTCTGAAGCAGGCCAGGGTCTTGGTGATCACAGAAGTCTCTTTCCAAGGAGAGCTACTATCATCTTCCAATTCAGAGTATCAATGGTACAGCGTTATCATTCTGTTCCAAAGCAAAAGGAACTTTGTGATACCCTTTCCATTGTGTTAACATTTCAAAGCAAGTCATGCAAGTTCAAGAATCCAAGGGATATAAAATTTTGTCTTTACTTGGACTATTTTGAAATTCTGGTTTTTAAAATTTGTTTTTATTGAATTTTTGCATATTTCATACAGAACATCTCGATCAGTCTTAATCATTTTATACCCCCATCCCCACCAGCACCCTTCCATAGCCCTCCTACCCGCCACTGGAGCCCATTCTGTTTTTCATGAAGGATTATTATCTGTGAGAAATTCTTGCATAGTACTGAATAAATTATGTTAAGTAAGTAGACTGGCCAGCAGTACACACTCCTTAAAGTGTTCCTTCAGGCTAAGGACATACGTGCTATGTGCACATGTGCACGTGTGGGTATGTGAGGGCATGTGTGTTGTGTAAGCATGGTTATATGATGCCGAAAGGTTGTATCTAGTATGCAGATCCAAAATTTGACTTATCTTTCAAGTGCAGCTCAAGGCACACCTATGGAACAGGAACCCCTCGTTTTAGGTCGTTGCTCCCACTTGTGGCTGACTTCCTAAAACTCATTTACATTCCTTATGTTAGCATTGAGCTACAAACCTCCACAAATCGTCTCTCCTCTTCAAAAAGGCAGTTTGAAGAGGATGTGGTGGCTCATGCCTGTAATCTCAGCACAGGGGAATGACTACCATGAGTTCAAGACCAGCCTGGGCTACATAGTGATTTTAAGGTGAGACTGGAGTACAGAGTGAAACATGTCTCAAAGCACTGAAAAAAAAAAGGTGATTAGAGAGTGAAGTTTATGATTCCCATCAGAAAATCCTAATTTAAAGGGAGGTCTTGGCTTTTTTCCCTTTTGATTCATGAGTCCACCATGAAAAGAATAAAAAGAAATATTGCATAATACAGCCAGGTATAAATATAGCATAAATACAGACTTTGACAGGTGGGTGTCTCTAGAAGAATGGATTGGTACCATTTCAAAATACATTGTAAAATATTTGCTCAACTTTTACTTTAAGAAGCAAGGAGACACTAAGTTCCTATTAACAAAAATATATACAGAAACATATTCACTTATGAACTTACTTTACTGTCCAAAAGCAGAGTCAGAGTCTGGAAAAAAAAACAGCTAACACAATTTTCTGCTTTTCTGTAGCTCTTGCTCCCTGCTGCTCTTTTGTGAGTCCCCAAACCAGACAACTTCTTGGCAAGCACATTAAAGATTTTGATAATGAAAGAAATTCCTCAGTCCCACGAACAGCATTGTACTGTAAAAGGCTTTTGGTCTTGGTTTCCACTGCCAGCTACCACTGTCTTCTGGCTGACTGCAGTGGTACATGCGTGCTGCGAAGCTGTTCAGCAGGGGACTGTTCTCACTTCTTTACACTTCCATCAGAAGCACTGTCTGCTCCAACTGGATTTGGATTGATCTTTGTTTCTGCAGCTACATAGGAAAAACTGATTCAGTAGGCATCTCATTTCTGGTTTGTTTCACAGGTACTTGAATGCCTGTCCATCAACGCTCAGGCAACACACTAGTTGTCCTGTCGGACTGTGTCCACTACTCAGCAACTCTTCTTCCCAAAAATTATCTTTTTTTTTTTTTTTTTAATTCAGCCACTTTTGTTGCTGCATCTGAAATTTCATTTTGCTTTTTTAGATTTTAAAAATTATTTTTAGTTATATGTATGTGTCTACATGTGGGTGCACATAAATGTGGGTGCCCTAGGAAGCTGGAGGCATTGGATCCCCCCAGAGCTGGAGTTACAGGCATTGTGAGCAGCCTGAGGCAGATGCTGGGAATCAAGCTCTGGTCATCTGAAAGAGCACTGAGTGCCTTTCACCACCGAGGCTTCTTCCCTTTATTTGCTTTTGAAAAGTGTGAGTTTTATTTCATGTTCCTCTTTATTAATCTTTGAGACATGAGAAGGAAAGGAAAACACCATAAAAACTGTTATTTTAGAAATAATTTTTGAGTTGCTGGGGATGTAACTCAGTGGTAGAGCATTTGTCTTCCATATGTGAGGCCCTGGGTTCAATCCCAGTATGACAAGAAAAAGTGATAATTACATTTACAGAAATGGACAGGTATCTTTACAAAAATTCCATAAATATTGTCATAGCAGCACTGTTTGTAATAACTTCAAATGGGAAACAATCTGATTTTTTGAAAGTGTAATGATGGGGTTTAATCATAGCTCAGTGATGGAGCACTTCGGTATCATGACTGAAGCCCTGGGTTCAATCTCCATGAAATAAAGGGCAAAATGAAAAAGGAAAGAAGGAAAGAAGGAAGGAAGAAAGAGAGAGAGAGAAGGGAGTATAAGAGAGAAGAGAGGGAGGAAGGGGGAAAGTTACGGAAAGGCCTCAAATTCTGAGTTCACCAATCCCTACTCCTATTGAACCTTGCCAAATGAGCTCAGCTCCCAGACTCAGCTGTTATCGCTTAGCAATAACAATATCTGTCTTGCATTGCACCGTTATTGACGAGATCAGCATCAATTAGCTTCCCTAAGAGCTCTTTGTATGACAGATGATTTTTATCACTTATGCATACTACAAAATAAAATGCTTAGTTCAGCCCTTTCGTATAAGCTGAATAATGTAATGAAGACTTAAAGTTATTAAAAGCACAGCCAATTCAAATGAAAAATAATTATTTGCCTATTCATTTATTCAACAAAGATATATTGGACTCTTTTCATTGTCAGATAATAAAATTTTTTCCAAGATGTAGAATTTAAAAACCATAGGTAACTAACACAATGAAGTTTTTGTGTATTTGCGTGTGCGTATGCTTGTGTGTGGCCTTGAAATGTACTCAGGACCATATGGAAAGGTATGTAATTGTAAATAAACATTGCCTTTTACTAGGTGACCTTCAGAAGTATTACTTATAGTTCCCTGTATATTATCTTTTAAAAGTTCATGCATATCTGTTCATTCACTGAACTAATTATGTGTTAAGTACCGATTGCTAGATATGTATGTAGTTTTGGGGAATGCATTAAGGGAAAAAGAATAAACTCTCTCTTCTCTCTCTATATGTGTGTATGTGTGTGTGTGTGTGTGTGTGTGTGTGTGTGCATGAGCATGCATATGCATGTAAACCATTTTTCCTTTATTAATCAAGGTGTGATGTCTATGTAGTGAAATCCACATACATTCAGTGTGTTCTGATGAATACATACATCTGTGTAACATACAAAATGAATCGAGATGTAGAGTATTTCTACCCCAGCAAGTTCACCCACGCCCTTTTCCAGTCAACCCCTGCCTCCACCCCGTATCACGAGCCACCATTCTCTGATTTCTAACACCAGACTTTCATCTGCTGCAGGCTTTCACATTTGTGGACTCATGCAGCATCTCCCATGGCTGGCTCCATCTGGCTAGCAAAGCATTTCTGAAATTTACCCATTATATTACATGTCTCACTCACCAATTTTCATCGTTCCATTGTATAAGTGTGCCAACATTTGTGCATCCAGTTCATTTCTTTCTTGATAGGTATTTGGATGGCTTCCAGTTTTAATACAATGGATAATGCAAATATGAACATTCCCCAAGCTATTTTTGTAGACATATGTATTCACTTCTCCTCAGAATACGACTTAATAAAATAGTTGTGCTTGCAAGATACTGCCAGTTTTCCAAAGCAGTGGAAACATTTTATATATCAGTGATGCATGAGAAATGCAATCATTCAGCATCTTTACCAGGATTCAAACCTTCTGGTAGATGAAGTGTTATGCTAATTTAGTTTTAATTTGCATTTTCCTAATAATTAGTAATTTTGGGTCACCTTCACATGTGATTCGTGGGCATATGATTTTTTTGTGAGCATCTCTTCAAAGATTTGGAGATTAATATGCATCAGACTATTAATATGCATCAGACTATTAAAAATTTTTAATTGAATTTTTGTGTTTTCATACAATATATTTTGATGGTATTTAGGTCCCCTCCCCTTTCTGCTTCTCCTCTTTGGCTTACCCACCCATTTTAATGTACTCTATTATGTATATAATAAGTTCTATAAGGTCTAATTTATGTTCACAACTGTTCTTCAGTGAGGGTCCATCCACTGGAGCCTGGTTAATCTAAAAAGAATCATATCCTTGACAGAGACTGACTCTCCACTTCCCATCAACCACTGGTTGCCAGTAGTTCCTGAGGTAGGGTTGGGGTTTCTTAATCACTTCTCTATGGTTTCAATTGTTAAATTATAGTAATTCTGTATATTTTGTAAATATAGAAATTTTCAGAGGTATACATTCTACATATGTTCCCCTAGGCCATGGATTACCAATTCATTTTCTTAAGAGTGTATTTTTATTAGCAGATGTTTTAAAATTTAAGCAATAATATATTTTTTTCTTTTATAGACAGATTTTTCAATCCAAGCCACAAGTCTTTGTCTTCCTAAAGATTATGGAGATAGACCCCTGTATTCTTCTAGAATTCTAGCTTTTATATTTATGTATGCAATCTATCTAAAATTGAATTTGAGTGTATTGTGAGAAAAAGTGAAGGTTCATGGTAAAAATATTGACATCCAATTGTTTAACCTAACTCTTGAGAAAACTTTCCTTTTGAACTGTATTGGTGTTTCTATACAGCAACCATACTTGTGTGGTTCTAGTTCTAGATTTTTCCCCCGATTTTCTTTTATCTGAATGCATACCCTAAAGTTACAATCACATATCTTGGTGACTGTAACTTCACTTGTGATCAGGCAGCCTAAGTCCTCCAGGTTTGCTCTCTTGAAGACCGGCTGTTGCAGTGTTTTCTGAAATTCTGTATATACTGAAGAATAAATTTGTCAAAATTTCTTCCCCAAAGCTTATTAGAGTAGTTTTGTTTGCAGACTTATGGTTAAACTCACCCTGATTTTTATATATGTATTGACTCCATTGTAAATAATATTGTTTATATCTTAATTTTCCCAAACTGTTCATTGCTCATGTAAAGAACTGAATCTCTTTATTTTATTTTTCTGCCAATGTGTTCGTGTGTGTTCGTGTGTGTGTGTACAGATGTATGTGTATGTGTGTGTATGTGTGTGGTGTGTACAGATGTGTATGTATGTGTGTATGTGTGTGTGGTGTGTACAGATGTATGTGTATGTGTGTATGTGTGTGTGGTGTGTACAGATGTATGTGCATGTGTGTGTATGTGTGTATGGTGTGTACAGATGTATGTGTATGTGTGTGTATGTGTATGTGTGTGGTGTGTACAGATGTATGTGTGTGTGGTGTGTACAGATGTATGGTATGTGTGTGTATGTGTATGTGTGTGGTGTGTACAGATGTATGTGTGTGTGGTGTGTACAGATGTATGGTATGTGTGTGTATGTGTATGTGTGTGGTGTGTACAGATGTATGTGTGTGTGGTGTGTACAGATGTATGGTATGTGTGTGTATGTGTGTATGTAGGTCAGATGTTGACAATTGGTGTCTTCATCAGTTGTTTACCTTTTATGACAGTGTCTTACTGAAGTTGGTGCTCACCACTTTATCTAGACTGGCTGGCCAGCTGATCCAGGGATTGGCTTGCCCTCCTCCCCTTGAATCTCAGACCTGAAAACTTTCATCTTCTAAGGCCCCATCTACTAATACTAGTATACTGGAGTTCAGGGTTCAATGTATGACCTGTAATAGGAGCAAACATTCAGGCACTAGCATATTTATATTATCTAAAGCTCATAAATTACATGTACATTTCAGTTCAGTCTTCAGGTTGCACAGACCCAGGGATTCTGACAAATGTACGTCACACATGCATGTTATAGTGCCAGGCAGTTTCTGCCACACATGCATGTTATAGTGCCAGGCAGTTTCTGCCCCATGCTTGACTTTAATACATCCCTGGAGCAGGATGAGAAAGCTCTTTCTTCTGGTTTACAGTGAATTTTTTATCATAAATGGTTGCTGAATTTTGTTTAATTATTTCCTTTGATTGTTAAAATAGCCATGTAAGTATTTTTTTTCCTTTCAAGCTTTTTTTGGCCTTTCGTCTGTTATCGTGATGGTTACACTGATTGATTTTCAAGTGGTAAACCAATATTGCATTCCAGGCAAACCTCAGTTGGCCACAATGCATTCGGATCTTTATATATTGCTGAATTTAAATTGCTAACATTTTGTTAATAATTTCTATGATTTATGCATGAGGAATATTTCTCCATAGTTTTCTTTTTATGTTTTTACTGGATTTGGTATTATGGTAATATTGGACTCAGAAAATGAGCTGAGAAATATTGCTTCTGCTTTCCAAAAGTTTATGTAAGAATGTTAGAAGTGCAAAGCAGACCATCATGTTTTCTTATCTTCTTATTTCTTTGCAATCTTTATAAATTCCTTTTTATTATGCACATTAAATATTGTTTTCCATTTTGTTATTTTCAACTGTTTCTGTCTTAATATACTTAGGTCTCATCTTTTTAAAGATTTATTTTTATTTTTAGGTGTGTGTGTGTGTGTGTGTGTGTGTGTGGTGTGTATGTGCATGTGTAGTGTGTGTACGTATGAACATATGATGCTCATGGAAGCCAGAAGAGGATATCAGATCTTCTACAACTGGAGTTACAGGTGGTTGTGAGCTGCCTCACATAGATGCTGGGAACAGGACTCAGATCTTCTGCAAGAGCAGTATGCATTCTTAGCAGCTAGGCCATCTCTCCGGCCCCAGGTCTTGCTCTTTCAGCTAGTCTGACCACCTCTGCTTTCTGATCAGTTTACTCCATTTGCATTATGTAATTATTGATATGACTGAATTTTAATCTACTGTTATGCTATCTTGTCTATTTTAAATTTTAAATGTTTGAGTTTTGAGAATGTTGGAAGGCAGCTATGCTCACCACTATACCACCAATGCCTGAATTTTGAGAATTTTATGCATGAGCACCATACGTGCATAGTTTTCACCCTTCCCTCTCCTGCATCCAGCTCCTTCCACGCCCCTCTAGACTCCCTCCAAATTCTTGACTACTGAGTCCATTTAGTGTTGTTTGTATTGTACGTGTATTTAGGGCATTGTACTTTTGTCGTTTCCCACCTTTTTCTGTATTGTTTTATACTGATCAAATGTTTATTATTTTTCCTTTTGCCTATTCCTTTTGCTTTTTGGTGAACTTCTTAGTACTTTTGGTGGTTGGTCTTATGATTGTAGCATTCATTATTAAAGTATCACACCACGATTTAAATTAAATTAGGGTATCTTCACAATGTAAATCATATAATATTTATCCTTCCCATCTTTTGTGTGAATCATATCTTTAAATCTTAACCAAGTTAAGGTGAAACATAGCATAATTATTTTTCCTTTAAATAGCTACTCGACTTTTAAAAATATTATTTTATTTTATATGTATGTGTACTGCATGCATGTGTGTAAGTGCACCTGTGTTGTGCAATGCCCACAGAGGTCAAGGTGTTGGATCCCCTGGGACGGGAGTTACGGACAGTTGTTAGCCACCATCTGGATGCTAGGATTTGAAATTGGATCCTCTGGAAGAACAGCAAGTGTTCTTAACTGCTGAGCCATCTCTCCAGCCCTGAAGCTACTAACTAACCTATTCTATGGATAAGCCTCAGTTGGGGAATTGCCTCTATTGGACTGGCCTATGGCCATGTCTGAGGGCATCTTCTTGATGAGTGATGTGGGAGGACCCAGCCCACTGTGGGTGGTGCCACCCTTGGGCAGGTGGGCATGTGTGGCATAAGAAAGCAGGCTGAGCAGGGGCCAGGGGAGCAAGCCAGTAAGCAGTGTCTCAATCTGGGAATTGCCTCTATTGGACTGGCCTGTGGCCATGTCTGAAGGGCATCTTCTTGATGAGTGATGTGGGAGGGCCCAGCCCACTGTGGGTGGTGCCACCCCTGGGCAGGTGGGCCTGTGTTGCATAAGAAAGCAGGCTGAGCAAGGGCCAGGAGAGCAAGCCTGTAAGCAGCGTTCCTCCATGGCCTGTGCTCCAGCTCCTGCCTCCAGGTTCCTGCCCTGAGTTCCTACCTTGGGCTCCCTGAGGAACTGCGTGCGACCTGGGAGATGTAAGACAAATAAACCCTTTCCTCCCCAAGTTGGTATTGGTCAGAGTGTTTTGTCACAGCAATGAAGAAACAAACTAGGACACCCTCCAACCCTGCACTCTGTCATGTCCAGCTCCCATTGCTGTTTCTGATGTACTCTTTCTGGCTGCTTTTTATGTGGTCTCCTGTCTCAGATATTTTTTTTTTAATTAATTTGTTTGCAGTTTACCTAGAAATATTTTTTTTGCTTATTTTGCTTTTGTTTTGTTAGATTTTTCAGCTTTTGAGTTGATATTTATCTTAAGAATTTGAAAACTTTTTAGCCATAATTTTCACAAATGCTTTCTTTTTCTTTTGCCTGATTCTTCCCACCCCTCTTCTTGGATTCCAGCTGCACGTGTTCCCCATGCTGCCCTCTGCACGTGCTCCCCATGCTGCCCTCTGTACTGCTCCCCATGCTGCCCACTGCACGTGCTCCCCATGCTGCCCTCTGCACGTGCTTTTTGATCTCACCCACCTAATCTCTCACTTCCAACCAGTTGTGAAACCATGCTTGTCAGGAATCCAGACCACTGAGATTAAGGGGAGCAAATAATCAGAGGAAAGTGGTTAAATACAGATCTGAGTCTAGATTTGTAGAAGCTCAGTACGTTGGCCTGATGGTTCCTCCATGGAAGTCTATCCAAAGCTGTGATGTGCACCTGTTAACCTGTATGAACCGTTTTTGTGTCAGAGCTCTTCATCTCTTTAGCATTCCTAATAATGCAACTGCTCTGGCCAGATCTTTAAGAAAAGTAAAATCCCACTCTGCCCATTCAAATTAACGCTGTAACTGATGGATAAATCCCTGTGTCACTGACATTGCCATGCCACTGAAGAAAGCATAAAAAGAACTCAAACCGTCAGCTTAAGGTATCACTGGGAAATTGCCATTAGCATAAGACGGTGCTCATTGCCAAGCCTCTTTTCTTTTACAACATTGCTGTGTAATGCCTGTGCGGGAGGGGGTATGGAAAATAGAGTCACGACAGCCCTGGAGGGGGTAGAGAATGACATTCTCAGTGTTTGTTATTATTGTTTATGAATTTTGAATATTTCTTTTTTTTGATCAAGAGCATAAATGTAGTGCAGTCATACATTGACTCAAGGACACCAAGTATTTTATTGTAGTGTATTTTGTGATAGGAAAGATAGCCAAATATCTATTCGTGAGAATGTTGAGATAAAACACAATAAAATCATTCAATAAGATATAACACAATATTGGGGACCGGAGAGATGGCTCAACAGTTAAGAGCACTGACTGCTCTTGCAGAGGACCCAGGTTCGAGTCCCATCCCACATGGCAGCTATTAACTCCAGTTCCAGGGGAATCTGAAGCCCTCTTCTGACCTCCATGGCATTGCATGACACGGGTGCACTCACATACGTGCAGGCAATACATTCATACACATAAAATAAAAATAATAATACATAAAATATTTTTAAAAATAAAAAAATTTACAGCCAAT